>NW_023494800.1:8046200-8596200 GCF_904425465.1 Colossoma macropomum
ATACCCTTCACTTCATCAATCTCTGCCTTTCATCCTCTATCCTTCACTCCATCTATTTCACCGTTTCATCTGCTACCTCTCCCTCCTCCCTCTCTCTCTTTTCACCCTCTCTCAGTCGCTCTCTCTCTCTGAGTCTAATCTGACCAGACTGCCCACTCAGTGCAGGCAAATCTTGCCAAATTTCCCTCTCTCTCTTTTTTCTGCACTCTCTCTTTGGCCTTCTCCCACTCTAAACTTCATTAATGCACTCGTTTGCTGGACAGCTCCATCTATCCCGTCTCTTATGTTTCCGCTGGGAGTGGACAGACGGATCTAGGCAGGGAAACAAACACTGAACTTTTCTACCTTTGGCTACTGAGCTGTTTCACTGTGCTTTTAAAACGGCACTTAATCCTCAGGAATCTAGAGCTGTTGTCGTTGTTTTGCTGTATTATTTAACTACCATATACTTATAGCTGTTGGCTATTTTAACATATTCTCTACTTGTTAACATGCGCTATGCAATAAATCATATACAATTACAACATGTTTTTCGTCACTGTCCAAAGAAAACCATGTATCTCCATTTTTGTCGATTTTTAATTTTCCACATCATTTCACCACCCAGCTGTCCTTTACACTGTGTGATTTCATGATGAATGGACCAATAGAAATGCTCTAAAATCACTTGGAATGAAATCTCTTTATATTGACTTACATTGAAAGGTAGCAGTGTTTTTGGCCTCTCCTGTAAAGTTACTATTTTGGAGATACTTGTTTTTCATTGGACAGCGACGTTTTGTTTTGCCATTGTTAACTGTTACTTAAAAGAGTTAAACTTATTTCCTTTCCCTTCTGGCCTGCATGATCTCTCTGTCTCTCTCTCTATCTCTCTCTCACTGACCTTGTGTACTCTGGTTGGATTAGCCTTGCTGTCTAATTGAGGTGATTCTATCTTTACTTGAATTGGCCTGAGCCCAGCCTTCACCCACTTCTGCCCGTTTTATAGTAATAGCTGAGGTCAGACTAAGCAGAAACTATGAATGGAAGGAGATGGACTGTATGGTCACTGCCCATTCCCGCTTAGGCTCCTACTATTATCTTAAACCTGGGGAACCACAAGTATGAGCATGCGGGAAGACACTTGAGGCCAAAGCTTTAGCATTAGCTAGAAAACAGGTTTGCCTAGTAAATATAGCCTTAACTGATGATTGATAGTGCTAAGTACTAATATGAGGAGGATTGTAGGCTTATAAAAACACTATGCTTAATTAAAATGCCTGATTAATAATTGTGGCAGACCACTACAAACATTTAAAACACAGTGCTGAGGTTGAGATCCACTGCTAAAGTGTATTTGCAACACCATAGTTGGCTTCCAAGTGATCCCACTGTTTATTGGCCATTTCATCAGGACATCGTGATCCATGGCTGGGAGTCTAAGAAAGCCTTATTGGAATAGGATGACCCTTCTTTCTTTCCCATCATTAGCCTACATGAACATTTGTTAGTTGACATTCTTCAAGATCTTTGCAGTGAGGTTCAGCTCAGCATCGTACAACAATCCACTAGCTTCCCCGCTCTTGGGCGCCCCCCTCTGGTGCAAGACTGACCCGCTATTGAGATTTAATTTCAGTAAAATGTATGCATCACCAAAGCGTTGGAAATCCTATCAGTAAAGGGACGATAATGTCTCTCTAAGTGTTGCACTGCATAATATGTTTATGTTTGGCATTATGAGGAATTGCTAATCCAGGTTTTTGTTTCAGGGGGAAAAAAAACAACAGGTATTTATACAAGGCTCTTAAGCTCTTACATAGACCTGTAACTACCTGGTTATTAATAATTAGTAAAGTTAAACTTAAAGTTAGTTATGTTCCAAGCTTGCATGCTGGAGCTGAGGGTTCAAATCCCTGCTCAGGCAGTAATGCCAGTAGTTTAAGCTGAAACTTGATTAGACTGTATCCTTTGATAAGAGGGTCTTCAATACATTACATTAACTTTAATTCACATTTGAGATCTTGTCCCGCAAATTATCTATGCACAGGCCTGATCCTGGCATTATGAACTATCTGAAAACAGTTATGATTTTGTATGATTGCTTTACATCAAAGCTGGTCTTTTCTTCTGATGTTTTTGCTCATTTGTTTGTTGAAAGATCGGATATTGAGCCAGTCGTCACTCATTTCACCTCTTAAAATCACCTTCTGAAAGAAAGATGTTGAAGCTTGTGTCATTTGTGGATATTAGGTAAACACTGTTTATTCTAAGAATTTCAACGTCACTTCCAAGTTGAAGTGTGAATTTAAACTCCTTTTGCCCAAATCTGATGAGCTGACAGCAGACGCTCCAGTCGTAAACTCAATATCAATACATGCCATATCCACAGGCCTGAGGGTGAGGACACCCTCTGGGTGTTTTTCAGAAAAATTAATTGCTTATTTGTCTGCAAATCTCAGATCTATGAAATGGCAAAAATTAGAAATGCCAAACGAATGGAGATAAATAAGAAATGACAGGGCCTTGTGACTCCGCAGTGTGAGGGAGCAGGAGAGGTTTTTAAATCAGCGAGCTGAGAGATTCTGTGGTAGAGGGCAGTGTAAGTTAAGTTCTGCAGAGCTGAGCTCCCATTGGAGCGAGTAAGCTGTCGTGGCTAAATATGGCCTCTGAGCTCAGAGAGTGTGTCAGAGGTTAATGAAACAGGCTCTCCCTTTAAAACTTCTAAAACTGCACTAACAGCCGACTCCAGCATTCAGCTAATCTGATTTACTGTCTGCAGCTCTGCGTTAGGTAAAGAGCTCACTCTCTGCAAAAACAGAGATCTTGGCCTGTGAAAGAATCTTCAATGCAGGCAATATATTATGTTTCTCATTGTGAGATTGTTGTAAAGATATTATAAGATTGCTCAACCTGTTTCATTTTCTCACAGTTTTAGATCATTTATGTCCTTTAAGCATTGCTTCTTGAAACAGTGAGTTGCTTGCCGGTGCAGTAAGAACATTTCACATTAGGAAATAACTTGAGTGAAAATGTTAAATCCTTGTGTGGTGTTGATGTGTTTGTTACCACATTATTGTTTTTAAATCAATACAGTCATAACAATTTATGTAAAAATACCAGATATTTAAAATATCACAAGTGGTCAGCATAGGGTTCTCCTTTAGCAGCTGTAGCCAGTCAGCAGCCTGTCCATGTTGTCCACCCTCACACACACACACACACACACACACACACACACACTAACAGCAGGCCATGTAGGAGGAGAGCAGAGTGAAGGACACAGCACCTCCACACTTTCACTCCCCTGTGAGTTCACCCAACACCACGTGTAATATAAAGTGTGTGGGGGGTGAACAGAGTGAAAGCACTGAAAATGGGTTATTTTATATGTACTTCACAGAAAATCAGCAAAAGCCAAGAAATCTGAGACTGAAATAATTATAAAATTATTATAAATCATTTCATTTATGTCTTTTGGTAAACATTGAACCACATTGGTCCTACAGACCCCAATACACCACACAGGGGTTAAATTTATGTTGAGGTCAGGGCAGCCAAAATCAAATTGATTTGCTGGTGTTCTTGACCAAATAATAGATCTGGACCTTATTTTACAGAAAATGAACATAATTTAAATCTCAGTCACCAAAAAATCAAAAAATCTATATTTTCTCAAAATTCTGCCTTGCTGGGATAGTATTAGAGCCTGGCATAATAACATTTTCAACATGCTCATATTATGAAAGCAAACACTTAAATAATATTGCATTGTATTATACTGTGTTGGTATCGTCACTGATACTGAATAATTTTAATGTTGGTCGTTTTTAGTGATTTCAATCAGACCACTGGTTGGCTTTGTTCAGGTTGTCTGTGGAGACTTACAGCTGTGGTCACTGGTGTTGTATGGGCTCAGAGGTTTGGCATTTGAATCATGGGCAATCAAATCAACTAGCTGACACAACCATTAACTGTGGCCTTCATCAATAATTTAGTGCTGGTAATTTGGACCCTATAATTAGGGATGGTGGATGGATTCTCTGCAGCTTTCTGGGTTGTGGTGGTGGTTGGAACACTGCATTGTGCACTGCATGTCTCTCTCTCTGCTATAAGCCCCCTCCTCACTCAGCCACTATGTACAGATTGATCCTTTTAAGAATAGATGGCCATTTCAGAGTTATACCTACTCTGTGCTGACCAGCCTTTTCAAATGACCTCAGGAAGAGAGAGGCCATGTTGAGAAGAGGGCTTTGGGTTTCCTCCATACTTTTGAGTACATAGCATTGGCAGTTTGTTCTTTAATGGATTTGTTTGCTAAGTGACCTGTAGAGTGAATAGTGGACTTTAAATTGATGCATTTTGAAGACAGAAGGTAAGTTAACACATCCTGTTCAGAGAACACACTTCTGCTTATTTTAATGCACAATTACTGTTCATTTTCTGAATTTCACATATTGGGGGGGAAAAAATAGAACATGACCTGTGCAAAAACGATGGCACCTTTTATTTGTTATACTTTATTATTTTTTTTCAATATGTTAACTTTTTTGACTTAGGGAAATATTACTTTTGCATTGTAACCAATATTTCTTTAGATGTCATATTCAATATTTCAAGAATTCTTTGAACAAGCAGTTTTAAATAATGAATAATTTTAGTATTTGCATTATTTTTATGTCATTATCTGCTTTCAGATTTGATCTCCTCTTTTGAAATATGATGAAACGTAGATATTAATTTTGCTAAAACATCTTGATTCATCATTCTACATTTATTCAGTCATTTTAGAGTCCTCTACAGCTTTGTCTATCATTACTGGCACATTTAACATGTCCTCTTTTTTACTTACAGTTTCATAGTGCCCTATTAATCAGACCTGTGAAGCTGCACAGGAGTAGAACATTAAAATCATTGGATTTTATATGACTGAAAACATTGGGCCTCCTTCACCAATATCTCCCTAAGGTTTGAGAAAGATCCTAAGAAAAGTCTGTCAGATTCAAGACGTGTTCTTAAACCGCAGAATTGTTCACACCTTTGTGCTCTTGAGTGTGTGTAGATTCTGTTCTTGTCTAAGAACAAATCCCAAATAAGAAAACACTGAATGTCAATGGTGAATGTCAGAATCTGCATAAAAACTGCATAAGTGGGATTTAAGAAGAAATTTCTTCTTAAGAATGGTCAGTGAATGGGGCCCATTGAGTCCATCAATCACTTTTGAATGGTATTGTATATACAGTATAGGAATGTATGTTTGTATAGTGTAGCGAGTAACACCTCTGCCTTCTACGCTGTAGCCTGGGCAAGCACCCTACACTATACTATTAAGAGTCCTTTGGCAAGACTCCTAACACTACCTTCACCTCTTCACCTACCAGTGTCAAATTGTAAGTCGGTTTAGATAAGAGCATTTGCCAAATGCTGCAAATGTAAACGTATGTCTGTGTCAGATTCAAGACAAAAAAACAAAGTCAGGAAGTTCAAAAAAACACACACACATATATATATATATATAATAATATATATATATATATAGATATCTATATATATAATATAAGACATATACATGACAAACGCTCAGTAGCTCTACAGGGAGACACAATACCTTTCGAAGAACCTATACTAAAGCCCGGGCCTAACTCCTAAGCTAGATCTAGTCATATGATACACACAACAGGTGAGACAGGTTTGTGCTCAGGTGAACGGAAATGGTGATTAGTGGATTGTGGAGGGTTATGGGTCTTGTGATGTGCCAAAGAGTTCTGGGAAATAGAGTCTTTAAGAATGTCAGAGCTGGAGGGAAGTGTGACACCATCCATCCATCCATCCATCCATCATCTAAACCGCTTATCCTTCTGGGTCGCGGTGGGGTGCTGGAGCCTATCCCAGCTGTCATTGGGCGGAAGGCAGGATAGTGTGACACCATATCTCATTAAAGCTAGATAATAACTAAAGATCATAACTACAGATGTCAGTGGACGTTCCTGCCACAGCTCTGGAAAATGCCTAATCGATCCTGCTTTACAGTAATCGCTTCTTTAATGGTCATGCAGGAACTATCCTCACTGAACAGGATATGTAAAGTGTAGCGTTACATAAAGATAAAGATGATGAGCTAAAAAAAAAAAACACCTCTAAAACTCAGCCTGCGGGATTTTAAAAGAATATAGGTCTGTTTGACATGATTAATAGACCACCTGCAACAAACCACGCAGAGAACTTTAGCAAGCCAGCGCCCAGCGGTGAGTAAGGGCACCTTTGTAAGGACACACTTTGTTACCCAGCTAACGCTATACACAGCTAATGATAAACATGGCTGTTACATTAGCATTGCTGTTCCAACAGAACACAGCAGTCTGCGTTGTTGTTTTGTTCCATGCGCTCACATTACACCAATCGATTGACTACGCCACGCAGGCCAGGACCATAAATAAGGTCTGTTTAGCATTGAAATCTGAGGATATGCTGGTGATGCTTTTTTTTTGCAGGCTCACTGGGAGCCTTCCAGAAAAAGAGCCTCGGTTAAAATAATGCACATTCGTTCATGCTTGTGTTCTTTCTCTCAGTGGATATCGTCTTTCAGAATCTCAATTCGGGGCCGCATCCGAAAATAACTTGTCGCGTTGGGCTGGAAGTGACAGACAGAGAGGTCTCTGGGTTCATGACGGTGCACCCAGTGAAAGGGTCGAGTTTGAGTCGAAGCTGGACATTTGTTGTTCATAGCCTTTATAAGATGCAATTAGTGGCCGTCTACCAGTTCCTTGTCTTGTCTTGCCTCTATTTTGTCTTTAAAGGGCCAGTATCCTGCATTGTACAGCTGCCCTGTATTGGACCTCATTCAAAAAGCAGTCTGTGCTGAAACACTCTTTATAACTTCAGTGTGAATGGGCTGAACTACTATATGTAAATACCCTGGTTTTCATGACATCATAAAAACAAGGAATTCCACATGGACTGTATTTGCAGCTTAATTTTCAGATATGGACCATATGGATTGAGGAGTCAGTGATGTGTTTTAAAAGTCTTTTAAAAAGGCTAAGAAAATTAGTTTTTCCATGATACAAGCATTTTCATATGCTTGATGCCTGTTATAATGTATGTTTGTCAGCTATTTTTTTTAAATGAATTATTTATTTTTTAATTTATGAACTAGAAAGCAGAGTATTTTAAGATGTTTTGGTAAAGCCAAGAAGTTATTAAAGCCTCGTGGTTTGACCACATTTTAAAACATACAAGGTTCCTACTAATTCGTTGAAACCTGTATTATTAGATATCATATTAAAACCATTTTATACAACAAATTGGTTTTATGTCATTGAAAACAATGATTCCAAACTTTTGAACAGTAGCATTTCAGCAATTTCAAAGTTTCATAATTGAAAAGAAGCTTCGAATAAGGCCTGCAATGTTTAGCCAGCAATATCATTTTTTGAAAAAAAATGTTGGTGCGAATTTTTCCTTCTGATGCAATAAAAAGTACAGCAAATACATCAGCAAACATCAGTTTACAATATAAAATCTAAACATCTGTCCAGTGCTTATAATGTTTTATAGCAGTTATCTGCAAATACTGATAACTCCACTATTCCGCTACTCTGATAATCTTTATTTTAGGGGTTCCCAACCTGTTAACAGCCTAAACAAAACGACTGCAAAAGCTTTCACGGCCCAGAAGAAGATTTAACCTACTCGATTGTTTCAAACGCAAGCAAATATAACACTGTAATCAATGTAGCAACATAGTAAACACCAAAGAGATCCTAAAGGTTTCTGTTTGTACCTGTGTATCAATGATGGATGAATGCCATTAGATCAAACATAGAAATTACATTGATTTCTGCTGAAAATGTAAACATAGCTATCTAGCTAGCCAATCAGTGACCTCGACTTAAATATTTAGACATTTTTGGTGTTTTGTTTTTGCAGATAATTATCAAAAAAATAATATTTGTGATATGTAAAATGAAGGCCACTGGAGGGGTCACAGCATACAGTCTGAAAACCAGTGGTTTAAATGATACAGTCATTGTGATAGATTGCAATTCAATATAGGAAGTGTAGGGGGCGATATGGCTTTGGTTCTTTTGCTGCGCCAGAAATGAAGAAATGGCTTGTTGCACAGATGGAACTTTAAATGATGACGGCACTGTGGCGGGGCAAAATGGCATGAACCCAAGAAGATATAATAGTCAGATTAGTCCAGTGTTTCCCCACCCGATCCTCAGGGCCCCCCAGGCAGTCCACATTTTTGCTTCAACCTAACTCACAACACATAGGGATGAAGGAAAAATGTGGACCATCTAGGGGGCGCTGAGGACCAGGTTCTGCAACACTGGATTAGTCGATTAGTTGAAAAATAGTTGATTGTTTCATCGATAATAAAAATATTTGTTAGCTGCTGACCTGCTGCAGATAGAGAGTTTAGTTGAACTCCGCTAATAAATAAATCTCTAACTCTGGACTCTAATGTTACTCAAACCAGTGGAAATGTGGGAGACGTTTGATAGGAAGAAGTCTTCCTGGACTCTAATGGCCTTGACAGAGTGTTAGCAGTGAAACTAGTGAGCATGTGAAGAGTGTGAGCGAGAGAGAGCTTCTCCACACTGCCCTCTGGACAGCAGTGCTCAGATTAAGGAGGAGCAGAGGTGTCAGGGTTATCACACTCACTCCTGTGACCAAAATAGCCCGGCAGCAGGCCGCAGCCTGAGGTTTGCTACAGAGTGAGGGAGAGAGCCGCGTGGGACTGCTGCAGCATAGAGATGGGCATTTTAACCGTTTTTACCATTCAGATATCCACCTTTTCAAACAAATAGCACATGTAGAAGGTTTACCCTCTGTTTACTGAGTGCATTCAGCACAAGAGGAGATCCTCAGCTAACGGCTGGGTGTTTTAGGCATGTATGTGAGTTCACACTGTACAAATGGATTGACTTTTCGTTTGAAATATTTCCATGTGCAGCTTCACTTCACGTGTCCATTTGGTTTAGCATAAGACGCAATATCAGCTACTTTTGCTGCTACATTCTCTGCAGTTCTACATCACACACTCAGCCAACCACTTAGACATATATCAAGGTTGAATTTTCTTTATACATGCCGAACATTCATTTAATTAAAGAAGCACTAAGGTGATGTATTTGAGATAGAGGAGTTATATGACTAAACCTTACTTCATCTTAGGGAGGTGGAATAGTGGAGGAGTGGGGAAGTGGATGGGATGCAGGAGTGGAGGGATGGAGGAGATGAAGGAGTGGGGAGATATTGGAGATAGAGGAGATGAAGGAGTGGAGAGATGGTGAAGTGGAGAGATGGAGGAGTGGAGACATGGTGGAGTGGTGAAATGGAGAGGTGGAGATAAAGAAATGGAGGAGTGGAGAGATGGTGGAGTGGAGAAATGTAGGAGTGGAGAAATGGTGTAGAAGGAAAAGTGGAGAGATGGAAGGGTGTAGGAGTGGAGAGATGGTGGAGATGGAGGAGTGGAGAGGTGGTGGAGATGGAGAAGTGGAGAGATGGTGGAGAAGGAGAAGTGGAGAGATGGAAGAGTGTAGGAGTGGAGAGATGGTGGAGATGGAGGAGTGGAGAGGTGGGGATGAAGAAATGGAGGTGTGGAGAGAGGAGTGATGGAGGAGTGGAGAGGTGGTGGAGTGGAGAAATGTAGGAGTGGAGAAATGGTGTAGAAGGAAAAGTGGAGAGATGGAAGGGTGTAGGAGTGGAGAGATGGTGGAGATGGAGGAGTGGAGAGGTGGTGGAGATGGAGAAGTGGAGAGATGGTGGAGAAGGAGAAGTGGAGAGATGGAAGAGTGTAGGAGTGGAGAGATGGTGGAGATGGAGGAGTGGAGAGGTGGGGATGAAGAAATGGAGGTGTGGAGAGAGGAGTGATGGAGGAGTGGAGAGGTGGTGGAGAAGGAGAAGTGGAGAGATGGAAGAGTGTAGGAGTGGAGAGATGGTGGAGAAGGAGAAGTGGCAAGATGGAAGAGTGTAGGAGTGAAGAGATGGAGGAGTGGAGAAATGGTGGAGAGGGAGAAGTGGAAAGATGGAAGAGTGTAGGAGTGGAAAGATTGTGGAGATGGAGGATTAGAGAGGTGGAGATGAAGAATTGGAGGAGTGGAGAGATGGTGGACACGGAGAGATGGTGGAGATGGAGAAGTGGAGAGGTGGAGTGATGATCTCGATGGTGGATTGGAGAAGTAGGGAGATGGAGGAGTAGAGAGATGGTGGGAAAGGAGAAGTAGAGCGATGGAAGAATGTAGGAGTGGAAAGATGGTGGAGATGGAGGAGTGGAGAGGTGGAGATTAAGTGGAGGAGTGGAGAGATAGAGGAGTGGACAGATGGTGGAGAAGGAAAAGTGGAAAGATGGAAGAGAGTAGGAGTGGAGAAATGGAGGAATGGAGAGGTGGAGATGAAGAAGTTGTGGAGTGGAGAGTTGGAGGAGTGGAGAAATAGTGGAGGAGGAGAAATGGAGAGATGGAATAGTGTAGGAGTGAAGAGATGGAGGAATGGAGAGGTGGGGATGAAGAAGAGGAGAGAAGTGAAAAGATGAAAGCGTAAAAGCGGAGAGATGTACTCACAAACATCCCCCACATCTCTGGTACAGCGTTGTCAGTACTGGAGGACCGTCAGAGCCAGCCGTGCTATGGAGGAGTGGAGAAGTAGAGAGATAGAGGAGTGGAAAGGTGGAGAGATTATGTAAGAGTGGAGAGATGGTGGAGATGGAGGAGTGGAAGAGTAGGGAGATGGAGGGAATGGAGAAGTGGACGGATGGAGGAGTGAATAAGTGAGGAGTGGAAAGATGGAAAAGTGGACAAATGGAGAGACAGAGGAGATGGAAGAGTGGAGAGATGGAGGAGTAGAGGAGTGGAGACATGATACAGATGAAGGATTGGAGAGATGCAGGAGTGAACAGTGGAGGAGTGAAGAGATGGAGGAATGGAGCGATGGAGGAGATGATGGAAGAGTGGAGGGATGGAGGAGTGGAGGAGCATAGAGATGGAGGGGGGGATGGCACTCATGAACATCCCCCACATCTCTGGTCCATAATGCTGGCGGCGCTGGGGGATGATGGCATCAGAGCCAGCCTGCTTTTTTTCCTGTCATTCGATTAGATTTTCCTTGTGTGTAATAAAACTAAACATGGGGGAGGGGGAGAGACAGAGAGAGGAGGAAATGTATATGTGTATAGAGAGAGAGAGGGAGAGAGAGAGAGAGAGAGAGAGAGAGAGAGAGAGAGAAAGGAGAAAACAGAAAGAAAAACAAAGGAACTGTGGCGAGGAGGGTGTGAGAGGATGAGAGAAGAGGACAGAATGAAGATGAACAATCATTCAAGGTTCTCCACACATGTTCAGTGTGTTTTCTGGACACAGAGTAAAGATCTGGCAGGAATTCATTTCCATAACTGCATAGCCTCCTCCTTTACATTCATTTAAGCTGTATGGAAATAAGAAGGATAAAGAGGAACAAGATTAGGATGAGAGGAAAGATGAAGTAAACAAATTAAAAAGCCTCAGAAAAGATAAAAGACAAAGAACACTTCTTGAGCAGTTTTGCTGCGTGTGGCTTGGTGGGCTGGAAGACCCTGCTGTGCTGTATTAGACTCTTTATTAGGCCTTGATTTACAGTCAGAGCTTTGATACTGTATGATGTCTCAATCTAAAAGGTGGCTATTCATATGCATTAATTTATGCTAATATTCAGTAAAGAATGATGTCATTTTTTGTCCACAACAAAATTCTCAATTTTAAAATGTTCAAATAGTGTGTTGTTTTTATTGTCTATACTACTGTAAATACTACTGTATATGTAAAATGCTAAATAATAATAATATGAATCATACCAAAATAATCAAAACTCAGAAACCCCAATTATATTCCACCCTTAAAAAAGATCCTGTCTCAGTGTTTGCTTGACAGCTGGGACCTGCCGTTATAACTTTACTATGCTGTTGGCATGTTGACATGGTCCTGGACTTACTGAGTCCCAAACGCTCCTACAAATGGAAAGCTTGACAGCTGATTGAACATCAGACCCTCTAAACCTTGTGGAAGACATGTTTTGATGTTTTTCTAAAGAAAGAAGTGGAGAAAACTAACGCTCTGTATTCTTTCCTTCCTCTCCGTCCGCTGTCCGTTATTTATATTCAGTAACGCTCCTCCGTGGTCAGGTTTTCTCGAGCAGAATATTAAAATCCTGAGTGCGCTTGCTGTGTTGAACTTTCACAGACCTTTTTCATGTTTTCTAAGCGAAACTTTCTGTTCTGTTGTTGTCAGAAAGAATAGTAAGCATAGTACGCTGACCTTTCCAGCGGGGGCTTTTCTGTCTCTCCTTTGAATGTAGGAAACAAATCAAAGCCTTCAAAGTGTCAAATGCTCTCTCCGCTTCGCCCGAAAACATCAGCCATGCCATTTTATCTGTGGCCAGCCTGCATTCGCTTCCTAAGAGCAGCTACCCAAATGGTGTTTTCATTGATTGCCAACTTAGCTTTAATTAGTGATGCAACTAGCCACTAAATTACTGTTTAAGTTAATTAGTGAAAGAAAAAAACACAGTCTTCACCAGACTGCAAGGTTATTGACGCTTAGTCCACTCAGTGAGCACTGTATAAATCATCATTACATTATTTAAGTCATTACGCACAGGCAAAAAAATCTAACTTTTGTTTAAACTTAAAACTTTTATTCTACTAGAGGATCACGTGTCCTGTGACTACTAGGAGGGCAGGGGGGCAGTCGCACTGGGGCCCATAGTGCAGCACCTGTATTGGAGCCCTCATATATGTGTATGTATGTATAATGATACAACTCTGCACCCATTACTCAGAGGAAAATCCAATTTCTTAAGCACATATAGCAAAGTTACAGAGCGGGTTGCCAAGTGCTGAGATGCATGGTGCATAAAAGTCGCCAACGCTCTGCTGACTCAGTAACTGCAGAGCTCCAGATCTCCTCTGCCATTAACATCAGCATAAAAACTGTGTGCCGGGAGCTTCATGTCATGGGTTTCCATGGCCAAGCAAATGCATGCAAGTCTTACATCACCAAGCACGATGCCAAGCGTTGCGTGGAGTGGTGTAAAGCACACCACCACTGGACTCTGGAGCAGTAGAAAAGTATTCTGAGTGATGATTCACGCTTCTCTATCTGGCAGTCTGATGGACGAGTCTGGGTTTGGCAAAAGCCAGGAGAACATTACCTGCATTGTGCCAACTGTAAAGTTCGGTGGAGGAGGGATAATAATATGGGGTTGTTTTTTAGGGGTTGGCTTAGGTCCCTTAGTTCCAGTGAAGGGAAATCTTAATGCTTCAGCAAACCAAGACATTATATGCTTCCAACTTTGTGGGAACAGTTTGGGGAAGGACCTTTTATATATATTTTATGTATAGACATTTAGGCTTCTTCATAATTCATATATGTTTTGTGGTTATTGGCAACAGTGTTGATTGGAAATTAAATAAATAAAAGGGTAGTTTCTGACTTTTGCACAGTACAAGTAAACAAGCAAATTAGATTTAGTCAGTTTTATTAACTGAAAGTCATTTTCATTGGGTGGGAGGAGGCGCAACCACAAAAACACTCTTCTGGAGCTGTGATTGCCAAGACGTCTGTCCGGATGCTCACAGCACACAGTGAAATGTGGCTTATTGGAGCTTTCTGCGATATTAGTTTTGCAACAACCAATTTCACAATAATGATAAATATACAGTTAATTGTGCAGCCCTAGTTTTGGCCAAAATGTGGCACTTAGATCTTCTCCTTCCAGAAAAGCAATAAATAGACGGCATAAAGAAAACAGCTAGCTTTCAATTTTTGCAAGTGTTTAAGTAAATAAATAAATACAAATCAGAACTGTCAAAAAAAGGAAGATTTCATATGACAGCAACAATGTTTGAACTTCAGGGTCAGGTGCTCGTCACGTATCGGTCATCAATCACATTAAAATAGCAGTAAGTTATATTTTCTATTCCATATTTTGGCTTTAGCTTGTCATAATTCTGATATGTATCACTCGCTCTGCTGCTGGTGATGTGGCAAGCAACAGCAGCAGTTCAACGCAAGGGCAAATCACTGTCAGATAGAGAAGGATTCTTCTCAGCTTTGGCAGCAACCTGAGTCTTCACTGTGTGCTGTGTGTGTACTGCTTAGGGATTAGAATGGAAAGTCTGAGAATTAGGCCGTCCGTCATGTTTGGTTTTTCTGAGGTTAGTAAATACGTTGGGACAGACAAAATTTCTAAAAAAATAGCACATTTCTAAATATCAGAATGTCTATATTATGAAAAACCCAAATTCAGTCAGGTGTATCCAAAACTTGACTGAACCCAAAACCATTGGTTTTAGGGTAGAACTAGTCTAGTGCACTCCTGACATACTGCTAATTATATTCAGTGTACCTCATTTTTTATGTTGGTCAGCACATAGAATGTCGAAGAGAGCAGTTAAATCAATGTAAAGATTGATAGACTGAACCTGAAAATGAGTAATCAGGCTAATGAAAAACTCTAATGCTAACTCTGACTGCCCTCCAGAACCAGTTCAATATGTGAAATAATTGATTTGCGTTGCAAGTGTTTCATCTCTTCAGACAGAGCCATTGCACTGTCACTGGTCAGCGTAGCTCATGCTCATGAGTTTGATTTTCCAGTTAGCTGTGAGATGGAGACTTACTACAGCCATTTAGCTACGGACAGCAGGAAGGGGAATTTACAGCTGATGCATCCAGCATTGACACCTGGAAAACCATATGGATTCCACACACATTTATCAGCCTCTAAACATTAAGGTCTGCAGTGGATCGATTGGAAGTTATTTCCTATTTTCACCATGTAGTGCCTTCATTTCAGAGTGTGAATGAAATTTAGGGGATTCAGCATTTTCCCTACGGTGAATGTATGGGGATCCTTGCTTTACAGAATGCCGTAATGTACTCCAGTGAACTGACGCCCAGTTTTCTAAGGGGGGTAGCTATACTGCTAGCCCTTAAATGTTTACTATGGTAGAGGCACATAGCTAGCGACCTAGTGGCTAGCTAGTAGAGCTTTAATTGGACCTGAGTTTTTGGAGTGAACCCATATATACACCCTGAGAACATTTCGCTTGAGCCCGACCTGACCGACCTGTAATGAACCAACACCAAATGGGGACTGAATAAAACTCCACATTCTTAACGGTAGTACCTGTTAAGTTAGCTTAGCGACAGTGTCAGTTTGCTCTGTGACAGTGACAGCACCTCCAGTTCGCTTGTCTGCATGTCTATGGACTTTTCAAGGAAACCCACATAGACACAAGGAGAACAAGGATGTGTGTGTGTGTGTATATATATATATATATATATATATATATATATATATATATATATATATATATATATATATATATATATATTACATACATACATATATGTATCACCACTCCTACGCTATGAATACCGGTCATATATATATGTGTCCAGTATTCATAGCGTTGGAGTGGCGATCTAGCTGTCAGTAAAATCGCTGTAAAAAGAGAGGAATCTAATTCTAGATCAGCACTTCTTCTCTGAGAAGTTTTATGAATACAGACCCTAATCAGTTCCTGAAGCTGATGGGTTTGGTTAGAGCCAGCATGCGCGACTTGAAACGTTCTTTGATCCTCTGATTGAGTAGAGAGTGTCCACTCCCCAAAGAATTTATCAACACCCCTCGATTTTGATTTCAGTTCAAACAGTTTCTGCTGGAGTTGCTTCAGACTGAATGCATGAGCGGCTGAATAAAATTCTCGATGAGTCATCACACTAAACGCTTCCTCCTTCTCTCTTTTTTCCATTTTTACACTCTGCTGATGCTGCGCCATCTCCACATGCCATGTCATACCAGTGCTACCATCCTTCCTGCAGAAAAACAGGCTGAATTCACCAGAAATGCTGAAGTATTCAGATCAAAGCAAATGCTTTCGGCCACAAGAGCATTAGTGAGGTCAGGTAATGATGTTGGGTGATTAGTTCTGGACCACTCAAACTCATCCCAGAGGCACTGGATGGAGCGCCATCACTGTAGAGAGCACAGTTTCACTGCTCCACAGCCCAATGCTACCCCTTTAGCTGACACTTGGTATCGGACATGGTAACCTTAGGCCCAGGCTGACACCACAAAGCAGTTTCTGACGCATACATGCGCGCCAGTAGGCAGAACACATCAGTGGTGTGCAGCAGCAGTAAAAATGCTCATGCCAGAATCTGTGGCAGCAGTTTTTGGTGTAAAGAACATGCCAACAGAGCCTCTTACCTGAACAGCTGAGCTTATCTCTCATAATCACTCGTCTGCCGCTGTGTGGTCACTTACAGTCTGAGTTAATGTTACTGAGAGACCACAAGGAACCACCGGACTCTCGATTTAGCCTTTAGCATAGCAGCCTGCTAGCCAGGCCTGTGAGTCCAAAAACCCCACCTGCGGTGTGCCTCCATCGGTCGGCTGTATCATTTAGCAGTGGGGTCGCGCTGCCTGTCGCTTCAACCAAGCCAGAAATAACATGGAAAGTCACTAATACTGACCATGTGAACGACCGAGTGATATTTACTGAACTGACGCTCAGAGATGCAGCACGAGTGAACAAGACACACGAATGAGACAAACGACTTGAGAAATTTGGATGTGAAACAACATTCAGCTCCAGATTGGTTTGTCTGTATAATGTTCAGTCCAAATTTCTTTATTGTTTGGAACAATAAAGATATTTTACGTTTACCTACATTGTTAAACCTGGTTCTTATTACTAATTATATAATAGTAAATACTTAAGATATACAGTAAATAAACAAAAACAAGTTTTCCTAAGCATCTAATAAATATAATTCAACAAGTAAATGCCATCTAGCCAAGCTGAGTGTATTTTATCTGTGATGCAGAACATAGATTTTACCAAAATAAAATATTTTTAAAATGTAATTGTATAATTATCAGGTCTTAGATGTGAGTTAGGCCAGATAGAGTTAGTATCGGTATCCGTACTTGGTATCGGCCATTACTAAAGGATCAGGTATCGGTAACGGTATCAGTATCAGTATCAGTAACGGTATCAGTATTGGTAATGATATCGGTATTAGAAGGGAAAAAGTGGTATCGGTGAATCTCTATTTGTAAGTAGTTTGTATAATAACTTTCTGTGAGGGAGCTTTTAGAGGCATTCAGATGTCTGGTTCCTATCACCACCACTGTGAACAATTTTGACTCAGTTACTTTTTCTACAGTGGAGCATTTCACACCAAACCACTCTGAATGACTTTGTCTAAATGTTAACTTTTTTTTTTTAATTGTCAGAATTCCCCTTAGCTGAATTCACTAATTACAAAAGATATCTGGATACCTTTATACATTTAGCGTAGCAAAATAACAGTAACACCAGGGTTAATGCTGTGATGCCTTAGTGAAAATGGGCCGCAGTCTGTCAGGCGCAGTATGAGAAGTGGATGGTTTAATGGTTGCTCTAATGGTCTGAATCAGGCTCCAATGACAGCCTGCAGGGCTGTTGCTCTCAGCACTGGCCCCTCTCTCCATCTCACCCCAGGGGTCCGGCTCAGGAACACACTCTCGCTGATGTCATTTCCGCGCTGTATGACGGTGGGAGGGCTGCGAATATCCGCCTTCATTCTGAGTGAAAAAAAAAACCCTCAGAGTGAACTCACCCCCCCCCACTCCACCCCACCACCTCTGAATCAGAATCATTCTGCCCCATCTGCATCCTTACACTGCTCAAAGCCCCCTTAACTCTTTATAGCTGAGGCTAAAAGAGTCTATTCCTGCCTCTTAATCTGCTCTTCTTCTTCAATAATGTGATTTGTCAGTGCTCTTCTCAGATGTGTTGTAGTATGTAAAAAGTGTGATCTCACAAAGCTGAAAAGTACATTTTAAAGTATCATATCAAAAGACCTCAAACTTCACGGGTCTTATAATACATTTTCATATAACTGCGTTAATGTGTGTGCATGCTCGCTCCGATTGCAGTGCATCCAACTACATCTAAAGGCAGCATTAAGCTTCTTTTATGCAGTGATATGCAACACTGCAGAACACAGAAAGCTCCAGTTGCACATACTGATCCATTTTGCTGTGACCAACATGGACACTCACCAATTCCTCTGAGGGTGAATTTGAGTCAGTTAAAATGGACAGGGATAAAGACTTTGCATGAATTGTCGATCATATTTTGAGTAAGAATAGGTTAAAAAAACAGAAGAGTCCTTCTTTTTAATAAATTAGTCCATTGTCTATTTGTTTTTATTTGCACTCACAGTAGCAGACAAAAGTTTGGACCCTTCAGATTGAATTAATGTTTTTCATAAACAGCTGCCTCGCTGTCTTGTATGGGAACTGCACTGTCTCAGACTGCAGGACCCTACACCAGGTTGTGAGGACAGCTGAGAAGACTGTGTGTGTGTGTGTGTTTATTAGGGGGCTTCCAGCTGCAAAAACTGCATACTACCCATTCAAAAGTGTTTTAAAATAGTTCACCAGCACAAAACGGTACAAAACACAGGGAGACACATGCGCAGAACAGACATGTCACACCAGAGCAAACAGATAAATCTAAATGACAGGAAATTTCTCAGAAATACAGAGATAAAGGGCGAGTCTTTGTGAGGAGTAGTCACAGGAGTCAGCGATAATAAGTGGGCGGAGCCAGGATTGCGCTAGAGCTGGAGTCCAGTTTCCATTGAAGCTTCTATAGATATGTTTTGTGGTTTATGGCAATTTTCATAGGAAATCAAATAAAGGGTAGTTTCTGACATTTGCACAGTACAAATATACAAGCAAATTACACTGTCAGTTTTATTAACTGAAAGTCATTTTCATTGGGTGGGAGGAAGTGCAACCACAAAAACACTCTTGTGGAGCTGTGATTGCCAAGATGTCTGTCTGGATGCTCACAGCACACAGTGAAACACTGCATATTTATATATATATATATAATTTTTCATGGAGCTAACTCTGAAATAGAGAGGTCAGCATGTGCATGAGATTTCACCATCCAGATGGTCTGTTGTGTCTAAATTTCCAGAACACTCTTACAGAGGCTGTGAAGAAGGTTTAAAGAGAATTAGAGGGACATTTTGAGCTGTGGCCGTTTTCCTGGAAGCCATTTGTCATCCTCAAGTATAAAAATTCCAGTGGTGGATTTTTAATCCTGACAAATTAGTCCTCGTTAATCCCTCAAAACCTTTAATGGAGGACATTCAGCATGACGTCAAATTTAGAGATGCTGAGCGTTGATTTAAGTGGTTTATGTGACGCTGAGGCTGGACTGAGACGGCATAAGTCAAGAAGCCTGTTCACTTATTCAGCACCAGTTTACTATATTTACTGTATTTTGTTGCCTGTATGGTTCAGTATTTATTACAATAATTTCTTACATTGGGCAGTCCATCTTACATGCTTAAAACACAGGACATCCATGTTGAGTTGGTGTTGGGGGGTGACGTGAACATTGCAGTGCAGTGCAGTGCAGTGCAGTGCAGTGCTGGGGTGAGAAACGAGAGACTTTGAGTAATGCTGTGTTGTGTAAGGTTAAATCAGTACAGAGATAAAGTAACGTCTCACAGTGCGTATGTCACACCTTCTCTTCACTCCCTCAGGACAGAGCTGAACTACAGCTTGAGAAAATGACCAGAACAGACAGTGAGAGAGAGAGTGAGAGAGAGGGAGGGAGGGAGAGGGGGGGAAGTAAGAGACAGAAAGAGAGACAGGAAAAGAAAGAGAAAGACCTAAAGAGAGAAAAGAGAAACGGAAAGAGAAAAAAAGAGATGAAAACAGAGAGAGAGAACGAGGATGAGACACAGATCCGTCCTGAACGGACTTGTGTACAAACTCCTCTTAATCCTCATAAAGAAGTCTATCAGTCAGATGCTGCTGAGAAAAGCTCAGCAGAGTGGACAGTGGGCAGATCTCCTGAAAAGTCTAGAGAGTGAGAGAGAGTGAGAGAGAGAGGGAGAGAGACAGAGAGATGCACGCAGAGACACTCTAAAAGAAGATTAACTGTGTAATATTCTTTCTTTTATTTTCGTTTAATATTCTCAAATTTATCTTGAAAGAAAAGAGAGACAGGCATGTGTGGATGGGGGGGGCGTGACGGTTTATGTCATGCTAATTTCAAGCGCTCTGCACAAAACACTGCTGTGCAAGCTGTGTAACATGCGAGCTGCCCCGTGCACAACTGCAGTGATCAAAACACATCTCTCCCATTTAAAATACAATTAGAGAAAAAGTGCATCGGTCCGCAAAAACATGTACAACTGTGCATTCGAGTTAATTAAATGTCAACTTCTTTTCATTCAGCAAGACTTGTAACGTGACCTGGGGTGCACAGAATTTTGCATAAGACCATATTTACTGCAGTCACTGTAAAAAAAAACACAAAGTTATTCTGACTGATTATGTTCATGCTATGATGAAACATTTATCCTTGAGAGAGGATGCTTTCTTCCAGGATCACAGTGCACCCACCCACAGGTCACAAGGGGTCCCTGAATGGTTTGGTATGAAAATGATATAGATGATATTCACAATCACCTGATCTCTACTCGGTTGAATGCCTATGGGAGACAGCATGCTCCACTACCTTCATTAAAACACCAGCTGAGGGAATCTTTTGGGAGAATCGTGTTCTGTCCCTCCAGGACAGCACAAAAGACTCTCAGAATCTGTGACAAGGCACATTGAAGCTGTTCTGAAAGCTTCTGGTGGCTCAATACCTTGTAATCGACTGGGTCGGTTTCTCCCCTCAAAATGACCCAAAATGACTTGGAAAAAAGTCTGGTTCCATTGACTAACATTAAAAGTTAAAAAGTAGTTTTTTTTCCTTCTCCGGTAAAGTTATCATTTTGGAGATATAAGGTTTTCTTCCAACAACAACGATATACAAAATATCCCATCACCATAATTGAACACCCACACGAGTCTCAATATACACATAAGGCCAGTCCAGAGATAATTCCTTCAGCTCTAAAGAGTCTTTATATGGAACAAATCAGATCAGCCTCACCGATCTGTAATACAGGTGTTGACCAGTCTGCAACACAGGAGGTGACGGGGAGAAGATGGAGGTAGTTGATGTCAGTAGAGTCTTTACACCAGCAGTAATTCCCTATTGCAGTCAGTTCCCATGGTAAATCTCCAATTCAGGAAATATGGACCGTGACTCACAGAAAGAAGACAGAAAAGAAAAAAGACCTGCTAGATAAGAGAAACAGAAGTACATTAGTCCAAAATCACCCTCTCAACCTAGGCCTCCAAACAGTAGACCAACCCCCAGAAATATACATGAAATTACACACCAAACCCTTTTTCATTCTAAAGAAAACAGTGTATACACACACACACAGACACACACACACACACATATATATATATATATATATATATGTATATATATGCATCAAAACCTTCAAGGGTACTTAAATTGACATTACTGCCATTAGTGGCAGGAGCTAGTACTACAACTTAATGAACATGGAACTGGAGGGACAACAGTTACAACCTCGCTTAGACATTTTATGTCTGCATACAATACACATTGGACATATTAGTATTACAGACAGTAGGCCCTATGTAATATATAATAATATATAACACTATATATATAACATGGTATAAAAATGTGTGTGCCTATGCGTGTGCGCGTGTGAGTGTGTGTCAGAGTTGGGTAAAGGATAGAGGAGCTGCAGCTGGTCGCTAATTTTAGCTTCTGTACTGTACAGCTATACTGTATCATCTCTCTCTCTTTCTCTCTCTCTCTCTCTCTCACTCTAGGGGAGATTAATCATGTTCTAGAGACTCCTACTATAGTTCTTTGGCCCTGTCCTGTGAGAAAGAGAAAGAGAGAGAGAGAGGAAAGAAAGAGAGGAGAGAGGGGGTAAGAAATAGCGAAGAAAGAAAGAGAGAGAGGGAGAGAGAAGAAAGTTTTCATTGCTATGTTCTGATTCCTAAAATACATCAATAAAATCACAAATAAATAAATAAATAAACAGCATGAAGGCAAAACTTTGTCATCTATCTTGGTTACTATTTATACAGTGAGCCTGTTAAAGCTTTCAGAAATTAAAAATGAAAGTTTTGTCACTGTCTGTGAAGACTGGGAAGGTGTGTGTGGCTCCAGTAAAAGAAATGCTTTGAGAGTCCTTCATCTCGGTGTGTCTCTAAGGAAATGCATTATGTCTTGTAAGTAAAGGCACTTGGAAACAGCAATCCAGCGTGCTTTTTCTTTTTTATGCTTTCTTTTATTTGTATTTGATATTTTTTTATTTGTATCATGTACAACCAAATTGTGCTCATTTTTTGAAGGAGAATAGTTATATATATGATATATATAGTTATGTATTGAAGCAGTAAGCCACAAGAGGCTGTGGGTTACTGCGATTTTATCACGACGCAAAGCGGAGTGTCTGAAAATTCCCTTTCTTATGATAAAATCGCAGTAACGATTTAACGAGTAATCTCAAGTGGCTTATTGCTTTTATAAAACGGCGGCCAACATGAAATATGACAAAATACACAATTGTTCAGAAAATAATTTATCATTAATAATAATCGACATAAACAAGCGTTTCACCAAGAAATGTAGTTCCTATAGAGTATGTTATCGTTACCATGGACCACTGCATGAGGAGAATATTTGCTCACCCATCGCTGTATATTGTGGTCAATTCATACATTTTTAAACATTTTGTTGTATAACAATGAACATATGATAACACAGCACTGTTTAATACCGAAACTTTCGCTTTCTAAGTACTTGGTCGCCAAATTACCACTGAGCCATAGGCAGTCATAGGTGTGGGTATATCGTGGATTTTACAAAGTTAATACAGGTCCTTCATGGAAACTAGGCTACAAAAATGTCACAAAAGCCTATTTAGCCTGTAGCAGTTAAGCCCCGCCCCTTCATATTGAAGCTGTAGAACTCTGAAGTCTATAACCCATTCAGTCACTCTTTATTTGGATGGTCCTCTACAGATGATCTACAGCTACTTAAATTATTAACAGACGTTCTGGTGATAGTTGCTTATCAACAACATTAAGGTTAGGGTTAGGTTTAGGAGTAGGTGTAGGTTTTGCCTTGAGGTTAGGTTTAGGATTAGGGATGGACTTAATAGAATCTTTCACACGCAGCTTCAAGTTCAGTTGCGTTTAACAGATATTTAGTTAAATGTTAGTTAAAGATACACTGAGCGTCTACAAAGCGTCTACAGTGGACCATCCAAATAAAGTGTTACCACTCATTCTGTAGTTGCCGTCATGCCTATATGAGGAAGTCTAATCTGGTTTCTCTATGACAGAAATAAATTGCGTTTTTGAAATCACTGCTGCTACATCCTGTGCTAAACTAAAATGCCCCAAAGCTGAAATGTTTGTCCTGTGTACATTTTTTCCTCGAGTGTCACTGTACTGAATTACCTTGTAATTCAGAGGATCTGGCAACCTTCAGAGGAAAAAATGTTCATACGGCAAAACATAACGGCTTTGGAACATTTTAGTTTACTACATCATGTGGTAGCAGCAGTTTTAGACAATGCCATTCATTTCTGTCATACACTTAAAAAAAGATGGTTCTTCAAAGGTTCTTTAGTAAAAAGAATGGTTCTGTTTACAACCATGAGTTCTATATAGAACCATTTGCATGCTTAAATTGTTCTTTGCATGGTAAAATGGTTCTTCATATCGATGAGAATGCGTTGTGAATGGTTCTATATAGCACCATAAATGGTTCTTCAGTTATTGCAAGCTTGACATTGTAGAACGCTTTTTGGTGCTATATACAACCTTTTTCAAAAAGGTTCTATCCAGAACCCTATACAGCACATTCTCTGTCAATCTGCAGAGGTCTATACAGAATTCATGGTTATAAAGAGAACCATTCCCTTCACTAAAGAACCCTTTTTTAACAGTGTAACAGTGAAAACCAGTTCAGACCTTTAATTCCTAATATGGGCATTATGCCGGCTACAGACTATCACCACAACATCAGAGCCACAACACGACATCTATAAGGAAGTGCTGCTTGGTGCTAACACACTACTAGAATCCAATAGAGGTGCTAGCAGAAATTAGCTCTGTCATAGAGGTGTTTTTCCCCATTTTAATCTAGTTTTCACTGTTATGGCCTGAACTGAAGGGCTGCTTATTGAATGAGGTGCAATTAGCCAATCAGATCAGATGTTATTTACATATACCAGTTTTAAAGGCAGAGTAATAAAAACAGCCTGAGATAAAGAAGAGTAGGGACAAAAAATGCTGCAGAAAGAGGAAAAAACACATTCTAAACTGACAAGCAGAAGATTCCTCATCTGAAAATTGAAGAAATTGGGCACAAAGGGTGAAGAAAAGCAAGGTTACTTAAGGAAGAGAGAGGAGGAGGAGAGTAAAAGGGAGAGAGAGAGAAAGAAAGAGAGTTGGGTGATAATTGATAGTGAGTAAGTGTATAACCCCTGAGGCTTTGCTGTGGCATTCCTCTCTCTTCTCTTCACTCAGCTGACCATGTGTTTATCTCGTCCTCATTACAAGATGTGTGCATCCCTACTTTTCTTCTTCGTCTCTCCTCCCCTACCCTCTCTCTCCGTCCCTCCATCCTTCCTCCTTCCACCATTCTGCCATCTGCTTCCACTCAGCTTGTCTTTGTGCTTATCGAGCTGATTTAAATAACTAAATAAGCGAGTGAACTCGGACAGCAAAATCACTGTTTTATTCTCTTTTATAGACATCATAAACCTAAAAAACATAAAATCTATTCTGTAAAGTTGTATGCAGAAGTTTGGGCGCCCCTGGTCAAATGATGTTTTGTTGAATTTCTAAGTGAAAATAAGTTAACACATCCTCTACAGAGAACACACTTCTGCACATTTTCAAAAAGGTTCCATACATCTCCATTAATCAGAAGAACCATTTCACCACGCAAAGAACCATTTATATGTGTGTGTATATATATATATATATATATATATATTGTTCCGACAGCAGCAATTTGTATATTATATATATATATATTTATATATATATATATATATATATATATATATATATATATATATATATATATATATATATATATATATATATATATATGCCTGTATGCTACTGTGGTAAGAAATATATTGTCATTGTGGTGAGAAAAACTTGTGTTTTCTAACTAATATTTTCTAATGAAGAAAAAAATGTTCTTAACTTTAATGTATGTTAATGTAATGAGATTTTACTCCAAGCAATTTTGGTTCTTTCTTAATGAAATATTCACATAATGCAAAGGACAGCTGGTGTCTGGTTCTTGTGTTTGAGTAATAGTGCCTGATAGCAGTTAGAAGGCTCAAGAATCATGAAGCTTTTAGCTTTTAACTGCTGTCTGCATTTCTCCTAGTGACCTTGCCCGCATCCATTCAGTGGGTGAAGGTCCAGCCGTGTACAGTGCTTTACCATAGACACACATGACACAAGGTCACATTTCTGTAGAGAGTGTGACCAGTGGTCCAATTGTAAAAACATATTCAAGGGGGATGATGGGGTTGTTTATGTTGCTTACTCTTTTATTGCATGAAAAAAAGACTTACACTGTAATTTCACTGCCCATTTGTTTATACAGATCATAATATACTCTCTTTTGTGGTCTTTTGCAGTGAAAAGTGCATTTCTACATAGAGTGTAAATCTCAAGTCAAGGCTGGGACTCATATATCTATAATAGATATTTCTGGGTATGTCATGATTATACGACAATCATATCAAGGTATCTCACATTAACCCAAAGGGACTTAAAAAGGAAGGGTGTCAGTGGTTTCAAGCACTGGGTGTGACGGCCTTTCACTGTGTGTGCAAATGTTCAGTGAGAATACGTTGAGTATTGTGGTGTCAGCATAGAGAAAGACAAAGGGGAGGCCATGATTTCAGCACAAGAAGTGCTCTTATTGAACACCAGGCAGAAAGACGCATACAGAAGTACAAACATCACGCTACGGTGACCACCAACCCACGCTAACTAAACAACACAATAAATGCATACCGCATACTTTTAACTGACATGCTTTTAACAACAACATGCACAACACAAAAAGTCCTTTTTAGGGACTACTGTAAGCCCAGTACTCCAAACAAAAGACATTCTGCTATTAGCAAAAAACTGGAAAGACAAATTAGCAAATGGAGGATTCATTTTCTAAAATTTGTCAGAGTAGAACAGGTGCTCTCTCAGAAAAAAACTACCCTAAACTGTCTCTGGGGTGGTACACTCAAACAAGTGTTCAGTGCCTTTAGTAAGGGAACAGAATTGCACCATATTCCATTAGAATTATATTTTTTAAATTGCGTTGCCTAAATACACTCTGTCTTGACGCCAGGCTTTTTATTTTATTATGTTATCACATAATAAAAAAAAGCTCATTCAAGGTACATAATTGAACCTTGAAATGACGTTGTACCTTTGAGGGTACACTTACACTGTTTGTACCTTGTTAAACCATAATGTACCCTCACCTTTTTTCTAATAGTGCCTGGTTTACAGTGAATCCTTGTTGGATCGTGGATATACGTTGGATCTTTCATGTATGTTTAACATAAATGTAGAACATTCAGTCAGTGTTGAATGTATGTCTGATGCTGTTAAGATGTTGAATAATGCTTGTATGTTAAGCCCTAATTATACAGTGGATCACGGGTGTATGTTGGTTCATGGCTAGTGTGATCATGGTTAAATGTTGGAACTGTACAACGGATCTTGGTGTGTTTTTGACCCTGTTTACATCTGGTCGTTTCATGTATATATATAGATAGATAGATAGATAGATAGATAAAGAATGTTCTGTAGATGGTTCTATGTAAAACCTTTTTGAAAACAGTTCTATAGAGCACCAAAAACGGTTCAAGTATTGCTATGATGTCAGGCTTGTTACAATAGAAGAACCCCTTTTGGTGCTATATAGAACCATCTACGACACATTCTCCATCGATCTGAAGAACGTTTTCACGATGCAGAGAACCCTTTAATCATGCAAAGGCTTCTTTGAGTGTTCATGATTCTATATAGAACCATTTTCTTTACTCAAGAACCCTTGAAGAGCCATCATTTCTAAGTGTGTACACACTTATAAAGACATTTTTCATGATTCTTCAGTAAAGACAGTGGTTCTGTTTAGAGCCATGAGTGCTGTATAGAACCATTTCAGGCTTAAATGGTTGTTTGCATGGTGAAATCGTTCCTTAGACTGATGAAGAATGTGTTGTATATGGTTCTATACAGAACATATTTGAAAAGGGTTTTATATAACACCAAAAAAAGAGTTATTCTATTGTTACAGGCTTGACATCGTAATGGTACGATATAGAACCCTTGAAGAACCATCTTTTTAAGTCTGTAGGTTTATGGCTGTGTTTATGTGTGCATGTTGATGTCTCTGGTGTTGTGTCCCATTTCTGACCTGACTGTCATTGAGGGTCTGTCCCAAGCCACCATTTATTCCAGTGTTGTGTTCGGTCTCTGAGTCTGACCTGTATTGGCCAGGCCTATTTATATGTGACCTCATATAGGAATGCTGACCCGTATTTTATAGTCTACCTTTGCAGCTTAATATAGACTCTCGTTTTTAATACTCTTAGCCTATCGAATTTTAGCTTTGGCTTAGCTCAGCACTCAGCTATTGTCCTGAGACACTTCCCTTATTGAAAATATTGATAATCATGTTGCATATATGAGAGGTGCTGTGTTGCTGTAGTGAGATCACACCTGCATCTTACATGAGCTGAAAAAGATCAAAGCATATAACAACACTGTACTTTAAAACAAGTAGGGTTTAATATAATGTCTGGAGAAAAATGTTGTCTCAGCAAATGTGACAAGCGTGAAGTTACAGAATAATAATAATTAAAAAAAAGTACAGTTTGAACAGTCTGTTCCGTTAATCTCTGCTGACAGCCCGGCCCCCTCGCAGTAATTCTGCGACAGTGTCAGGAAACAAAAGGTCACCATTACTCACTGTCTGTGGGGCTTTGTTGAGCATAAAATTAACTTCTTAATCTGTCATTGCGTTCTTGCAGCACCATACCATAAGAGGGCTATTAAAATGCCATTAAATTAACACTATAGTGACTTTGAGTGGTTTATGGAGAGAGAAAGTGGAGCCATCACCTTAAAAATAGATAACAATTACCTTGGGCCTCAGATTTCTCTTAATTGGCAGAACCGAATGGTGATAACTGGTTTATCATGCAGAACCAGTTATTTTAGCAGGCTGGGAGAACGTTTCCCGGTATTTTTTTCCTCACTGGGGATTACGGCACTACTCTGGCTAAGAACGAGTAACAAAATAGCCACTCGAGCGGGGAAAAGGAAAAGCGAGTGAATAATTTCTTATGCAAATGAGGTTTGGCCGTGTGAATTAGCTCGGATGGCCACGGAGGCGTTGAAGAGACGAGTTTGGTTTAGAGCCACAGGGGCCGTTAGCTCATCCTTACTCACTCACGCTGCGGATTTCATTTCCATTAAGCTCTTCTGATTAACCACCATCATCAGCTTCAGCTCACTGTTCATGCCAAGCCAAAACGGTCTCGCTCGTGACACCATCCACCTGACAAGCCCTTCTGTAGGACCTCATGTTAACCCTGTGAGACCTAAGCCTAAAGATATCTGGGCGTATATTTATAGTAGCTCTATATTTTTAACTGTAGCCTGGTGATGTAAGGTCCCTGGACAAAAAATTAGTCACCTTGCGCGTTTAAGGCAGGTAGTAACTTCAGGCTCCTGCAGATGGCGTTGCACGGGGATGATTGGGCTATAAATACATGTGAAGTGTGCGATGGGCTTCATAAACTGAGAAGAGGTGGTACAGTGCAGTGAATGTCTCGTTCAATGTGTGGAAAATGGGTCGCGAATAGATGTTAATGATTGGCAAACGGGAGTGATTGCATTTGGGCGTGCCAGAGGCCATAGTGTGAAGGAAGTAGCTGAATTTGCAGGTGTATCAAAGTGTGTGGTCATACAGGTCGAGCAGCAGTGGCAGAAAATCCCAGTCTACAGGAAATTCTCTTAAGAATTGTGGCCAAAAGACGAAACTGACACACAGGGACTGCCGGCATGTTTCTTGGCTCGTGAATAAAATCGCTTCGCTTCTACACAAGAATTGCTTCTAGAAGTCAATGCAGGTCCTTCACAACCGATTTCTGAAAGAACACTCCACACCGAACTGCGTACCATGAATATATGGAGGAGAGTGGCACGCAAGAGGCCTTTGCTCACTTCCACTCACAAAGTTGCCTGGTCACAGTGGGCGAAGAGACATAAAAACCGAAATGTTGGGGCTCCCGAGTGGCGCAACCGTCTAAGCGTTGGCCCTATCATCAGGAGATCGCGAGTTCGATCGCTGGTGATGCTACAGCCATCCGTAGCCGGGAGTCCGAGAGAGCACAATTGGCCTCGCTCTCTCTGGGTGGGTAGGATGGCCCCTCCTTCTCCCCCCATCACTCAGCGCGATGCTAGTCAGCGCAGGCGTCTGTTAGCTGCCGTAACAGATCTGGCGGTTGGCGCTTTCCTCCGAGCGCGTTCGGCTGTCCAATGACGTTGGGTGAGCAGCAGCTCGAAAAGAAGTGGTGGTTGGCTTCACAGGTCTCGGAGGAAGCCTGTGTTAGCCTTCACCCTCCTAGCGTTGATAGCATCGTGTGATTGGGGGAGTCCTAACTAGCGGGTGGAATTGGAGACGACTAAATTGGGGAGAAAATCGGGTAAAATTTTTTTTAAAAAAAATATATAAAAAAAAAACTACGAAATGTTCATGATGAGAAACGTTATCTGGTCAATCTCACATCTGACCAGATAACACATCTGGACTGGCCTGCAAAATCCCCAGATTTGAATCCTCTTGAAAATCTGGCCGAACTGTGCAAATCTTTGATGCAAGACTGGTTGAACATTGATGTCGCCTACATCCAGAAACTTGTCCAATCTATGCCAAATCAAATCGCAGCTGTTATTGATGCTCGTGGAGGTATTACACGCTATAAGGTACGTTTCAATCATAGGTGACTAATTTTTGGTCCGGTGATCTTATTCTTATATGCTGACTACCTACTGTGATCTAGTGGTCAGTTGATCCAGTGGACTCGCAGTGCAGTGCAGTGTAGATTGAACTCATGTCCCACAATGTATCAAAACTTCAGCGCTTTTAGAGTACCGTAACACAGTGAACAATCCAGTACTTCCACATCTTCAATACAGTTCATATTCCTTTTGATTCCCTATTGACATTGTACTGTAATCGAATCAGATTTTACACGCTAACTTCTGAAGTTGTGTCAGCTCTGTGGGCCTGATTTTTAGCGTGTTGTAATCTCATACTGTAAAGTTGTTTATGTTTAGGCTTACATAGTTAAAGCTTTGTGTAGGATCAATTTAGAACATAGAGCTTTAGGACCTACCAGAACCTTCTGCAGGAATCTGAGTATTAATCTGTGATTTGGATCATTTAAGACATACTAATCTCAAACCTGTACGAAAACTTTATAGTAGTTACTTAATAATCATGAAAGTTACTGAATAATTTATAGTAGTTACTGAATAACTACTAGTAATTACAGAATAAATCATAGTTGTTAATTCATAGTATTTTGAATTATACAGTAACGTAATATATCATAGAAGTTACTGTTTAATTATTACTGTGTAATTACTGTATAATTAACAGTACTTATAGTAGTTACTTAATAATTTATGAAAGTTACTCAGTAATTACTACTAATTACAGAATAAAATAGTTCTTTATTAATTCAGAGTATTAACTCTATTTCATGGAAGTTACTGTATAATTTATAGATGTTAGTGAATAATTCATAATAGCTACTGAATAATTTACAGAAATTACTGAACAATTACAGTAGTTACTGAGTAACTACTAATAATTACAGAATAAATCATAGTTGTTACTTAAATCATAGTATTAATCCAATATATCATATAACTTATTGTATAATTCACAGACATTAGTGAATAGTTCATAGTAGTTACTCAATAATAAGGTACTTAATTATTCAAGAAATGTACTGAATTACTATTAATTACAGAATAAATCATAGTTGTTGCTTAATTCAGAGTATTAACTGAATATTTCATAGAAGTTACTGTGTAATTCATGGATGTTAATGAATAATTCATAGTAGCTACTGAATAATTCATGGTAGTTTCTGAATAAGGTACAGTAATTACTGAATATTATGTTGTAAGATAAATAACACTGATAAACCTGCCGTATAGTCAAGGGTTAAAGTCAAAATCTTACAGAACTAGACAACTAACTTCCATCATCACACCAGTGAGGTTTACTGCAGACTTCAAAACATCTTCTGTCCTAAATCCAATTCCGGCCTAAATCCAAATCAGTTTAACAACAACATTTCAGTCCAGCCCAAGAACTAATCCGCATCTGGAAAACGCTCCTGACTGCTACACAGCACATGTCCTTGAGTGACACCGCGGCAGCAGCTAAGCGTTTGACCAGACGGAATAAAAAACAACAGCTGGCCTGGAATGCATCCATAGACTTGCATTTAAAAATACATATATGGTATAGCGTAGACTGACCACTTTGGTGGTGATAGCTGTGGTCATTTTGTGCTGGCTGGTGCGTTTATATTAAATGTCTGAGGACATGTGAATTATGTAAGAGCCTGGTACACTGTCCTAAGACTCTGGAAGAGTAAACTCCTTAAGATTAAGCCATGAAAAGTCCTCTCTCTCTCTCTCTCTGTCTCTCTCTCTCTCTCTCTGTCTCTCTCTGTCTCTCTCTGTCTCTCTCTGTCTCTCTCTCTCTCCATTCATCCATGGCTGAATGTCTTCATTTAATAGATCCAGTTCATCTCTCCATAAATTTCGATTGGTCACTGGTGGGCATTTTGAGTCAAGAGAGGCAGGCAGTAAGTTCGATGGGATTATGTAGTCATGCAGACTACATTTTTTAAAGGAATGGGAGCCAGCATAAACGAACAATGGTCTACATATGCCATATTTACTCCCTAACTTTACATTAGACAAAAATATTTTAATGAGGGCACTGACAGGAAATACAACAGATTCATAATATGAAACTTCTCAGCCTTTTTCTTCTTTTAATTCATACTCCAACTGAGCAGAAGTGCTTAGTAGGCTAAATACTTCACTTTCTACATTCTACAACTAATTCATTATCTGTGCAAAATCTATTGAGCGAAATAGTTAAAATAAAAAAATAAAGCCATGCTAAGTTGTCACTGGCCCTCACTTCACTAAAATGTCATTTTCATCTTCACTAAAAGTGCAGAGGACACTTTTTCTCTTACAAATCTTGCATTTTTTTATTGAGATCTCAGCATTTCTCTCTTATATCATTGTTGTCGGAATAAAACCTCATATCTCCAAAATGGTAACTTTACAGGAGAAGGAAGAAACATACTTTACTCTTAATGTAAGTCAATGGAACCAGACTTTTTCAAGTCATTTTGGGCCATTTCTTTTGGTCCATTCATCATGAAATTTACACACAATGTAAGGGTCACAGGCATTTTCAAATTATGTGAAGAGCTGAAAAACGACAAAAATGGAGATATGAGGTTTTGTCCCAACAGCAGTGATACACACACACACACACACACACACACACACACACACACATATATACACATATAGCATAGTGAACTAGCAGTTCTAATTCTGTTGAGATACACTGATGAGCCAAATCATTATAATTGATAAGAGATGCATATCAGGCAAACAGTTGGTCCTTGTAGTCATTGTATTGGAAGCGAGAGAAATGGGCAGGCATTAAGACTTGAGTGACTTTGACAAGGGCTGAATCGTTACGGCCAGACCCCTGGGTTGGAGTGTCTCCTCAGTGGCAAGGCTTGTAGGGTTCTCCCCCGTGAGCATTGGTGACTACCTACCAACAGTGGTCCAATGAGGACAAACTATAAACCAGTGACAGGGTCTTGAGCGCCCAAGACTCATTGATGTACGAGGGCGATCTCGTAGGGTCTGAGCTGACAGAAAGGCTACTGTGACAGTCACAGAAATGTTTAATGATGGTTATAATGAAGAAATATGTCATAACACACAGTGCTTTACACCCTGCTGAGTTCCCCCTTTCCACTGTCAAACATGCTTACAGTGGGTGTCTTGGAGCAGTGGAAGAAGGCCACCTGGTCCAATGGGTCCCATTTTCTTTTACATCACATGAACGGCTGTTTACAGTGGGTGTGCCATTTACCTGGAGAAGTGATGGCACCAGGATGCACGGTGGAAAAAAGACAAGAAAGCAAGGAGGAAGACTGATTCTCAGGGGAGCATTGTGCTGTGAACCCCTGGGTCTGGGCATTCATGTGCACATCAGTTTGACACCTGCCACCTGCCTAAACATTGTTGCCCACCAGGTATGCCCCTTGCAGGTCAGAGCTGTTTTAGTGGCATTCGGAGGACCAACAGCTTATTAGGTCATAATATTTTGGCTCATTAGTGTACATAGCGATAGCTAATCGATCTCTCTAGTTTTGTTCTTTAGTCTTGTTATTGAGGCTGGAGATGATTAATACAAAAACATCAACATTTTCTCATCAACATTCCGCACAAAATTTCTTAAGCCTCCACTCGTGCTGAATCATGTTCCTCATAACACATTCCTCCTTCAGTGGGTGTAGAACGGCGCCTGCATTAGTCAGCATGAAAGGGATCTAGTGGTGATGTGAAGAGACTTCATCTGTATGCAGCACTCATAAGAGGAAAGAATACTCATTAGTCATGGACAACTTATATGATTCCCAGAGAAAAATACCTTCTTCATCTTATTATTTTTTGAAGTGATAACATCTTCCAACATCTATCCATATCATGTACTATACCATATATTACAGACAAAAAGGTGCTGAATTAGGTCAATCAGCCTTTAATAATATCTAGTTTAACCAAAGAGGTTTGTTCCAGAATATTCAATAAGTAATGCTGTACTCTCAAGTTGACAGTGTACCTCAAATAAAAGACATTTTGAATCAAAACGTTAACTGCAGTCCATTCCACAGGGTCTCTAAGCAGTAATTCCATGCACGCTTGAGCACAGGGTGTCGATTAAGGGAACTGCAGTTGATAAATACCTTCATTTCAGAACGTCCTGCAGTGTCATAATCAAACACGAAGCACCATGCATCTTCAAGAGACATGATGACTCATGGGTAAACTTCCTGCAGCTTCCTTTGCAATAATAAACCACTGTTCACTACTCCCTGTGCAGTCCGAAGTAAAGAAAATGGTTCTATATAGGCCCACGAACATTCAAAGAACCCGTTGTATGATTAAAGCATTCTTTGTATCACGAAAGGGCTCTTCACAATGATGGAGAATGTGCTGTAGATGGTTCTTTTTGAAAAGAGTGGTAGAAATCCTGTATAAATAAAAACAATGCATGACCACGACTTAGTAAGGCATGGGAACAAGATAATTAAGTCGTGGACACGACTTAATAAGGCATGGGAATGAGATCCTAATGCATGGCCACAACTTAGGCATGGGAACAAGATAATTAAGTTGTGGCCACAACTTAGTAAGGCATGGGAACGAGATCCTAATGCATGGCCACAACTTAGTAAGGTGTGGGAACGAGATCCTAATGCATGGCCACGACTTAGTAAGGAAGGATCTTGTTCCCACGCCTTACTAAGTCATGGCCATGACTTAATTATTTCATTCCCATGCCTTACTAAGTCATTGCCACACGTTAGGATCTCGTTTCCACGCATTAATAAGGTGTGGCCCCGCATTATTTTTATTATAGTATGGGATGTCACCAGCAGGGCTCCCTAATATAGTACCAAAAAGGGTTCTTCTACTATAATAAGCTTGACATTGTAACAGTAGAAGAACACTTTTGTGATGCAAAGAACCCTTTAATCATGCAGTGGGTTCTTTGAGTTCAATTTAGAACCATTTTCTTTACTGAAGAACTCTTGAAGAACCATATTTTTTAAGAGTGTGTGATTTGTAATCCCCTTAACATGCCCAAATACCCTGTGCAGTCTGGTTTGCAGGGAAGTATATGAGCAATTGGAATACACTTAATGTCTTTTTGACAAAACAGAGTTTTGTTTGTTCTGAGATGATCTAAAAGCTCTATTGCTTTTATACAACAGTTCTGCAAAATAAACAAAAAAGTGAAGCAAAGAGGCCTCAAACATTGTATCAGATGTGCTTTAATATCAGCGTTGAGCCTGAGTTGTTTTTAAATAGTGCGTTTGAATGTAGTTGGATACTCCTTTCGTTGTTTGTACTGTACTGCTGGCCTCAGTATAGCCTTCTTTGCACTCTTGCACTCTGTTTTTAATTCTTTATAAACTTCTAATGTAACACCTAATTGAGTTGATCTTCTGGAGTATCTGAATGGGGGAATCAGGTGGATCTGATTAGAGCTGCTATAAAACCCTGCAGGAGAGTCAGCAGGAGATAAACGCATTAACAATTACTTACTGAGCACGCTAAGGAGCAAACCTGCCTGTTTTGAGTTAATAAACATATTACTGGAGATGCACTGGTATGGGAATCGTGGGTCTATGCCAGTATCCGATATTTTTCATGTATTTGCTCCACAAGGAATACAGAGAAATTTTACATTTCTATCTTTTCTTCTATAGTGATACAAATGCATTGTTTTGAAATCTAATCAAATTTATCAAAGCTGATGAACTTTTTTTAATGCAATGTGATTCCAACACTTGTGCATCCTCACAGTGTTTTTACTGTTTGCTGGGATCATCCTGACCAATCACAGATCAAGATGGGTTTCTGTGGGTGTTTTGTCAGTCAAGGTTTTCATGTAATCTTTAGGAGTTGTGGGTAAATTATTACTATTAATTAAAATATTACAAGTTATTATTATTAATAAGTGTGGCACCAGTCCCACAGGACAAAATACGAGACCAATATTAACAATGGAAACCGTAATCAGTTTTTATTGTGTGAAGGAAATTTGATTACTCAGATTCTTTGTTAGTTGTTGGAACTTCTGTGATACAAGATACACACATGCATAAAACATTTACAAATTTGAATAATAAAGGAACGGGGTAAAAAGGATGATGAAAGATAAATGTGTACAGTGTACAAAGTAAAATGAAACTGAACAAGGTAATATGAGAAACCTAAATGATATAAGTAAAGTCAGATATAGGTAAATAAGCAGAACTTTAAAGTTGCCTGAATGAAAACTAAAAGTGGGACTGACTAACACCTTATGTAAGATGGCAAACTACAGTGATGACCTTATCTGTCTAGAGTTTACACCAAATTAGATTCTAAAGAGTTTAAAACGTCTCTAGACTTGCCATCATGCCAGTGTTGTATATTTACGCTCAAAATTGTGTCCTTGGGTTTGATGACTTAGGCCCCAGTTGGGCTTCCGCCAAAAAGGTCTGCCTCTGGGAATTGAGAAGGACAGAAGGAGGTAGCAGTCCAGAAGTTTGCATGCATTGTCTCATCTTTTGATGAGTGAGAATTGGACTGAGTTCAAAATGAGATAAGTGGAAAGGTAGGAGGCGAAAGTTCCGATTCCTAAATTAGTGACTGGAAATCAGGAGCTTCAATTTGCAGCTCCCCAATTTCCTCATATCCAGTGCCACCCACTAGCTAGAACTCCCCCAGTCTCACGATACCACTGCCACTAAGGCAACATCATTGGACAGCTGAACGCGCTTGGAGGAAAGTGCCAACCACCAGCTAACAGACCCCTACATGACTAGCATAGTGCTGGGTGATGAGGGGAGAAGCGGGGCCATCCTACCCACCCAGAGAGAGCGAGGCCAATTGTGCTCTCTTGAACTCCCGGCTACGGATGGCTGTAGCATCACCAGGCATTGAACTTGTGATCTCCTGATGATAAGGCCACCACTTAGATGTTTGCACCACCCGGGAGACCCCCCCAGTTTGCAACTTCTAAGAAAACTTGAGGTGCTGAGTCTTTTGTGGGGTTTAGGTGTGGGAAGCAACCCACTCATTGTCACATTCGTTCCTCAATGCTGATTGGCCCTCCTTCCTCATGGCGGGAGTCTGGCGTCCTCCTCCAGTCTTCACCACACCCTTCCTGCTTTCCTTGTGAACAAATCACATTATATCATGCAACTGTTGTGCCCCCCCACTTTGAAGATCATTCCAATGTCTCTGGCACAATTTCACCTGTAATTCGAGATGAAACATGGCATACTTTGTATATTACAGACACACTTGAGGGAAAAGAATGAATTGCACATCCGTACAACATCATACCATTCCACACTCGCAACGATATGTATGTCACATGAAGTTATGAATGTCCTGTGAAATTTCACTTGCCTTTTTGTGAAAATAGGATGATCATGCATTTATGTTCTGTGGAGCCTACAAATCCAACAAAAGCAGGCATATCACATTATTTATTTATCTATGTGATAAATAGTGAAGTAACAAAATTCTCATTATTATTTTTACAAAGTTTGTTTTGTTTCCAGCCTTTTGGCCTGTAGTGTGTGAATCACGTGGTAAACAGTTTTTCTCCTGAAATGACTGACCTCTGTCATTTCTTTTCTGTTTTTTTTTTTTCCTCAGATTTTCCACATGACCTATGACCTGGCGAGTGCAGTGGTAAGAATCTTTAATCTGATTGGAATGATGCTGTTGCTGTGTCATTGGGACGGCTGCCTGCAGTTCCTGGTGCCTCTGCTCCAGGACTTCCCTCCAGATTGCTGGGTGTCCCTAAATGGGATGGTTGTAAGTATTCAACCTCTTTTTTATACCTTTCATTTATTGTTTTTGTAGCTGCTACACAGAACCTTCTTCTGTGAAGTTACAGTTCCAGATATACAAAGTTTTGATGAAGGTAACAATCAAAATACATCTTTATGATTCTGAAAAACATACATTTACCTGTAAAGTTTTCCCTGTATATTCCAGGGTGAGGCATAGAGAGGTTTAATGTTCCGGTTTTCCTGCACTGCACATTTTAGTGTTTTCTCCACTCCGCTTGACTTAACTTATGAAGGCATTGATAATCACAGCTGCAGTTACAAAAGCTTGAACAGTCCTCGTCAAATGACATGTTTTGTTGATTTAATAGCATGTTAGCATGGTTTATTGATCTAAGTGAAAATAGGTGAACACAAGCTTTACAGAGAACTTTTAAAAATTTATTTTTTTAATGTAATTGCACAAATTTAGTTTTTTAGGGATTGGAAATATTGGGAAAAAAGTGAAACATAAATTATAAAATGTGCCATAAGTTTTGCACATATTTGCCATATTTTATGTTTTATATTTTCCACCTTTGCCATATTTGTTTTATTTATGTTTTTGAACATTTTTTTAATGAAGTGAAAGCATCCCAGTTTAACTTTCATCATAAAAGTATTTTATAATTTTTTAAAGAGACTATGCATGATTTTGATTAATCATCAAAAATATCTCTAGATTATTCTATCACTAATATAATCAATGCTGATAGCATTATTTTGGATGTATTTGAGAATGTAAAGCTCAAAAATCTGCAGTGCAGGAGCTCAGGACATCTGTTTAAAAGATTATATCCAGTTATGAAGTCAGGCAGAGGGAGAATAAGCAGTACAGCGATATAGGCTAACAATGAATTAACTGCTTTAGTAGGAATTAAGGGTCTGAAGCAAAAATCCCCTCATTTTCTCTCCTATTAAGTGTGAGCGAAGATTTAAAAAAAGGTCAGGTTCTTAAAATGATCACTTCAGTATGGACTTTCTAAAAACTACCAGAACAGCAGTACAGCTCGACCCGGTTAATCCAGACTGATCAACTTCAGATTTTGGTGAGAGGATGGAAATGTCAGTGTGGAATGACGTGAGTGTTTAGAGTCAGAGCGGGCTGCTGCGCTGAAAAGGGTGCAGCTGTGAAAATTGAGCAGAACGTGACGGTTCTTCTTGACCTTTATGAAGTGGGGCTGCAGCAGGGCTAACAGCAGATAGCTGTTCAGGCTTTCTCATTATACATCATATCGGAGCGAAAACAGCCGATTAAAAAGTATTAAAACGCTGGAATAAGATTCCTTTTTAGCTCCTCTCGACTCATAATCTTCAAGGTCAAACTGTGGTCCGACAGTGTTCTAGGACTTCTGCCTTGGAGTCATCCAGAACATAGTTGTGCTCTCTCTCTCTCTCTCTCTCTTTCCCCTTCTCTGTCTCTTTGGAGCTTCACTTTGGTGAAGGACCTTGGTAGCCATCCAGTACTTAGCGCTCTCTCTCTCTCTCTCTCTCTCTCTCTCTCTCTCTCTGGAGGAAAGCTAGAAAGCCTCCCAGAAGCTTTTAGACTCCAGCATCTTGTTTCTCAGAAACATCATAGCACAAAGATCATGGTACAGGTAGTACCATAAGGTAGTCTCACTCAGCACAGTGTGTGTGTGTATGTATATATGTATATATATATATATATATATATATTCATTCATGAAATTTACACACAATGTAAAGGATAATAGGCATTTGCAGATTATGTCAAAAAACTGCAAAACAACAAAAATGGAGATACAAGGTTTTGTTCTGACAGCATATATATATAAAAAAAAACAGCAGGTAACAGTATGAATGATAAATATGATAAATGAGCAAATATTTAGAAGTATATAGATTTTAGGGATGTGCGTAGTAATGTGCATTTTGACTAATTTTGATGTTCGAGTACCTGTTTATAAATGTTTATCTGGTTAACAGCACTGAAGAAACAGCAGCACGCAGAGGAACACACTAAAATATGTTCTTATTCTTATTATAAAAACAGGGACAAACAGGGTTTTAATGTTGGATGAGTAACAGAAACTGCCTCTTTAGGTAAGCTAATGAGCTAACAGAGCTAACTAGTGTCATGTCGGATGCTGGTGCTATTGTTTTCTACACAAGGTATTTTCTCCTCACTGAATGAGATATTTATATTTATTATGTGTGGACCTAGGTAACATTAGGTAGCTAGCCGTGCTCTGTCTGTCTTCTCAGCCATGTGATTAACAATGTGTCCTTGGCGACAGGCTCACGTTCAGGCGCTCATGTTTCAGAGTAGCAAAGTATAACATAACATACTTACTTGCAAATATGAGCAAAACCATCACATTTCACTGAATTGTTAGCCTGTATATTTTCTCTGTCTTCCTGCAATGAAACCTGACCAATAAACAAACACAGCATGTGTAATTCGGTCCAGTTTAGCACTTGCAGTATGACACCAACTGAACAAAATGAAAAAGATACAGTATCAAAAAAAATAATATAAAAACTCATGAATAGTTTTATAGAGACGTGTTGTTAGCATGATATGAAAGGTAGTTTTAGTCACTCAGTCAGTTACTTAGTTACCTTTTGTCACTCAGCCAGCCAAGTTTTTTTTTGTTGTTTTTTGAAACAATAAGTTCTGTTCCACCCATTTTGGGGCTGTGGTGTTACCACTAGATATCTGAATAGTGATTCAGTATTCATATACTAGCACCATGAATGGTTAACTAATTATTCAAGTACTTGCACACATTCCTAATGGATATAAATACAGTACTGTGCAAAAGTCTTAGGCTCCTAAGCAAATTGTTTAAAACCATTTATATGGTGTGTTTTGCTAGTAAAACACTATATAACATTCACAGTAAAACTAACAAGTTCTTGTTTAAAAAAAAATAAATAAAAAAAGTAGTAAATATCAAGTGAACTAGGCAGAAGAGCACAGGTTTGGTTCTAGATTTTACCTCGATGCCCCCAGCAATTGCATAGGTTTGTTCAAATCTACCACCAGCACACCTCTTAAAATCATTATTTATGTATTGATGATATGTGTATTGATCCTAATGCTGCGCTCACATGCTTGCACCTCGATTATTAGAGGATAGCTTTATCAGCGTAGATTGTTTATTTAAGGTGGAAAAAGGCAGAAGGGTGGTCTGCACTCCTTTATTTTGTGTTGTACAATACTGAGTTCGTTTGGAATTCCAGAACGAGATGTTTGGCGTCCGCGACTCCCGAAAAATCAACATCCAGTTCATTACACTGCTACAATCAACGACGAAAGTCAGGAATATTGAGCTCTTGATGGAGCGTTCCACTCACTGCTGTGGAGTGTTGTTGCTTGCGGTGGCAGAATTGTCCGTCACGGCTTCACTAAAAACAATGAAACGTCCAGTTTGCTATGTGTTTGGAGCATCATAGTTTCTCTGAGCAAATCAATTCTTTTTGCCCAATTTAATAGCTTTTTTAGTATGATTTTCTCAGGTGCTCAAGACTTTTGCACAATACTGCTTATAGACCTATAGATATAGAGGCTGATAACTTGTGCAGATGGGCAACAATCTGTAACTGGAAACCTACAAAGTGCACTTATATGGCAGGTGTTTCTGGTAATACAGCTAAGTAGTGTAGGTACATGGCAACAGTACAGCACTGTACACACTTTCAACCAACATACCATGTTGGCAAAGTTCATTTTCAGCTTCAGACCATCAAGGTGGGGTCAAAAAGTCAATTCATTCAGAATAGGCAATCATACAGTACATGCTATGATTCAAATGAGTCACATTTCCCAGCCACAGAAGGAATATTAGCGATTATCCAACCACCCCTTCAGCTCTGGATGTGGCTTTAGAGGCTAACGTTTGTCTGTCAACAAAGATTAGCTGTGCATTTTGAAACCACGTGTAGGTCTACGGGCATGGGAATATCTCAGCCTCGTCACATATTTCAGTCTTTTAGCTTAGCGTCATATTAGATAACAGAGATGCGCAGTTATGCAACCTCTTTTTAAAATGCCATAGGTCCCAGAGTGACTGGAGGTGCGCTGAGATAAAAACGTGCCCGTATAGGGCCTTAGCACACTTTATTTATCAGTGGCTTTCATTTGGAGGCTGTGGCATCTCAGTCAGTTTTGAACTTAGCAGACTTATTCCAAATTAAAATGTCTTGTGCTTGTCAGGGGAAAAAAATACATTTCAGTCACTTTAAGATTTTTATTAGGATTTTGTCTTGAGGGCTTTGAAGAGAGTTTGTTTTTGTGCCGTCAAAATCGGCGACAGGCAAACTACAATGATTATGCCAGCTGAATAATTATTCCACCAGAATAATTACTCGATCAGTCAAGTTGGAAAATGTCTCAAGAAGTGTGGCATGCCTTCACAAACAATGACTTTACATCTTTTTAGGAAACTGAAGCACCTTACTTTGAAACTAGTGTTGTACATTGTTTTTACATAAAACATTATTAGCAGCAGGTCTGGGTTTACAGATGTGGCTGATGAAGCACAGATACAGTGTTTTGTGAGCTGGAACTGATTTTTTGCCTCTGATCTGGACCAGAGTCCTTCAACCTCTTAAATGCCCATGGCCCACCGGCAGGCCTAGAGTTTTACTGCACACTTCTATAACCTAAGAGTAGCAAAGACAGTTTGCATTGAAGTCCCTGTAGTTACTGAATAATAAGCTTTAGTATATAATAAGTCTGGCATTTTAAGGGGTTAATATTGCAGTCTGTGCTGATAGCAAGATTTGTTTTTATTGATAATATAATCCCACAGTGACCAGTCCAAAAGCTTTACCACAGTCACTTTTATTGGAGATATTAGACGTGACTATTGGGATATTTTGATTTTCCACATTAAAATAGTTCACCAGCTTGGCATAAATGGAGCCTTAACCCTACTGGACTAAACCAATATTGATTCATATATATATATATATATATATATATATATATATATATATATATATATATATATATATATATATATACACACCACTACACACACACACCACACACACACACACACACACAACAATACATATTGTTATATATTAATGGATTAAAAAATATAATATAATATATCATTGTAAACAGTGAGTGGGGTGGGGGCAGAGAGACAGAGAAGGAAACAGAGAGAGATAAAGTGAGGGGAGGGAGGTAAAAAGAGAGACAAAGAAAGAGAGAGAGAGACAATGAGAGAGAGAGGAGAGACAAATAGAGAAAGAACAGAGCGGGGCAGAGAGAGAGACAGAGATAAAGTGAAGGGGACGGAGGTAGAGAGAGAGAGACAAAGAAAGAGAAAGTGAGAATCAGAGAAAAAAGAAAATAAAAAACAAGGAAAGAGAAAGGGAGACAGAAATGGATGGGTGGCCAGAGAGAGAGAGAGAGAGAGAGAGAGAGAGAGAGAGAGAGAGAGAGAGAGAGAGAGAGAGAGAGAGAGAGAGAGAGAGAGAGAGAGAGAGAGAGAGAGAGAGAGAGAGAGAGAGAGAGAGAGAGAGAGAGAGAGATATCTCAATGCTGTGGTCTGTTTTAGACGGTCTTTGTGACAGTTGTGTGTCAGTGGGTGTGGCTGAAGCTCGTCTAAAACTCTTTGTTTCAGTTCCAGTTCCGTCTGACTTCACCTCTGTATCAGTCTCACCTCTAACGCTCCACCTTCCTTGTTCAGATCCAGCTCCTACACCCCTTATGAAAATCAAGCCTGTATCCTGAAAAATACAGGTTCATCTGTGGGTCTTGGCCTGGATATGAGTTTAAAAAAGGCTTTAACTGGTATCAGACCTTTACATTATGTGTTAACACATCACATTTACAGAAACAACCGTCTGTTTCAGTGTTTCTTCTATGGCACTGTTCCTAAGAGCCCTATAAGATTTAGGGCCTTGTTCAAAGCATCACTATGGCAGAATATCATAAATATACTTACATACAGACAGATTGACACAGTCATATTTGTAACAATATTCAAGTATCTACTCATGCACAGCGTGTGTATGAGAGAAACTGATACCTCATTTATGTCCAGCAGGTGGCCAAACCTACACTCTAATAAAAAGCCTTTACCAAAATACATTATTGGCAGTTTGAATTGAGCAGCCTAGTCTGTGTGAAAGCTGTTTCTTTCGCTGTTGAGTTGAGAAGAAGCAGCACCGCTGGCTACTTCAGAGCACAGAGTGTTCTGTGATTAGATGGACTGGCTCTTTCAACATGATTCAGCATGAAGCTCAGTTCTCTCCTGTTTAACATCCATTGTAAAAGAACTGCAGTAAATGTGACCTTCTTTTGTTTAACACTTGCCTTAATACAATTTATTTAACAATTTGCCACCCTTCATATATCTCATTTCCAGTCAAAATAGACATTAAATTCAATGGAAAAAACAGGAAACACGGTTAACAGATCTTTCAGTGTTTAGTGTGTGCATATTTTACCTTTATTATAGTTAGTATATTTTTGGCAGACCTCATCCGTTCTAGAAGTTGATTAAATTTTCTGGTAACACTTTATTTTGAGTGGTCCTTTGTAGATGATTAATAAACTCAACAGATTATCAGTAACACATCAATAACATATCAGTGCAGTAGCAGTAGTGAAGCATCTGAATACATTGAAGTAAATATCTTGTAGATGTTCTGTTGATACATTACTTACATTAAGTAGATGTTTTGTTAATACGTTGCTTCCATTATGCAAAACCTTACCTTACCCAACCTCACCAAACACCTAACCCTAACCCTGGCCCTAATCCTAACCCTAACCTCAACCTCAACCCAAAACCTAACCCTAACCCTCATATGTGTTTGACATGTTACTGAGAGCCCGTTGAGTGTTTGTTTTATCTAAAAGGACCACACAGAATAAAGTGTCACCCATTTTCTGCTTCTTACTATCAAAGAAATCCCAAACACATTCAGAGATGCTGAGATCTGGACTATGGAGTGGTCAGTCCATTGTTCTGAGAAGACCAGCAGCTTCTTTGTCTGATTTGCAAACTTTCTTCTTTTTTGTCCGTCTCCTTTTCTCAGTGAAAGCTTCTTAAACAGCTACACATCCTTTCAGGCCCACAGCGCTGAGTTGTTTTCTCACAGTGTAAGGATGGACAGAAACACCTTTGGATTTTTTCAGATCTGAAGCAGCTTGATTTCCTCCTCTCTCTCAAAGATGAAAGCTTTAAGTGCTGTTTATCTACAGTTTTGGTGGTCTACCACGTCTGACACCGTTGTCAGGGGTGCCATTTCTTCTGTATATTTGAGCTCCTGTTTTAGAAAATTCAGAAATATTTCCTGGAAAATGAATAGCGAATAGGGGTCTCTGACTTTTGCACAGAACTATACAAACACTAAAAGAGATGCTGGTTACTTTGAATGTTAGATGTGCTGACTCCACCTCGTTTCCTATCATCATCCCTTCCACATTTTTGGCATTATGAACTCATTCACCCTCAACTTTTCTAGTGCGTTGGTATTTGGACTTCTGACTGTTTTAGTTTTTGGGTGGCCTGCTCCTGTGTTGCCTGGTCTGTCATTACACCTAGAACATCTGTGAATTATCTCGGTTGTGTCTTGGATAATAGTTTAAGTGGAGTAAGCATGTGATGAAAGTGCTAGGAATGTGAAAGCCAAGACAAAGTTCCTTGCCAGACAGGCACAGTTCTTGGACAGGGGTTGTTGGCCTCAAGCCTGGTTAAGTCTTCACTCATAGATGATAGGTTGATTTGTCAAAGGTTTGAGTAAAGAAATAACACAGAGATAACACAAAATAAACTGCCTAGATTTTTTCCAATATTTTACCAATACTTCCAGTATGTCGCCAGTGTGTTGAACTGTGAAATGTGTACTTAGCCCAGTACAGTTTTGGTGCAGGGATATATTTGGTGTGGCGTTGCACACTTTTGAGAAAAAGAACTATCACAGCTTCCTAGGCCTGACAAATCCCACCTTCTGTGTCATTCCCTGTCCTGCTTCCCGTCTTATCTCCTTTGAGCTTGTGACTACCTATTTTGTGACTACTCAAGATACATCAGCATGCGTTGTCTAAACAAAGTCCTTATAGGATAGTCTGTTTACTTGGTGGACATTGAGCAGTTATTTATTAAGTTGAAGGTCAAATTACCTTTTCCAAAACACATTTGAAATCACTAATAAAATCTGACAAAAACCCTAATAAATAGTTTGCAGAATTTGGTTCGGTAATGCACAAAAAACATGTTTTTTGAGGTTGTTCTGGTTACTGCGCTTGCACAGATCTCCGCAACAAGGGGGGGCGGGGGGCTTTCCCCAGTTGTGGTGTAACCAGCAAGCTGATTGGCTCTTTTTTCTTAAAGGAAAGAATTTCAGCATAAACAAATGCCATGTCGCGCGTTACAAGCTTTCCCATATTTCCTATATTTCAACCAGTGGCAGGTCTCCTCATTTAAAACATCTCTGGTCTAAATCAGTTTGCTCGCCTTCAATCATGTTTTGAGTTTTAACCTGGACTTGGTCATTAAGGGCTTTAAATATCATAAGCAAGGCCTTGTAAACAACACGAAACCTAAAGGAGCGTTCCAGCCTAAAATTAGCATTCAAGATGTTATTTCTCACGTTATTTAAAATTCTGTTGTGCAGCATTGAATCCCTCAGCCTCGCTGGTTTGACAGATGACAAACATTCATGATTTTCTGTCTTTTCTTATTTTTGTCCATCAGTGATCTCTCACTACAATTTCCAGCATGCACTGCACAAACACATCAATCTTTGGGGATCCCCGGTGTTGTAGATGCTTATGAATACATGGCTTCCCAGCAGTAACATGAACAAGCTAGCAGGAAAAAAAAAAATATTCCAAATGTCTCGCCCTCGAGGATCCACCCCAAAGCAGTTGTACTTTTTCAAAAGTCCGACTGAACAGGGTAACTAAGTCTGGGATAATATGCTTTCTTTTCTATTTGGAGCCATTTATTTACTCATGCATCCCGTCTCCTCTGCTCCTGCGTGACGCTATCATATCGTGACACTTTTACCGTGAAACTGAATATGAAGTTGCTGCCAGTTTGCAGCCCTAGTGCTAACACACTTTCTCTCCTGAGGCCTGACTGAAAGGCTCTTGCTCTCGGAGTTAACGCGGTCACGCTGCCAGCCGAATGAGTGCTTTACTGTGTTCACTCACTGATGTTATTAAAAACGCATCAGTGTGTATAACTATTGCATCGCGGTGGCTCGTTCCAGGATAATCAAGATGCATTATGAGTGGAGAAGCGGTCGAAGAGCCCACATTTTGCAGCAGTTGTGTTTTATTGCAGGAGTCTTGTGGTGGGGATCAGAGAGAAATATACCTGCCATTTAATTCATGAGGACTTCAGTCTCTAGTGCTTTAGCGTTTTTAGCACCAGACTTTGATTCGAAAATAGACCAGACAGTACATCAGCATATATAAGCGCTGAACGATTGTCACACATTTTTCCACAAAAGAGATCATGCTTTGAAGACCTGGAATAATTGTGATGGAAATATGTACATATTTAGTAACACGCATATATAATGTGAGTTATTTTAGAAATGCAGAATATTCCATAAGAGAGGCGTAACCCATTTCATTACAATTCATGGCATGAGTCACAAGAGCAAGTATCAGAATTTCTCTGGGCGCAATTTTAATTCTGCTTGCGCTCTCTTGCGCTCTCTCTCTCTCTCTCTCTCTCTCTCTCTCTCTGTGCAAATCAGAGGTCAAATGCCCATGGTGAGGAACAGCAGAAGAACAAGATTAGGAACTGGAAATTGTCACCGTAGGTTGTGATTTTAAATGCTGGCCTCAGGTTTTCACCCTTGTTTTTCTTGGCGAAACAGAGAATGAGAGTTTGTGTGAAAATACGTGACCAAATACCAAAAAATAGATACTTCATAGATCACCAGATTTATTCTCAAGCCCACTGCAAAACTGTGCCTTAATACCTGCCCATTTTCTTCCACAAAGTGTGAGGAGACTCTAGTACAATCTGTTCAGGTCACCCATCATCTCTACCCACCTGTAGTTGGTGTGAGTTCTCCTGTTTGTGAATGTTTTGCCATGCCATTCTCCTATTGGTGGATTTTTACCAATATTGTTCTCCTATTGGTGGATTTTTACCAAGATTGTTCTCTTATTAGTGGATTTTTGGCTATGCCATTCTCCTATTGGTGGATTTTACCAATATTGTTCTCTTATTGGTGGATTTTTGGCTATGCCATTCTCCTGTTGATGGATTTGTAGCCATGCTGTTTTCCTGTTGGTGTTTTTTTGCCATGATGTTTTCCTATTAGTATTTTTTTCCATTACATTCTCTTATGGTTTCATTTTTAGCCATGCTGTCCTCCTGTTTGTGGATATTTATAAATGTTTTCCTCATGTTGGTGGATTTTTAGCCATGCTGTTCTCCTATTTGTGTCTTTTTTTGCCATGATGTTCTCTTATTGTTATCTTTTTCCATTACATTCTCTTATCGGTCAGTTCTTAGCCATGCCGTCATCCTGTTTGTGGATTTTTATCAATGTTTTTCACCTATTGATGGATTTTTAGCCATGTTGTCCTCATGTTGGGGGATTTGGTGCTGCTTCACATTCACATATTTTGGTCTAAAGTCATTGACACTGTTAGACTTTCTTGTAGGCTCTCTCATCACAAAGACTCTAAGCTGCCAGCTGGTGAGGAACCGCACAGAAAACAATGAGACCACTGATTTTAAAGAGGAGTGCCAACTCTTTTGACATGCCTCCCTTCTGCACTCTTCTTTAGATTTCTGGGGTAAGGGCCATTGGTCATCATGTCGTAATCATGGACCGGTCAGCCATGGAGACGCTCTCCAGCTGTGTCATTAGTGTGCCAAAAAATAATAGCTAGCGGGTTGGATAGCTAGCTACAGTTATTAGATAGAAAGACAACCTCTAGCTAATGGAGAACTGGTAGCTAAACAGCATTAGCAAGTTAGCTAATGTTACCTAGAGAAAGAAAGATGGCAGTTATAGCACGTTATGAAAGTATCATAGGTATTTTAAGTTGTACCCCATGCTAATGTCACAGTACATAACTTATGACCATAGAATTCTTTTACAGCATTATTGTGACAAATGAGAGTGTGCACCTGCCTTTACTGTCATGCAGCTTTAGAGGCTGCTTTCTGGATGCCCACCTTGAGCTTTGATATAAAGTCGTCACTCTTTCAGTCGCTTAATGTGACGCATCCCCACTGAGCTCTTTCTACACAGATTGAGATAAACGACTCTTCTTTGCTCATTTCTCCTCCTTCTCCTCCTCCTCTACTCCCAGTAAATGGTAAAATCATCTGTGCTGCTTCTCCTCAGCATGTTCTTGTCTTCTCTTTGGGCTTTTTTTAACCTAAAACATGCTGGACCGAATGTAACCAACAACAGAACAGCAAGAACAGAATATTCTTGGGAAACGATTTAGCTTCGTCCCATTAGTCATCTGTCAGTACGAGTAGAACATGGAACATTTTCTCCTATCTCTCTCCCTCTCTCTCTCTCCCTCTCTCTCTCTCTCCCTCTCTCGCTCTCCCTCTCTCGCTCGCTCAGCCTTCCTTTTGTACGATGCTGAATCAATGCCACTCTGGCATGTTTATCTCTGTAGCACTTTCTCCCTAAAAAATCGATGCAGATGAAAAATGAGTAAAGATCGTGGCTCAGTCTTTTTTTCTGGGGGCTGGGTGGGTGGTCTCAGAAAGAAGCGTGACCCTGCTGGGTGGTAAATCAGGCCTGAGGTGTGTGAGCGGGTGAGAGTAGTCACAGTGGGCCGGCTGGAGACGGATAATGAGGATGGAGCTCGGGTGATGCTGGGGCACATCAGAGCTCTGTCTCAAATACAGCACTTCTGTAATGCACTGGACACCTTTAGCGTAAGTAGTGCTAATAATGGGATGTACTGCACCTTTAGCTCCTTAAAGGGCCCATATCCTGCAACTCTCTCGCATTTTATTTTTCCCTGAGGTCCACTTTTGGTGTTCGTGGGTGTTTATATACCAAAAAAAGTGGTTGGTATAGACTAGTGGGTAAAACCTCTGCCTTCTAGCGCCCTACAGTACTTGTCCTTGGGCAAGACTCCTAACACCAACTTCGCCTACCTGTGTAAGTCGCTCTGGATAATGCTGTAAATGCAAGAACAGTCATCATTCATTTTTATTTGACCATTTTCTAAACTGGCTTTTTCCCTTAGAATTAAGCAGGCTACATGTAAATGACCTCTGTTTTGATTGGCGGTCCTGTATTGTGCCTCATTCAAAGAGCAATGTGGGCTGAAACACACTTTATAACATTGGCGTGAATGGGCGGCGCTTAAATGCTGCTTAAGTGTTTTTATGACATCACAAAAACCACGAATTCAAAACATTTCCACATGTGTGGAGTGGATGGTACAGTTTAAACCTTTAACAAAGTGCACCTTTATTTTAAAAAAGTAAGGGAAACTTGTTTTTTCATGAAATTGGCTATTTAAACTGGCCAGTAGTAGCAGAGAGAGACTGTAAAATAAGACATTCAGCTGCTCAGATGAAGAGCATAGAACAGAGTAACTTTATTGCCACTGTACAAGCAAAAAAGTTCAGTTTGTTGTGGTGCTCCTGGTCAAATGATGTGTTGTTAATTTTCTAAATAAAAATGAAGTGCTCTTCTATAGGGAACACACTTAAATAGATGTGTTTCTGCATTTGCACATTTTCTATTTATTTGCTAAGTTTAACATATTGAAAAAAGCTAACTTTTGCACAGACCACATTTTATGTTTATGTTTTTGTTAAATTTAGTAAACAAAGAGTAATTCTGCATTACAGTTTGCGGAACTGTGTTCTCTGTAGGGGATGTATTCACTTATTTTCACTCTGTCTCTGAAATTCAACAGAAACATGTCATTTCTCTAGGGATGCTCACTTTTGCATATGACCATAATATGCTAAATATTTTTCCATGTCATTTTAATCTGTTTCTTGTGGTCCATTGTCCATTCTTCATGAATATGTCAAAAACTATATGGAAAAAAATGTGTGAAATTCTGTGAAAAACAACAAAAATGGAGATACGAGGTTTTCTTCTGACATATATATATGACATATATCCATATATAGATATAAATAAACAATATATATGTAATCATACAATCATACAGTGATGTAATGATACAGATGGGCTGCTGGAATGCATTTATAATCACATAGTCCAAATCCCATAATATACTTTAAGACCTAAACATGTCTCAATGGCTTACAGTAATACTACATTACGTAATGCAGGTTCCACGTTTATATGTTGTTCTCAAAATAGTCACAATGTTTGAGATTGAGATCTGTGCATCATGTCATAGAGGTGGACAATGACAAAAATGTAATGTCACAATACATTTTTCACATTTTCACGATACACAGTGTCACAATATTTGTTTTCTCTGACATCTGAAGTTGGAACATAGTAGTGCCATGTTTAAAAATGCTATCAAAAGCTACTAAACTATCCAGTTATTTGAGCATTTTGCACACTGTGCTGCGCTACACCTAGTTAACCAGGACTAATTATGGTCTCTTTATAATCAAACATGCAGTGGGGAAGTGTTTTTAAGTACTAACAATATCCATCAAATGAAAAGTATTTCTTTATGTAATTATGTCAATGCAAATATATAATTACACTCGTCATATGCAATAAATTTTGTTATTACTTTTAAATTGTCATATAATGTAAACTAAATGTACAGCAAAATGACAACAATAATAGACTTTTATGGGATAAATTCTATTATATAGAAGTTGCTATACGCCCTCATTTTGACTGCTTTTGTCTTCATAAAAGTTAAAGTAAACCAGGCCTTGAAATAATGTTGTTTACGTATGAGATTTTTGTCACACTTCGTAAACAAAGCAACAATGTACTTGTTTTCACCTCCATAAATAAAAAACGAGGTATTTAATTGCGCAGATGAACGTAACAGTATGTTAATGTGCTGTATGTGTGACAGGAGTATTAATTTTGCATTAGGAGAATGCCCTGCCGGCCAAACGAGTCTTATATCATGTATATCACAATAACACAGGCTTATAGATGTTCATAATAAATCATTTACACTGCACAAAATATGCCCTCACTTCATGCCAGGATTGTAAATAATTAAGGAAAAGGCCACATCACTCTTGGCGCTGGAGTCGTTCTCACTGGAACTGCTGAGAGGACAGGAATTAAAGATGCAGCAGCGTTTTTTTCTTTTTCATTTCTTGCCAGCTGACCTTAATAGTGAGCACTTTGACATTTTGATTATTGAAATATAAGGCCGTAAACAGGATGCTTTAAGGGCTGTGCTGAAAAATGTTTGGATCAATGTCAATTTACTCAGTTCGGTTCTTCACTCTCACAGCTACAGATCATTATTAGTTACATAGTCACTAGTGCTGAACAGTATATTGTTTATTAATTATGATGATATTGGCCTTTGCAGTAACATTATCACAGGAGACTGCAGTCGGTGACCAGTCATGTTTCTACTGTGTGCTGTGATCATCCTGACCAGTCCCACCTCCAGATGACTGTTTCTGTTGGTGTTTTAATGTTTCAGTGTTTTTATGCAGTTCAGCTGAAGTAAATTATTTTGGTCAAAACAATGCAGGTCAGTGTCAAACCACATCATACTAATAATTCACTAATGAGTTTTTAATATACTGCACGGTGTATCACAATCGGAGTCCCCACCCTCTCTCTCTCACTCTCTCTCTCTCCCTCCCTTCATTCTTATTCCCCCCCTTCTCTCTCTCCTGTGTCTTTATCTTTTTTCTGTCTGTCATTTCTTTCTTTCTCTCTATCTTTTCTCTCTCTTTCCCTCACTCTTTTCTTTGTCTCTCTCCCTCTTCTTCTGTCTCATCTCTCTTTCCCTTTCTCTCTTCCTCCCCTCATTCCCTCTCCCCCTTCTCTTTCTCCTGCCTCATTATATCTCTCCTCTTTTCTCTCTCTCTCTTTCACCCCCCTTCTGTCTGCTGTCTCTCTATTTCTCTCTCTCCCTCCCCTCATTCTTTCTCCCCCTGCTCTCTCTCGTGTCTTTATCTCTTTCTGTCTCTCTTCCTCTCTCTCTCGTCTTTATCTCTTTTCTCTCTCTCCTGTCTTTATCTCTCTATATCTCTCTGTCTCTCTGTCGTTTCTTTCTTTCTCTCTGTCTCTCTTTCCCCTACTCTCTTTTCTTTGTCTCTCTCCCTCTCACTCTCCTGCCTGTCTCTTTCCCTTTTCTTCTGTCTCATCTCTATCTCCCATCTCTCCCTCCCCTCATTCTCTCTCCTGTCTCTTTATCTCTCTCTCTCACACACACTTTCTCCCTCTTTCTGTCTCTGTCTCTCTCTCTCTCTCTCACACTCTCTCTCTCTCTCTCTCTCTCTCTCTGTAGTGTTAAAGGACTGGCTCTGTGTTTATGAGTGTGGTAGTATAAAAGTTAGAAACGCGCTCTCTGTGCTCCTTCAGGCGAGGGTGAAAGGTCCCGCCATGTAGGTTGGTGAAGCGTCCGTCCTGCAGGCCACAGGCTAGGTCAGAAGTCTAGGATACAGTCTGATTTCATCTGAAGAGAAAAGTTTGGAGTAAACCTGGCAGCGTAGCCCCACCGGCCGTTCAGTGTTTGGAATTTTTAATCACCTCTCCTCTATTTTTAGTTGTTCTATTCTTTCTGCCCATTCCGCTGCTTTTTTGTGCCTCTCCCTGTTCATCCACACAGACGGCACTTCAAACACACTAGACATCACGGTTCCTCATGCAGAACATATTCTATTTTAAACACATCAAAAAAGAAGAAGAACTACTTTTTCTTCCGTGGGCTCCTGCGCTACAGGCCAAGAGCTCAAGCAGACAGAGACTTCTAAAGTTTCAGAAATATGTTGCAATTGAGCGAATTTACCAACAACTGATGCAACACAGTGTGGTTGTTTGTGTTGCGTTTGACGTAAAAGAAACTTTCAGTTCAGATTTTCTTTACAGTGGTGGTGATAGGAACCAGGGGTCACCATGTGTATGCAAATGTAGCCATTTTATTTACTATCCAAAACTACCTGTGAACCTACACGTGTCTTCTGAGTTTTTATATGTCTTGTTGTATGTCTTGATGGTAAAAAGTGATAATAATCTGGGGAAAAAAAAAAATTGGGGGACTATTTTGTCCTACAATTCTGCATGTACCTTTCTGCCCTTTAAAATTAATATTTTATTACAAAACCTTGTCAAAACTATCATAAAACAATGTCTCAGACATTAGGCAGAGTATTTGTAACCATTCCATCTAATAATATTCTGTAAGTGAGCTTTTAGAGGCATTAAACACCTTTGGATGTCTGGTTCCTATCACCACCACTCTGAATGATTCTGATTTAGTCTGATTTTTCTAGAATGGAGAATTTCACATTAAATCTTTACCAGATTGCTTTCCAAATGAATCTTCAGCTGAATTCCTGAAGGACTTTGCTATAATGACAAAAAATATGCAGGCATAGATTTAGAAATCACTCCTTTAGAGTGTTGCAGTCTGAAATTTCTCCAATAAAAGATGCCATTAGCACACGTCACCATGAACCTACACCAGAAGAAGTTCAGTGATACACATGCAGCAGTAACATCTATTAAGTTTAAAGAAATGTGGTGATCAGCTTCACGTGACTTGGAAGAAGCATGTGCTAGCCTTCATGCTCAAAGCTTTAAGTTTAAAAGCTTTAAGTTAAAAAAAGAAATCAAATAAATTTGAATTATTATTATTTTTTTTTATGTTTTACAAAGTTAGTATTTCTTCCAAAGCTTTGGCCTGCAGTACACACACTGCCAGTTCCGTAATGCTCTGACGAGGTCCTAGACAGGGAGTTTTGGTGGTTGTTTAGGGGGTTATTTTGGTAGTGGTGGGTGCTGATAGGATGACGTGTATCTGCAGGGCTAATGGACAGAGAGGAGCTGCATGCTGTTACTTAATCATTCCTCTCTGATAACATACTGGACACTAACTGGGCCAGCGATAACAAAAGCATGTTGTAATTTTATATTAATCATTTCTTTTGTAGCTCACTGACCCAAGCAGAGAAATTCAGTCAGTTGTGTGAATTCTAAGCATTAAGTCTATTTATTTGGACAGTTTTGACATTTTACAATAATTAGAAGTTGCAGAAAGAAACAGGAATTCTTTAAATTTTTGCCATATTTGTTATTGTTTGACATTCGAAATCAAACTGAAAATAATAAAAATGTGCAGAATCAAACTTGTTAATGCAGAATGTGAAGAGAAAGTAAATGTAAATCAATTCCTAACTATGTACTAAATTGTAGAGTAATTAATAAATGAATTACTTTGATGCAGTAGATAAACACTATGTTTCAGAACTATTCTATGTATGGAAGCTATGCTTCAAAAGCAGCTTGTTTTGAATTAATCATGGCTGTGATGTCACAAAATGAATCATGACTTATTTTAGCATATAAATCCACATGTGATAATAATAATAATAATAATAAATTTTTATTTATATAGCATTTGGATGCCAGCGGCAGCTCAAAGAGCTTTACAGATAATGATGGTGATAAAGCTTAACAGTAATACAAGAAATACAAGTATTAATTTAGAATCATACAAGAAAATAACAGATCAAATTAGGAGATAAAACACCAGTTTACCAGAGTTTTAATTAAATGCTGAGTTAAAGAGATACGTTTTTAGATGCTTCTTAAAAGTGAGCACTGAGCTTGACTGTCTAATAAAAGGTGAATTGAGTTCCACAGTTTAGAAGCAGAATAACGAAAGAGTCTCTCCATGTTTTCTGTATTTTACTGAAGGTGTTTGCAGAAGGTCAGCGTCTGTAGATCTAAGATCATGTGCTGGAACATAAACAGACAGACACTCTGTGATGTAAGCAGTTGCTTTAAGGGCATTTAGAGCCTGAAAAACTAGTAGCAGAACTTTAAAATCTATCCTGAACGTTACAGGTAGCCAATGCAGTTATGTATGCTATAAATGTTATAATGCTAAATATAAGCCTTTAAATGAAAAAAAAATTATTCATGATTTAAGACTAGAACACAGTTCTAGAAAAAACTGGTAGAGAACCTTTACTTTTTTTGTAACTTTGAAAAAGGGCCCTTTAAAGATTTCAATTTAAAGGCTCTTCAGGGAACCAAAAGTGGTTCTTTAGGGGACATTACCCCAAAGAACATTTTTTTGTTCACTTTATTTCCAAGCCAAAGAGCTGCACTGTTAGTTCTGCATGGAAACAGCTTTGTTCCTCTGAGCTCTGATTGGTGCAGACTACACAAAAGAACCAGCAGAGCTAAACCAACACCCACAGTGGCCAATGCAGGCTGGTGCAGCTATACAGACCATCAAGACCTGCTTAGCACTGTGTGAGTTTACTTAACAGCACTGACTGAACAGTGCATTAGCCAGCTGTCCACTGTCCCACACTGTACTACATACATTCATCTTCACAATGCAGAAAGTCTACTGCTCAATCAGCGAATGTAGTCAAATTGTGCAGACTTTCAGAGTAAAAAATGTACCAAAACATCTTAAAATCTATAAAAATTATCAACAGAATGAACAACATTCAGACTTTAAGATGGCAACTGTTACTGTTTTAGCTATGACACGTTTATTCATGCTAGATAACAGTATGTCATACAATGTTGGAAACCTCTTAAGCAAGTCTATTTAGGATTGCTTAGCAGCTTAATGCAGCTTGAAGCAACTGTGTAATTATTTAGGCACGCAGTTAGCACAATGCTAATTGGTGGAGTAAAAGCTTCCATTATTTGTTAGCTGTGTTAGCCTAATAGCTCCAGTGCAAAACTAAAGAAGCACACTTCATACAACAAACATGTCTTAGCTGATCAACTTTAATTGGATTAAGGAGGAAAAAAGTGTGTAAATTGAAAATTTTGCCAAGCTATTACTTTAAAAAAGTCATAATTCATTTTAAACTGACCGTTTTCCAATCTCTCTTCATGTAATAAGAATAATGAACTGTCTGTTTTTGGTACTGTACCTTTGAGTATGATATATGTAAATAGCCTTTGTTCTGATTGGCTCATTAACACTCCTTAAGGCTCCAATGTGAATGTGTGGAGTAAAACATCTGTAGGCTGAATAGGCAGATATATGTAAATACGTTGTTTTCCATGACATCACAAAAACAGTGGATTCAAAATGGACCGTTTTAGCAGCTTAGTTTCCATAAATGGACTATATGTACTGTGAGTGACCAGTTTGTTTTGAAAGTTTAACAGTGTTTTTACGCTACATCAAACTCTCTTATTTCGAAAAGGATGGAAAATTTGGTTCTTCAAGATATGGACCCTGTAAATGAACACAGGCGACGTTCACCGTCAGAACACAGGCACGTCTCAAATCAGCAGTGGAACTTCAGAAGAGGCCACTTCGTCACCGCCCTGCTGGCGAAACGAACACAGCATGAATGGATTTAGCATGCCAGCCTAAATCTCTAAAACACTGATCCGGGCTCTCAGGGGGTTTCCCCAAGACCCTCAAACACTTCACTTGAGATGCGCACAAACATCCCCAAGCAGAGCTGCAAAACTGGAGGACGAAATACAAAAAAAGGCTGAATAGTCTCAGTGTGAGGGAAGAGACATAACAGAATGAAGTCTTCTGGTGCATTTCCAAGGAATACCGAGATAAGATGATGCATTTTCTGTCCATCAACCCATATATTCACTGTGTTCTCCAAACTTTTCTCTATCGCACTTATTATTATTATTATTATTATTATTATTATTATTATATCCTCTTCTTATTTGTCCATAAGTCACTATCCCAGATCACTGTAGGCCTGTGGTCCCCAACCCTCCTCCAGGAGATCTACTTTCCTGCAGAGTTTAGTTCCAGCCTGTATCTAATAAGCTGCCCCACCCCTTACTTAACTTTAATGCTTCTGATCCAGCCAATCAGAGACTTGGGAACAGGTAGCGAAGATTTTCGATGGAACTAGAATCTCAGAATGTAAACAACCAATGAACAACCAGTATGTTACATTTCGTATCTTCAGTGTGAATCTAATTCAGGGGATTTTAATAAATTTTATCATTTGACTACCAAATGTATGATGTGTTGTTGATTTTCTAAGTGAAAATAGTTTAACACATCCTCTACAGAGAACACGTCTGCAGCTTTATACACAATTACTGTTTATTTGCTAAATTTAAGGTGTTGGGAAAAAACATTAAATGTGGCCTGTGCAGAGGTTATGACACACTGTACATATTGTTGTTTTTCCAATACTTGCAAATAAATAGAAGTTGTGCACTAAAATGTTTACTTCCTGTAGAGGATGTATTAAGTTATTTAGGGTTGGGCAATATGAGGATATTTTATCATTATCATGATAAATTATGTCACAATACAAGAACACTGACCAATTGCATGTTTCACTACAACTTCTGCATAATTGGGCCTGTTTAATTAGATTGAGTGCAGTGCAGTTTGTAAAACACTGAATAAAAATCAGTGTAGTTGTAGGCTATCATCATTATCATCGTAGTACATTTTAAATGTGGCACTACAGATTCAGTTGTCTGTTCCAAGTTATTAAATCTCAGAAAAAGCTAAATATTGTAATGTGTCTTGGGTGATGTGAAGATGTAATTTTTGCCATATCGCCACTTCTATAAAATGTAATTTGACTGTTCAAACTTTGGCATTATACTTTTTTTTAGTTCAGCTAAGACACAGAGAAAACGTCTTCATTTCTGTTGAGGTGGAGCATCAGCACAATGCATTAAAAAAATAAAGAATAAAGAAAAAAATAGAGCGTGTCTGGCCCATCGCTTCGCTTTACTCTCTAAAGCTAGCGGCTGGTGTAGACAGCTTTGTTGATTATAAAGGGAAGCATTATGGTTTTGCTGTCATGACTCGCTCGCACTGCTTGCTGCTAGGACAAAGTGTAACTGTAGGCCTCATTCACCAGCTGTTCTTAAGAAGTTTATTCTTAAAACCCAGTTACACAGTTTTCACGAAGATTCTGACATTCAACAGTATTCAACAGCTTGTTTGGGATTTGTTCTTAGGTAAGAGCAGAATCTACACACGTTCAAGAGCACAAAGGTGTGAACAGTTCTGCAGTTTACAAACACGTCATGAATCTGATGTAGACTTTTTCTTAGGACGTTCCTCAAAAACACATTTAAGAACAAACTTGGTAAGATATTGGTGAATGAGGCCCAGTGTTTTTTGTGATAAGCCATCTGAGATGTTGCAGAGTTCTGAGTAACTTACAGAACTGCAGTCCAATTTTTAGTACATAGCATCTATGAGCACAGAACAGAATTATGTGAAATTCTATTCTTCTATTTTTGGGAAATTTTTTGGTCTAAAATAAAATGATAAACATCAAAAGTGAGACTAGTCACAAAGCAGTACAGATGTCTTCAATGAAGAACATAATTAAACACAAAAAAGGAATTCATAACTAAACATGATTGTTTTTCTTGAAATACTTGAGTAGAAGAAAAATGTATTATTTAAAATAATTTGAAATTAAAAACACTATCCTTCGAAATCCTGCTTAAGTACATGTATGTTACGGGACGGCGGGGAGGCGGACCCAAGTGCAGAAATGGAAACAGAAGAAAAATGGGAAAAATGAGTTTGTGACACTGGGTTGTGAATCTGAAGCATGCATATGAGGTGACCCAAAGCCAGGTTCGAACCGGCGATGTATTGATCGGCGCGTCGTGGCGTTACCACTGCGCCACTGAGGAGCGCAGGTGACTACTGGCAATAACATCTCAAGGAAGGGGGAAAAGAAAAGGCGGGAAAACGACGAACGGCAAACAAAAGAGACGCTGAGAGCAGCGTGCTCAAACAAAGGCTGAACTAGAGAGGCGAGAGGACAGATAATAGGAAAAACAAAAAACACTGCCACTCCAAAAACGAAGGGAAGGCAGACCTCTTCTTTTCCCTTTAAGTAGATTTGGGACAGTTTCTTTTCTCAGCCCTCTTTTCTTTTCTTTTTTAGTTTTGGGGCAATTTCTCTTCTCAGCCCTCTTTTCTTTTTCTTTTTTAGTTTTGGGGCAGTTTCTTTTCTTTTCTTTTCTTTTCTAACACTAAGTACCGTACCGGTCACCCCTCTACAAAGGTGTGACAGACACTACTGTTTGCCTTGACCTTAAGTAGAGGAGTCCGCAGGTGTGTCGCGTTGGGCCTAATCAGCCCGCGGACTTCTGGGAATTGGAGTTCCCTGAAGTTATGGCCCTGTGCCGCCGTCGCCCTCTGCTGGCAGCTGGCAGCGCAGGCTGGACACCCTGCTGCCGTCGCCCTCTGCTGGCAGCAGGCGGCGCAGGCTGGACACCCTGCCGCTGTCGCCCTCTGCTGCCAGCAGGCGGCACAGGCTGGACACCCTGCCGCCGTTGCCCTCTGCCGGCAGCAGGCGGGGCCGGCTGAACCCTTACAGGACCCCCCCTCCTAGGGACGGCCCCAGAAGTGCCAAGGCCAGCAGCGCGTGTCCGTCGGAACTCCCTAATGAGCTCCGGGTCCAGGATATGGCGTGCCGGAACCCAAGACCGCTCCTCAGGCCCGTAGCCCTCCCAGTCAACCAAGTACTGGATGCCACCCCGCACACGGCGGGAGTCCAGGAGGCGGCGGACCGTGTAAGCCGGGGAGCCAGCAACAAGCTGCGGTGCTGGGGGCCGAGTCCCACAAAGGAACGGCCTAAGGCGCGACACGTGGAATGCGGGGTGGATCCGCATGTAGGGCGGAAGGCGTAGCCGGTTGGTGACTGGGTTGATCCGCCGGTCGATCTTAAAGGGCCCCACATATCTAGGCGCCAGCTTTTTGGACTCCACATGGAGCGGAAGGTCCTTGGCCGAGAGCCAGACCCGCTGGCCTGGCCGGAAGGTGGGGGCTGGGCGCCTCTTGCGGTCTGCCACCTGCTTTGTGGCCTCGGCGGTGACCAAGAGGGAAGCACGGGCCTTCCGCCATGCTCTCCGGCAACGCTGCACAAACTGCTCCGCAGCAGGAACCCCAACCTCACGCTCCTCTTCGGGGAACATGGGCGGAGAAAACCCAAACTGGCACTCAAAGGGTGACATGCCCAGGGACAAATGCCAGAGAGTGTTATGGGCATATTCTGCCCAGGGTAGATACTCCGCTCATGAGGAGGGGTTGGTGGAGGTCAAGCACCGCAGAGTCCGGGCAAGGTCTTGATTGACCCTCTCTCTGTTTGGCCATTGGACTCTGGGTGGAAGCCGGAGGAGAGGCTCACAGAGGCTCCCATGAGCTGGCAGAAGGCCTTCCAAAAACGGCTAGCGAACTGGGGACCCTGGTCAGACACCAGATCACTAGGCATCCCGTGAACCCTGACCACGTGCTGTAACAGGAGCTCCGCTGTCTCCTTGGCAGAGGGAAGCTTGGGCAGGGCCACAAACTTACATGCCTTGGAGAAGCGGTCCATGAGGACCAGGATGACCGTGTTGCCTTTGGAAGGGGGTAGACCCATGACAAAGTCCAGGGAGACGTGAGACCATGGACGCGCAGGGATGGGCAGCGGGTGGAGGAGACCTTGGGGCCGTGACCGGGGTGCTTTGCAGCGTGCACACGTCTCACAAGACGCAATGAAGGCATGGATGTCCCTCTCCATGCTAGGCCACCAGAATCGCCTGCGCAAAAAGTCCAGGGTCCTAGCCACCCCTGGGTGACCTGAAAATGGGGAGGCGTGCCCCCATAGCAGCACCCGTTGCCGCATGGCAGCAGGCACGTACAGCTTACCGGGGGGACCACCTCCAGGATCGGGCTCCTGCCGTAGGGCCTCCCTCTCCAGCTCCCAACGGAGTGGGGCCAAGATCTGAGGAGCGGGAATAATGGGTTCTGGGGAGGGGTCAGGCCCCGGAGGTGCCCACTGTCTGAACAGAGCATCAGGCTTGGTGTTCTTAGAGCCTGGCCTATAAGACAACAGGAAATCAAAGCGGCTAAAAAACAGTGCCCATCGGGCTTGGCGAGGGTTGAGCCGCTTTGCCTGTTGGATATAGGCCAGGTTCTTGTGGTCGGTCCAGACCACAAAGGGATGTTTAGACCCCTCAAGCCAGTGCCTCCATTCCTCCAGGGCGAGCTTCACGGCCAGAAGCTCCCTGTCTCCGACATCGTAGTTGCGTTCAGCTGGGGTAAGACGATGGGAGAAGAACGCACATGGGTGGAGCTTCTTGGCCGGACCTAGGTGTTGCGAGAGTACGGCCCCAACACCCACTTCCGAAGCGTCTACCTCGACGACAAACGGTTCCTGCGGGAGAGGAGGATGGGCGTATGAACCCCAGCTCTAATGCTTCACGGATGTATTCATCCATGGCAGCACGTTCAGGGGGCGAGAGTGCAAACAACCGGCCGCGGGGTGGTGTAGCACCTGGGAGCAGGTTGATGGCACAGTCGAACTCCCTGTGGGGCGGCAGAACCTGGGCCTTCTCTTTACTGAAGACCTCCTTGAGGTCCCAGTAGTCTCTGGGGACCCCTGAAAGGTCTGGCATAGCAGGACCCTTGAGGGAAGGCGTCCCTCGGAGGGGGCCAGGGTCGACCAGGCAATGACCGTTACACCGGGGGTCCCATGCATATATGGAAAAGGATGACTGGCCCCTCACCGGTCCCCCTGACCGGAGCGGGCCCGTGCATTTCCCCATGGCTTGCTAGTATTGCCAGGGCATCTGGTCTCAAATGATTGAGGCCCAGAACCGCAATCAGGCAGCCCAGCACTACCGAGTTGCATGGGCTCAGGCAGGTCCCTGCTAGGTGGTGACCTGGCTGGAGAGGGGCACCAGGGGGGATGGGAGACAGGAGCGCAGGAACCACCTCTCCAGTCCAAGTCTCTTTGACGCATGCAGGTATCCAGACGGATGCATACGTCATAGAGACCCTCTAACGTGGAGGGCAGCTCCCGGGTGGCTAGTTCATCCTTGAGCTTCCCGTTAAGTCCCTGATGGAATACGGCAGTTAGCGCCTCCTCATTCCAGCCACTTTCAGCGGCCAGGGTACGGAACTCGATGGCATAATCCACCACCGAACAGGCTCCTTGGGAGAGGGCCAGGAGGCGGGGTGCAGCCTCCCTACCCCCGATGGGGTTATGAAAGGTCGCCCTCATGGCCTTGACAAAACTCTCTCCCGATGCTGTGTCAGGAGAGTCCTGCTCCCACAGCGAGGTGGCCCAAGCCAAAGATCTTCAATAGAGAGATCATGTAAGCCACTTTGGACCTCTCTGTGGGGAACCGGGAGGGTTGCTGCTCAAACACCAGAGAACACTGCAAGAGAAACCCTCTACAGGTCTCTGGGTCCCCAGCATACCTCTCTGGATTGGCCACCAGAGCATCACCCCGGATGGGGTTCAGGTCAGCAGGGGGGGGGTGGAGTGGGAGCTAAGGCAGGAGCAGGGGCAGCAGCAGCAGCACTGGCAGGCTGAACCCCCTCGGTCTGTGCCCTGACCAGAAGGGTCAGCTGCTGCATCATGTCTTGCAACAGCTGCTCATGCCGGCCAATAACAGCACCCTGAGTTTGCAGGGCAGATCTGATGGGATCCAATTCTGCTGGGTCCATGTTGGTCACACCTTTCTGTTACGGGACGGCGGGGAGAAAAATGAGTTTATTGTGACACTGGGTTGTGAATCTGAAGCATGCATATGAGGTGACCCAAAGCCAAGTTCGAACCGGCGATGTATTGATCGGCGCGTCGCGGCGTTACCACTGCACCACTGAGGAGCGCAGGTGACTACTGGCAATAACACCTCAAGGAAGGGGGAAAAGAAAAGGCGGGAAAACAACGAACGGCAAACAAAAGAGACACTGAGAGCAGCGTGCTCAAACAAAGGCTGAACTAGAGAGGCGAGAGGACAGATAATAGGAAAAACAAAAAACACTGCCACTCCAAAAACGAAGGGAAGGCAGACCTCTTCTTTTCTTTTCTTTTTTTTTTCCCCTTTAAGTAGATTTGGGACTGTTTTTTTTCTCAGCCCTCTTTTCTTTTCTTTTTTAGTTTTGGGGCAATTTCTCTTCTCAGCCCTCTTTTCTTTTTCTTTTTTAGTTTTGGGGCAGTTTCTTCTCTCAGCCCTCTTTTCTTTTTCTTTTTTAGTTTTGGGGCAGTTTCTTTTCTTTTCTTTTCTTTTCTGACACTAAGTACCGTACCGGTCACCCCTCTACAAAGGTGTGACAAACACCACTGTTTGCCTTGACCTTAAGTAGAGGAGTCCGCAGGTGTGTCGCGTTGGGCCTAATCAGCCTGCAGGCTGGACACCCTGCCGCCGTTGCCCTCTGCCGGCAGCAGGCGGGGCCGGCTGAACCCTTACAATGTAACTGAGTAAAGGGAACTACTTACTGCTCATCTCTGGTGGTCTGCCTGTATGCTGTTGCTAAACTCAGTGGTGCGTTCTTTCTTCTTACCAGTATTCCAGTTTTCACCCTAATGTCAGCCTTGCTTTACAGGCATTGACATTTATTCAAACATTTGACTGTAAGACTACAGCAACGCAGACGACGTCTCTAAAATAACCTTTATTCTCTGTGTTGATTCTCTTGTTCATGAACTACTGATGCCGTAACACAGCTGGAATAAAACAACTGAGCTGCCCACTGTCCAGTTACCTATGGCCCCCAATATGTAAAGTGCTGTAGCCCTACTATGTAAATACATTTGAATTAAAGCAAAAATGTTTCACTTTAACCTTAAAGTAATTGCTTCATTTCATGTCCAGTGTGCTGGAGTGCAGAGCCAAAACAACAAAACCATAGTCATTAGTACCGCATGCCCTTTAGCAGAGAAGCAGGACTGTGCTTTTCATCCACTGCTGCTGCTTTTTAGTGTTTGTTTCATCTCCACGTGTAAATCAATAGAGCACACCTTAGTGCATTAATTATTTAGCTCCAGGCGCCGACTGAGGTTTAATTAAAATGGATGCTACAGCCCAAATTGGGATTTTACATTGCAATCTTCTGGACACAAAAATTCACTTAAAATCTTAAAAGGCCCACCACCCCCCCTCGCTTTTATCTCAAATGTCACTTTGGATAGCTGGGCTGTCATCCACCTGTGATAAAAAGTGAAGGGAGGGAGTGAGTGAGGAGATGAGTGTGGAAGGGATAGAGGGAGGGAAGGAGTTAGGGGTGGAGGGAAGGAGTGAGGGAGTGAGTAAAGGAGGAAATGATGAGGTAGGGAGCGATGGAGTGAGTGAATGAGTGAGAGAGGGAGGGAGTGAGTGAAAGAGGAAGTGATGAGGGAAGGAGCAAGGGAGTGAGTGAAGGAGGCAATGAGTGAAGGACAGAGCGAGCGAGTGAGTGAAGGAGGCAGTAAGTGATGGAGGGAGGGAGTGAGTGAGTAAAGGAGGAAGTGATGAGGTAGGACGGGAGTGAATGAGTGAGAGAGGGAGGGAGGGAGTGAGCAAAGGAGGAAATGATGAGATAGGGAGTGAGTAAGAGAGGGAGGGAGTGAGTGAAGGAGCAAGTGATGAGGGAAGGAGCAAGGGAGTGAGTGAGTGAGTGAGTAAAGGAGGGAGTGATGCGGGAAGGACAGAGTGAGGAAGTGAGTAAGTGAATGAGTAAGGCATAAGTGAGGGAGTGAGTGAATGAGTGTGTGAGTGAGTGAGAAAATGAGCAAGTTGGGGAGGGAGGGAGTGAGTGCGTGAAGGAGGGAGGGTGTAAGTAAGTGAATGAGTAAGGAAGTGAGTGAGTGAGTGAGTGAGTGAGGAATTAAGCAAGTTGGGGATGGAGGGAGGGGGAGGGAGTGAGTGAAGGAGGGAGCGAGTGATGAGGGATGGGGGGAGGGAGTGAGTGAGTGAAGGAGGGAGTGATGAGGGAGGGACACAGTGATGGAGTGAGGGAGTGAATAAGTGAATGAGTAAGGACAAAAGTGAGAGAGTGAGGGAATGAGAGAGGGAGGGAGTGAGGAATTGAGTGAGTTCGGGAGGGAGGGAAGGAGTGAGTGAGTGAAGGAGGGAGGGTGTGAGTAAGTGAATGAGTAAGGAAGTGAGTGAGTGAGGAATTGAGCGAGTTGGGGAGAAAGGGGGGTGGTGGGGGGGCGGAGGGTGTGAAAACAGGAATGTTCTGCCCAGAGAAATCAATTACTACCAATAATACTATGAATACTAATAATCCATACATTGATTAGTGCTCTGCTGATTGTCGGCGCTCCGTCTGTGTTACGCTGCAGTGCTGTTAGTGCTGTACTGGTGCTACTGTTCCTCACGCTGTCAGAGAGGCTGTGAACACACGGGGTGTGAATCTTAAAGCTGTAAACTCTAACAGCCTGCAGACTCAGAGCAGGCGCTGTGAAAGATTACTTCAGTTTCACTATCGCCTGAATACAACACTGCAGCTGCTCTTCCCCCAGAAGGAGAGAGAGAAATTACAGTTCTACTGTTAGTTCACTATTAGAGGTTCAGAGCACTTAAAATTTCAAGGCAGCCTTGTTACTTATTGCTTTTTCTGAATGTGCAGCATCTTTTAATCATGTTTTATAGTGCGCTTTTGTAGGTGCGGTGCTGGGAGAATCATTCTACTAGTACCCCCTGAAAAATGTAAATATTTTAAATGCTTTTGTTTCATTCTTTCTTCTTGTTTTTATTATTTTTTATTATATTTTTATTTTTAATTGTGCAATGGAACAACGGACGCCATATCGCCCCCCCTACACTTCCTGTAGTGTATTACACTCTGTCAGAATGACTGCGACCCCATTTTAGCACTTTTTTAAATGTGCCCTCACCCACTTCGACAGGTTAGCCTCAGTGAGCTAATCGGCTAGCCATGCAAACTTTGCGATGTAAAATATTTATTGATTTTTTTTTAATGGTTTTTTTTTGAGAACTTTGAACATATTACATATAAATTTGTGAATAATTGCTTTGCCTGTAAATTTGGTATACAGCTATGGTGCAGTTCATTTCTTTCCGTTGTTGTTAGCCATGTAGCCTTTAGCATGCTAACTAGCCATGTAGCCTTTAGCATGCTAACTAGCCAGGTAGCCTTTAGCATGCTAACTAGCCAGGTCGCTGAGTAAAGTAATGAAGCTGTACAGAACTGTGGAGTAGTTTGCTACCCAAAGCCCAGCAAATAGAACATTATGGTTTTGAAATGTTAAGCATTTTAAAGTACTTTATATCGATGGCTTATAAACAGATTTGTCCATCATTATTTTTAGCTTTGACAAAGAAAACGTCAGGTGGCAATGATTTCTGTGCAAGTTCTGCTGCTGAAGTGGACACTTGTGGTCACTCAGTCTCTCACCCCTTCCAGGGCTCATCTAACACCCTTCACCTGAACTAATACAGTAACTGAATGTCACTTAAGATGGTGCCGAAGATTCCCCAGAGACTGAGTAAACAACGAACCTGAGTAAACTCCGTACTGACATTTCATTGTAGACCTAATTATCTTGGTGGCCTGAAAAATGTAAACAACACGTATTTTCTGTGTTTTTTTCTTCAATTTTTCATTTGAAATCTGGTTCAGAGGCCAAAATTCTGGTGCATTCCTACTGTGTCTGTGTTCGGACTGCCTGGTTGAAAGTCCTGAATTGGCTGGCTGTTTGTTTTTCAGTCTTCACCCACACATGGATGGCTATTAAGTACCCCACTGTCCCAAAGCTGCTATTGCTTGGGAGGCAGCTCCTAGAGCTAAGCTGGCCATTCAGGGCCGCAGGCCTTTCAGCAGAAGCTTGCAGGGTCCTCGTCCCCTGCTAACACACTGTTAGCTCCTCTCTGCTGCAGGGATTCTTTAACACTGTGCCCTAATCACCTCACTCCCCCTTTCCCTGGGCAGTGCTTCAGAATCAGGACATGCTCCGAAAATCTTTTAGATCAAACCTCAGAATCTCACTGGTCTAAATTTCCACACCAGCGCTGCAATAAAATCACCCACCACTAAACCGACTCCTACATCAGTGAACTAAATCAGATTCTGCAGACATAATTGTGCCTCCATGGGAGTAGTTATAACAGTGTTAGTGTTTTTTCTGTAGAGACTGGATTCTCTCTGTTAACCTCCAGCCCTCCCTGTCACTCCCTCCGCTCAGAGACAGATGAGAAATATCGACTGTTTTCCTTCCCTCGCAATCAGACATTACAGTCTCTGTTCATTCTCTGACACTTACTGTGTATTCTCAAGTGATTTGCGAGAGCTTAGTGGACAGTACTTGAAGAACGTGTTGATTAGCTCTGGGGTCTCTGAGTGGTGGGGTATGTGTTTATGTCAGTCAGATGGCTATGTCTGGGTTTGTGTGAGCCTGTGTATGCACAGGGTAGTTAGATGCCTGTTTATGATTGTTTTAGTCCATTTTAAGAACAGGAAAAAATGTCACTACTGCATAAACATGTTAAATTTGAATTTCTTTTTGCTTACTGTTCTGGTTAAGTTTACAGTTAGGCTTACAAAATTATTATTACATATAGATAATAATGACACTTTTATATACGTACTTACATATACTTGTCAGTCTGTTGTTCAGAAAACACCAGCAGCTTCTTTGTTTGATTTACAAATGTACTTCTTCTGTATTTCCTTTTCTCAGTGAGGGCTTCTTAGACAGCTACACATCCTTTCAGACTTATAGTGCTGAGTTGTCTTCTCAGTGGAAGGATGGACAGAAACACCTGTGGATTTTTTCAGATCTGAAGCAAAAATGGAGCTTGATTTTATCAAGTCTCTGTTTCTCTGATGGGGACAGTTTTGGTGGTCTAACAGATCTTTTACAGTTCTTCAGAGTCTCATTTTCTCTGTCTTTTAATCTTTTGTTAAAGTCCAGTTTTTCTTTGTCCGGAAGTCCTATTTTCCTTTGATTTTCCACTTCCTTATGCAAGTGGATTATCATATATCGAATCTCCTCAGAAATGTCTGTGCTTGTACTTGTACTTAACAGCTGTTTTGACTGGAAATTTAACAAATGGAGTGCGGTCTCTGACTTTTGCACAGTACTGTACTTAGATCCATGTAGTAATACATATGAGACATATTATTGTTACTTATAGGTATTTATATAGAATGCTTATATACAATGCATATATGTTCCATATGCATTATTATGTAAATAATGCATAAGGAACATATATATGACCCCATGTCCTAACAAAGTGTAAAAACAGATCTGGGTGTGTCTGAGGGCTTCTGAGGGGATCTCGTGTCTTGTGCAGCATGCAGGCAGCATTATTGATGAGGAGGCAGTTAAGACACTTCCATGTAAAGCAGTTTCCAGCAGCATGCTGACACATCATGGTCCACCTGATATCAGCTCTGCCTCACTCTCAGCTAATTATAGCACAAAACAGAGAGAAAACAACACAACACATTAGTAGAAGGAGAGAAACAGTGTGTGTTTATATTGCCCACTAGCAGTGCCAAATGGACACTCAGTTCTGAAACACTGTTAACACATTTTTTTTTTTAGTTTGACCCTTCAAACCATCCAGTAGTGCAGGCTGAAGCCCAGTTGCAGTGTGCTGTATGTTTCTGTGATAGAATCTGCGAGTGTAGTCCTCTCAATCAAATGCTTGCGAGTGTAGCAATCCTCTCGTTTAAATGTCTTTTAAAGCAATGTATACAGCACCTTCACCACACAACAAAAGCAACAGCAAAGGAAGTGGAAAGCTCCATTTTAATGTCAGATTTAAGCAAATAAGATGAAAGGTTTTAAACACAAATGGCTTGAGAGCCCTAATTTTGGTACATATTGATATATTGTTGATATTTCATAAAAAAAAAATAAATAAAAAAAAATAGACAGAGCACTGGGGAGAAATGAGTTCAGGGTCACTAACATCCCAAGGAATGCACATACATAGGCAGAAAGCATGCATATGCGATGCATGTGCGCACTCACTCAACCAAATACACATTCATGACGTTCGCTAATGCGACGCACACATTAGCACAAGCACATGCTCTGTTCCTCAACAGCACAGCTGGGTAGTTATTCGTGCACTGCCTCTGTGGGCCACAGCTTGTGTTATCTGTCTAATGTAAAGCAGCCAATACCTGCAGTTTTCCTCTGAGCCTGTGCTGCGGTTTTCCTCCTGTAATTAATGAGGCTGTGTATTTTACTCAGGTGAAATGTGCTCCACGCTTCTGTCTCTGGCGCGCCCAGACACGCGATAATTGAAATCCGATCTGCAGCTAATCACACACAGCATTACGGATGCAGGGAAGAGGTGTGTGGTGGGAAGAAGCCGGGAGAGCCGGCATTCCCTGAGGGACACGCTGGTGTCTGGGCTTTACAGACGCTGCTTAATGATGTTGTGAGGATACCCATCTACAGGGAGTAGGGTCTGACCAATAGGAACATTATGATGCTGATATCGATGCTGATTATAAAGCCAATCAGAAACTAAAATTGACCTTTTTTTGACATTGTTAGTTTATGTGGCTGGTTAAGCTTGATTCGCCATAGGGATGGACATTTTAGTTTAATAATAAATAAAAAAAGTATAAGTGTAGGCTACCATACACCAGACGAGCCGCCATTAAAGACAGAGCCACTCAGCATCTTATTACTATCGCTCTACACTGCTGTACTAAACCCAAACCAAGAGTACAAACACATAACAGGGGACGTGTGTCTTGAAATTTGAACTGGGAAAAGTGTAAAGTCTGAAGTCTTTAAGAAAAACAGACAAACTCTGATCGTCTACATTCATTTCAGCTAATATTTCTAGTCCTAGTCACATCATATTTCATCAAGAGTTAGTAAACTGAGACAATAAATACTTTTTAATCCATTAATTCTATAGAGTGTAATGCAGTTCAGCTTGTTTGTTTGTGCTTTTCTGCACTTCTTCCTGTAAGCCATAGCTGCAGTTTGTACAGTTTGTGCGATTGCGCAGCACAGAGCTTTTCTAGTGTGCAGGAGTCTTTGGCTGGCTGCAGTAGTTGAATCAAAATTTTGACTTTTGTCCTGGTATTTTGAGCAATAATGTCATGTTTCATCTCCCACTCCCACCACCTGCACCTGTCAGAGAGAACATGCTCAACTAGCTAAGAGATCCTCCCTAAGACCAGACAATACATCACGGTATAGAAGGAAAATGTGTTGATTTCTCATTCACGCTCATTTTAAGGATGTCCATGACTGACGAGGTTTCAAACCAGTACCATTAACTAGAACATGTCTAACAATTAGCTAATAAACTGAATAAACTAAACTGCAGTGTTTATGAACAGTTTTACATGCTTGGCCTTTGGATAAGCATCAGCATGGGATCAGAACTAATAAGCAACCTGCAATAGTGCGATGATTGCAGCTTAATTGGCACTAATGCTGTAGTACTTCATTTCAGTCCAGTTAAAGGGCAATATTAAAAATCTCAACAAATCCGGAGCCAGAGAGCATTTATTTTTCAATACACCAAAACGTCAACAGCAAAATATAGCAACTTGTAAGAAACCTTTAAATGGTACATGCAATTACTTGATATAATGGCTACATTGGCTACAGTTAACTGTTAAATCTCTTTAAATGTCCTCAGGATGTAGGTCTGTTAAAGCTACCTGTGTGCTTTATCTGCACACCTGACATCTTTTTCTGGTGGAGTCAGCGCAAATTACGTTGCAGTGCAGCTCATTGTGAAATGGGCTAATATTAATAGAAAATTAAAATAATTTAGAGGGCCGGATTGGATTGTGCTATGGGCCACATCTGGCCCGCGGGCCTTGTATTTGACACATGGTGTCTAAATTAAAGAAAAGCATAATTTCATAAATAATAGCGGAAAATGAGCCACCATACACTAGGCATTACCCAGCCTAAGCATATGTTTTCAGTCTGGGTTTAAAACCTATCCAGTTTGCATTCCTCATATTCTTTGGAATGAGATGCTGCGGTTTAGCAGAGAGATTGTGAGAGTTTGTAGTATGCTGAGTGAAGTGGTTTGGACGGTCTATAATGCATCAACAGGTCAGTAAAAAAAGCTTAAAGGGCTTTAAAATGTTGTAAGCAAGCCCTTGTAGTAAATGCGGAACGTAAGTGTACACTGAGGAAGACCGAAGACGTAATATGCTCAAACTTTCTACTCCATTCTGAACTAGTTGTGGTCCATTTGGAGAGACAGCAGGGCAACCACATTACAGCAGTCTAATCTAGAAGTTATGAACTAATTTCTCAGCATCTTGTAGGGTTAGCATGTTAGCATGACATATTACCTATAAGGAGCGTAAATGATAAACTAGCATCCAGGGTTACACCGATGTCTTTAACTGTAGCTTTTGGTTGTGCTGGAAGACTATTAAGGTCAATGATAAAATCTGCACCCTAATTTCTTGCAGACTCCAAGAGTAACAGTAAGTGCTGCAACGTAGTGACACTGAATTTTATTAATTTTTCAAATGGCCAGATGAAACCAGACGATCTTCAAACCAACTGTATGAGCAACTGCTGTTGACATTGTCAGCATGACTGTAGTTTTGGGTTTTTAGCTAATAACTGTACAATAAGCCATAGATTTTTTTAGATGTGTGTTAAAAAATAAACGCTAAAAAAAAGCTGAAAGGTATTTTTAGCTTGATGTATCAATAACAGCTGTTGATGTAACTCAGGCCAGTGAGTGAGCGCACTGTGTGTACTGACGCTGCTATTTTTCCACCACGACGCTGTGCACAATTATCACATAATTTTTCCATCAATCTCTGAAAGAAACAAGCAATCAGCGTGGAGATTAGATTCCACATTAACAGGTGAGTCATCGCTGGAGTTCATTTAGCTGTAAATTTGCCGTCACTGCAGCCGAGCTGATGGATGATCTGTGCTGAGAGAGAGAGAGAGAGAGAGAGAGAGAGAGAGAGACAGAGAGAGAGACAGAGACAGACAGACAGAGAGAAACTTCACTCCCTACAGCACCATCGTGCCAGTTTTAGTTTTGCTTAAAGGAATAGTTCTGAAAAAAAGGTACACAATTTTCTGTTTATCCCAAATATAGTCGACCAGCTAAGACATGTTTGGTGTCCTAACTTCTGTAGTTTTGTACTGGAGCTTTGATGCTAATGTTGCTCACATGTAATGGAAGCTTATAGCTCCCAGTTAGCATCATGAAAATTTCCTAAAATCACACTCTTACCTCAAACCATGTCAAGCAGTTAAGTAATCTCTAATAAACCTGCTTATATAGTTTCTGACATGCTGTTGTCTATAAAAATGGACAAGAGTATGCATCATAGCTGTAGGCACCATAGGTAGGGGAGGGGGGGGTCCTTGCATCATTGGCCCTCCCAAAACTAAAGCTGTCCCTCCAGTCCTAATACAAAGCTATAGAAGGCTGTTGTGGTAAAACTGCGCAGAAAAGTCTTAAAACAGCTGCAGTAATGAAAGGAAACAGTTGTAAAACAGCCGGGATTTTAAGCATGCAGGGTCACCATGGCAACCTATGGAGCCCCGCTTGTGACATCCTGTATAAATAAAAATAATGCATGGCCACGTCTTAGTAAGGCGTGGAACTAGATTCTAATGCATGGCCATGTCACATATTAGAATTTTGTTCCCATGCCTTACTAAGTCATGGCCACACATTATTTTTATTTATAAAGGTTGTCACCAGCGGGTCTCCGTAGTAACCAGAATAAGTTTTTAAACACCTCAGTGTCTCTGCTGGACTGAGAATAGTCCACAAACCAAAAATATCCAGCCAACAGCGTCCTGTGGGCAGCGTCCTGAGACCACTGATGAAGCACCAGAGGTGGACCAACATATGAACAGTGTCTAATAGAGTGGACATTGAGTGGACACAGTGTTAAAAACTCCAGCAGTACCAGCCCAACACACACTAACACACCACCACCACATCAGTGTCACTGCAGTGCTGAGACTGATCCACCACCTGCTCTGTGGTAGCCCTGTGGGGGTCCTGACCATTGAAGAACAGGGTGGAAGTATGCAGAAAACAGATGGACTACAGTCTGTAATTGTAGAACTACAAAGTGCACCTATATAGTAAGTGGAGCTGATAAAATGGACAGTAAGTGTGGATACAAGCAAGTGTACTTTAAGAAGTTGTCGGTCAGTGTATGTAGATTTAGGCATACACCTTGAACAATGCTAATTGGTGCAGACCAATAAGCGGTGTGGACTATCCCTTTAAACCTCTCAGCAGGACACACACACAGTGTGGGCTAGAAGCAGGGGGAGGAGCTGAGATTTGGAGCGCTGCAGTGTTTGCTGTATGAGTAGACAGGCAGTAGATTTAAGAGCAGGTTTTTGGGAGCAGAGCTCTCCTCAGCACTTCCCCGTCTCGAGAAGAACAGAAAGAAATCTGAGCAGTCAGCAACTTGGGAGCAACTACAGAGGCGGTACATTACCAAAGAGCTATCACATCCGTCTACTGAAAACAGTGCTCGCCTGCTTGCAGACACACACCCTCATGCTCACAGAGGGAATTGAAGCCATCCAGAAATAATTTGCTGCTTGTTTTAGTCCGTCAGCACTGGGTCCCTGAGCGAAGCGTAGGAGCGCAGGTCTATGGGGAATGGTCTTCCCATCAGCACTGCTGACCGATCTCAAAATACCTTTCTCGACCTGAAGCATCGGCTTTTGTTTTATAGGACAGATTATCAATAGATTTATAAAACTTTCCTAAAGTTCCCAAAAAGAACCAAAATACCAAAACTGGTCAGAAGTATTGGGTAAAAGTTATTCTGTATGTGATCAAAGAGTGACAAAGCACATGGACAGACATCATATAGTCATCATAGTCAGGGAGGGCGTGGGGGACACGACTAACCTGCACCTGTTTTCGCAGTTGCACATGCTCTGAACTCAGCGCATGCCTTGCAGTCGCAAATCTCTAAGAAAAAACTTTGTATTTTATGATCAGTAACATTTTTTTCAGGTATTAGTTAATTTGGACTGATTAAACAGCGACTCAGTAAATCATAATTAAGCTGTGTGGGACCGAATCAGATCAAATACACTGCATGAATTTTTGAGAAAGTGAACTCAGAGTGAAGGGACTTGCAAATACTATTGAGTCTGAAACTTGCTTGTAGTAGTTGGCTGGATAGCTGACATTAGCTTGCAGATATACTGTTGGTTAACTGTTCAATCAGTGATGCACTGAAATAAAGGTTGGTTTAAACTGACAGGATTTAAATTTGTACATTGGCCCCATAAGAATGAAATATGATACTTCAGCTTATTTACTATGTGTAAGTGCTTAACTGACTTAATTAAAGCTGATGTAACATTTCACCAATGAATCATGTAAATTCAAACACTTTTTTTCAGTATGGGTCAGCTTTTAATTTTGGACCATCCTCATAGGTTAGTGTTCTTGCCGCAGTTAGTGTTGCTAGCTACCTACATAGCTAAATCATTTGCTAATTTTGGGCTATTTGTGCATATTTGTGATCTGGTTAACTATAACTGGGTTTCATTCCAAAACAGATTAATCGTCACACAAATTTCATTTTTCTTTCCACGATATACGTTGTTCAGAATGTATTCACACATATAAGAAATATCAGTGCTATATTATGATAAATGCCACTTTTATTAGGGAAAAAAAGCTAAAGCTAAAAATGTTGCGAATGAATATACAGCATTTCATAATTAAACTCTTAACTTTTCCTCTGGTGTGTTCATATATGTGCATCCACCTATATAAAGGTAGCTTGATGTTGGATGTTTGATGTTTCACCAGATATTCGCAAACTTTTAACTTTGACAATTCCTGAAGGGGTCAAACTACTTATGTCAATTCTCAATGACATGAAAGAGAAAAGGAAAAAGAGTCTTATTTCCCATCATTTCAACAGAACTGTAAAGAATTCTAAAGCTTTTCGTATAGCAGATCTGTCAAAGAGACACACTGGACGCAGACAGAATTATTAAAGAATTTCTCCAGAAATTAATGCACTTCCATATTAAAACCAAACACAGCATGTATAACCGTGTGGCAGAAACAAACAGCATTCTTTAAATTATCACTGCATTTAATAATTTTTACAGATGTACAGATTTTTGGATTACTTGCTCATTCCTGTGTTCCCCTCACTTGTAAAATGGCTGATAAGCCCTGCACAGAGCTACACTTTCTGTGTACAAGGACATGGAGCTCCTCACCATCAGAAGCCCACTCTTTGCTTCGAATAAATTTGCAGTTTTGTACAAACAGTGTTTCCCTAACTAATTTTGTAGAAATTAGGCAAGTAAGTAAATAAATAAATAAATTGGCTATCAAGATAGATCCAGTAGCCCCTTTCTGAAGGTCCCCAGTGGCCCTTAATTTAATTCAATAAAATGTTTTTCCCGGTAACTCTGTTATCAGGTTAACCAGAACACTGTTGACTGTCTGTGTGTGAAAAGTTGTGCCTCTGTGTTGAACTGCTAGCAAGCAATGAGGGCCTATAAAGACAGTTACCACCTCTCTGTAAAGATGGCTGAGATAAAATGGACAACTGGAGCTTTTTCTGTATGAAAAAATCATGTACAATGGTCACAATAAAAATGACATTTAAACACAATAATAATAAAAACGTTTACACAATAATAAAAAGCTTTTATGAATGCTGACTTACTCAACTACACAGACAAAAATCCAGTTTGCTTCCAGTTCTGTAAATCATACACATTTCTGAAATATATTTGTTATTTTGTATTTGTTATTAAAGAAAAAGTGCATAGGCACCACTAAAACAGGTGCAATTTGCATTTTATGGTGAAAAGGCAGTAAAGCACTATGCCATCTACCCCTTGAATATATGCACCAGATGTCTTGCATTGATTCTGTGTGCTCACTGGGTGTGTAGTCAGTTGATATCAAGTGGATTTATGCTTGTCTTTATTGGTCCAGTCCTCTGTTAAACACTGCTGTACTAATGCTCTCTTAAGCCAAGCTCAAACACCAGCTGGCCAAAAAAAAGCGTTCAGAAAAAGATCTGATAAGCCAGATGAACCGGTGTGAATGATAGAGGAAACTCCTAATAATAACTAGGGGTTCTTCAGTAAAGAAAATGATGATCCATGATCAAAGGGTTCTTTGCCCTGTGAAAAGGTTCTTCAGATTGATAGAAAATGTGTTCTATATGGTTCTATATAGCACCAAAAAGGATTCTGCTATTGTTACAAGCTTGACGTCGTAACAATATAAGAACCATTTTTTTGGTGCTATATAGAACCCTTTTCAAAACGTTCTATATAGCACCATCTTCAGCACATTCTCCATTAGTCTGAAGAACCTTTTATGATGCAAAGAACCCTTTAATCATGCAAAGGGTTCTTTGAGTGTTGGTGGTTCTATATAGAACCATTTTCTTAAGAAATCTTGGGATCTTTTTCAAGTGTGTAATGTATCATTATGAACTGCTGTTTTTGAATGTTTTGGAGCTACTTTGTTTTAATGACTTTATGGTGTCTTGAAGATGCCAGTTTTGTATTTAAAGATGCTGTAACATCAGCTTTAAAGGCACATTTTCCACTAAAGCCAGGCATATATTGTGCATTTTATACCATCATAGCATATCAATTGGACCTTTGTAAAGTGCAGTGAGGCCCAATAGCCTTAACACAGATCTTAACTAATTGGATCAAGCCTAATATTGCAGATACTGTTACATTAAAATATGCCTCTACTGGCTCCAGCACTGATTTCTACCAAAAGCTACACCAACCCACTGTTTGGGTTTGTTGAAGTTTGTTGGAAAAGGTCAGTTCCTTGTCTTTCTATTCTCACTCGCCCATACTGGATGAACCGGGCAGGGAAGGATGCTGTGCGTCAGACGGACAGAGCTAATAGCAGTCATAGAGTAAACTAGAGGAAGAAGCAGAGGACAAAGCTTAGAAAAAAAACAACTGAAGAGAAAGGAAAAGAGGAGACGGAGCAGAAACCAGCAAAGAATGAAGGTAGAAAACCAAAGAACATGAGGTCGAGATTGTATCAACAGCACACAAAGTGAGAGAAATGGAGTATCAAAGAGAAAAAGATAGAGAAAGGAGGAGAGGGCTAGAGGCAAAGCGATAGAGGGAAAGCGATTGCAGGAGCTAGGAGAGAGTCTCTCAGGCATGAAGGGTGAGATGGCAGGGTGTTCTGTGGAGGCTCAGTGATCCATCACCGAGCTTCGCCTGCAAGTTTGTGCTAAATAACTTCTCTCCACCACCCCCCCCCTCTCTTTTTCCATTCCTCCCTGGTTCTTTCTTTCTCCCTCTCTCTCAGAACGACTCCTGGGGGAAGCAGTACTCATACGCCCTTTTTAAGGCCATGAGTCACATGCTGTGTATTGGGTACGGAGCTCGAGCGCCTGTCAGCATGTCCGATCTGTGGATCACCATGCTCAGTATGATTGTGGGGGCCACCTGCTACGCCATGTTTGTGGGCCATGCCACCGCCCTTATCCAATCCCTGGACTCCTCACGTCGCCAGTACCAAGAGAAGGTAGGAGTTTTCTTAACCACTTTTTAAAAGAATAGCTTGGTAAAAAAAAATGTAGATTTTACACAAACCAAATGTAATCAGTCAGCCAAGACTCATTTGCTGTCTGAAGTTAGCTTCTCTACTTTTGCACGGGAACTACAAAGCTACTGTGCTAGCAAGTAATGGAGGTTAATACCGTGCCAGTTAGCTGCAAGCTGCATGCCTAAATCAGCACACACTTGCTTCGAACCGTGTTGAGTAGTTATGTAATCTCGAATAGACTTGCTAATGCCTGGCCCACACTACAGGATTTAAAAAAATAACCGATGTTGAAAACGTGACCCCACACATAATGACATTTTCACCAATTATTTTGTCCTTGATCGCTCCACACACTTTTCAGAACAAGAGTACTGACCAACGTTTTGGATTCTCTAAACCTCACGGGAGTTTCTTGCGAATTACTACATTGCGGGACTTCTCACAAACTGACTTTAGATCTAAACAAACATGGCGGATAACAGCGAGGCTGTTGCTATGCTGGTGGTGTGTGCTTTCTGCACAGAAAAAGCCAAGCAGAAGAGAAAAATGTGGATGAAGTCATGGCTGAAAAGAAGGGGTCAACCAGGCTTATACAGACTGCAACGCCAGCTTGAGGTGAATACGTACAAACATACACACTCCTTCTTTAAAGCCCACTTAGTTCTCAATTTAGCCGCCATGCCTCTGCGTCCATACACACTGACAAGTTCAGCTGATCTCGGCTCTAAGTGGCTGATGAACTCTCAGGCATGACGTCAATATCCGTCATATATTTAAATATATTTAAATAAATGTAAATATATTTCACACCAGAGAATCGGCATCCCCCCCACACTACAGGATACTGAGTCCTAGATATCGAACATGTTTAATATTTATAATCTACAATTGTGGCGGCCCCGACTGGACTGAGTGTAGATCGGAAAAATAAAGATTAGATTATAGACACCGTACACCATAGGATAAACTGATCATCATTTAAGAAGATCATCATTTAAGATCACCCTGATATCAGGAAACCTTTTGCCTTCATCCTGTAGTGTGGGCCAGGCATAATGCAGCTTCTGACACTGTGACATACTGTTATCTATAAAAACACACAAACAGAATTCAGGCTTTATGATCTCCGCTACCGCTGTTTTTAGCTGTGATGTAATTTTCTCCATTTTAGTGGATAACGGTTTGTAATACAGTGTAATGTAATTTAACTCAGAATTGTAATAAGCATGCAGTCTGTCCTTTTGGTTAGTCAGCTAATGCACTGGCTGACAGCTGAGCTCAGCAGTCACTCAATGCAGGCAAATTTCAAACCTGGAGTGGGATTTTTGGAACTGCCCAGTGGTGCTGGCAGGAATTTTACAGTTGCATACATTGCTGTGCAAAAGTCAGAGATCAACCTTCAAAACTTAACTGCTCTTAACGCTTTCTTCTTTAAGAGATGTAAAAATTAAGCTGCACTCTTGCTTCAGATCTGAAAAAAACAACAGGTGTTTCTGTCCATCCTTCCACTGTGAGAAGACAACTCAACACTATGAGTCTAAAAGGATGTGTAGCTGTCAAGAAGCCTCACTGAGTAAAGGAAATAGACAAAAAAGAACATTTTCAGGTTAAACACAGAAGTTGCTAATGTTCTCAGATCAATGGACTGTCCACCCCGAAGTCCAGATCTCAACTTCATTGAATGTGTTTGGGATTACTTGGATTGTGAGAAGCAGAAAATGCAACCAATTTACAGCTTACATATCCCTGCAGAGTTCTTTCATAAACTAAAAGGCAAGTTTCCTGAAAAGAATGGAAGCTATAATAAAGGCATAGAGTGGACACACTAAATACTGAAAATACTGATATTATACTTAGCTTTCGAGGCTTCTGTGTAATTTTCTGTTAAACGTTTTCTTCTTTTTTACCTGACACTGAAAAATGAATAATGTACACTTAATAGCTGTTTTAACTGGTGATTAAATAGATGAAATATAATCTCTTTTGTTTGCACAGTACTGGATGTAGTTGGACTATGTGAGATTAATAGGTCCCCAATTTCCTGTATAGTTTTCCTGCTCTAAGACTCCTGTTTGAACCTGTCAGCTAATTAACATGTTGAATCAGGTGTCTAGGCCCTTAGTTTGGAATCCATGAAGTACCTAACAAAACATAGAACTGTCGTGAGCACTTGGTCCCTTCCCTTTGGTAGTCAGTTGATGCACAGTTGAACCCACCATGTCTATGACCTTGATTAGCCCAGAGGTCTGTGGTTGTGTGACTGAATGGTTGGAGGTCTCCAGGGTAGTGCAGTCAGGCTGACTGTTTAGTGGGTTTATTAAATGGACTTGACAAGCCTGAGCAACTGGTTACTGGGAAGGATTCAATGGGAGGCTAAACACACAGCGAGGAAACAATATTCAGATCTTAGCTTTCCTAAAGTAGTGCTCCAGCTTTGCTAAATGGCAAGACATTTATTAGTTGGTGATGAATAAAACTGAGATAAAAATAGATAAAAATGGTAAAGACGGTAAGACAAATGAAATTAGAATATGCTCTGTGCATCATACAAACAGTCCATGAAACACTGACATTGTCAGTAAACTTCGATTTAATGTTTTCTGATTCAATTCAGGAACATTAGATTTTACTTAGTACCAGAGTTGAAGACTTGAGTCAGAAACTTGGACTTGAGGTGCATTGTTGACTGGTTCGCGACTCAACTCAGACTCCCCCTTAAGCGGCTTATTATCTGAGACTGATAAAAAAACATGAAATCAAGTCTGCCAGTCTTAATGCAGTAAATGAAGAAAAAAAAAATGTTTTTCAACCTTACATGTGTGACTTTGTCTGTTTGCTTTGTTTATACACAATCATTACTGCAATGCCGTTTTCCCTGAGCTTGCAAAGGCACCAGGTTCAATACGGCTTCAAATAACCAGCTTTTTCATACAGGAAAAAGGATAGAACCAAGTTCTACATGAAGAAAATTAATGTTTAAATGAAATAGGAAAAACAACTAGAAACCATTAACAATAGAAGAGCTGGCTAGCATTTAGTTTGGATAGCAAGCATGCTGTCTACCACATTTGTTAATGTAGCGGAAGTGTCAGCTCAAACAATAGCCAAAGGTTTAGTAAGTTACAGATCACATTATTTCAAATACTAAACATTAAGCTGGATTAGCTATTATACTAGCTAGCATAGTTACAATACAAAGTACTGACTGTTTCAAGTTGTTTTGCCTCTTTCCTTGAAGCACCACATGTACTGCATGTAGCATATCTTTTAAGAGACCTAAAAACTGACTCAGATTTAAACTCCAGAGACTTAGGCTTGAAACTCACGGATTTGAGACTCAACCCGGATTCGAACCCCAGAGACTTGAGACTTATCTCTGACTTGAACCCCAGAGGCTTGAGACTCTACTTGGACTCAAAACCCACCGACTTGAGACTTGACTCGGACTCGAGATTCAAAGACTCGAGATTAGACTCAGACTCAAACCCCAGAGATTTGAGACTCAACTTGGACTTGAGGTCCAGAGGCTTGAGACTCGAATTGGACTAAAAACCCACAGATGTCAGACTTGAGACTCAGACTCAAGCCCCAGAGACTTAAGACTTGATTCAGACTTGAAGCCCAGAGACTTGAGACTCAGCTTGGATTCAAACTTCAGACTCGACACAGACTCGAACCTCAAAGACTCAAGACTTGACTCAGACTGGAACCCCAGAGACTTGAGACTTATCTCTGGCTTGAACCCCAGAGGCTTGAGACTAGACTTGGACTCAAAAACCAACCGACTTGAGACTTGGTTTCGAGACTCAACCCGGATTCGAACCCCGGAGACTTGAGACTCAACTCAGACTTGAAGCCCAGAGACTTGAGACTCGACTTGGATTCAAAACCCACCAACTTCAGAGTGGACTCAGACTTGAACCTCAAAGACCCGAGACTTGACTCAGACTCGAACCCCAGGAAACTTGAGACTTGAGTCAGACTTGAAGCCAAGAGACCTGAGACTTGACTCTAATCTGCACAGCACGGACTTGTAACTTGTACTCACATGTGAACGTCTCTGCTTGGTGCTGTTTGAATTTGAATTGAGCTGAAGAAAAAAAAAATAAGATAAAAAAAAACAGTATAATAAACATTTGCACTGTAAGTTATCGTGCTAGTTAATGAGAGTGTATATGTGTGTAAAACAGTGTCTCTAGTAGAGGGTAGAGGCTTCTTTTTCATGGTAGCTGTAGCTTCTTGTTTTGTATAGTGCATTACCTTCCTTTTGGCCCTTTTTTGTATCATGTGCTTAAAATCTTATTGCATTCACTCACTGCAGTTCATTTCTAAAGCAAATCATGGATGTAATACTCTTACCTTGATTGCTCGGTACACTTAGGTGTATTGACTTTATCTCCAGTAAGTGGGTTGTGGTCTATGGATCTATCTAAGAGAGACCCTTAAAAAGGGGGGAGGAAGAGAGAGAGAGAGAGAGAAAGAGAGAGAGAGAGAGACAGTGGGAGAGAGAAAGCGCACAGGGACTGGTAGATAATCCCTCCTCTTAGCGTATCGTCTTTGAGGGTTTGTTGCACTGCAGCTGCATCATTATATCCGGTGGTTCTCCCGGAGGATTTATCCAGAGAAAGAATGACAAAAACACTCAGTCAGGGCCGCCATGTCGCTTGGAGACCGGCTCATTCTCCCCTGGAGTAGAGCGGCTTAAAGCCTTTGTTTGGGTGGCGACTTGGGTTTTGGTGGCAACTTGGGTTAGCAGGGGTTTAACATCATACCCTCACATAGATCATTATCACCCCCCATTGTTCATATCTTTACAGAAGATGAAGCCGAAATGGAAGAATAGGAAGTAAAGCTGTCACGATCAATTATATCAGTAATTGAATTTTGAATTGAGTAATTGAGTATTCTACTAATAATTTTCATCATTAATCAAGAAATATAATTTTATAATTAAGGTCAAATAATACAAATCTCTAACTGCATGATAAAAACCAATTCATAAATTGGTGTCCATCAATATGCATTATCAATATATGGGCTGATAACTATTCACTGCCAATACAGTGAGATGATACATTTTACTAATTTATTTTTTAAATACAATAATTAAGTAATTGTGAGCTAAAATATGAAGTAAAAGTCCTCCATTCAGCACATGCCCAGTTTAAAACTATAAGGGTTTATGAGTTTTAGTGAAACATTTAGTAAATGCTGTTTAAGTATTTCAAGTTACAGAATGCCTAATAAAGAAATAACTGTATCTTAACCCCACTGTCTGGGTAATCTTGTACCCTAACTGCTGCAGCCCAGAGGAGGATGAGTTCCCTCTTTTGAGCCTTGGTTCCTTTTGCTCTTTGGGAGTTTTGCATTTTGAGCCTTGGTTCTTCCTCATTCTCTCAAAGACGTTTTCCTTTTGAGCCTTGGTTCATCTCCATGGTTCTTCCTCATGTTCTTAGAGAATTTTTCCTTTTAGGCATCGGTTCATCTCAGTGGTTCTTCGTCATGCTTTTAGTAGTTTTTCTTGAGCCAAGGTTCTACTCTGTGATTCCTCCTCTATTTTTTCTTTTGAGTGTTGACTTGTCTCAGTCACTCTCTCTCATGCTCTTAGTGAGTTGTTATTTTTTGAGTCTTGGTTCTTCTCAGTGCTTCTTGCTTTTAGGGAGTTTCTCTTTTTTGAATATTGGTTCTTCTCAATAGTTCTTCCTCTTGCTTTTAGGGAATTTCTCCTTTTCAGTCTTGGTTCTTCTCAGTGGTTCTTCCTCTTGATTTTAGGGAGTTTCTCCTTTTGGATCTTGGTTCTTCTCAGTGGTTCTTCCTCTTGATTTTAGGGAGTTTCTCCTTTTGGATCTAGGTTCTTCTCAATGGTTCTTGCTTTTAGGGAGTTTCTCCTTTTTGAATCTTGGTTCTTCTCAGTGGTTCTTCCTCTTGCTTTTAGGGAATTTCTCCTTTTCAGTCTTGGTTCTTCTCAGTGGTTCTTCCTCTTGCTTTTAAGGGAGTTTCTCCTTTTCAGTCTTGGTTCTTCTCAGTGGTTCTTGCTTTTAGGGAGTTTCTCCTTTTGAATATTGGTTCTTCTCAGTGGTTCTTGCTTTTAGGGAGTGTCTCCTTTCAAGTCTTGGTTCTTCTCAGTGGTTCTTGCTTTTAGGGAGTTTCTCCTTTCGAGTCTTGGTTCTTCTCAGTGGTTCTTGCTTTTAGGGAGTTTCTCCTTTCAAGTCTTGGTTCTTCTCAGTGGTTCTTCCACTTGCTTTAAGAGAGTTTCTTCTTTTGAGTCTTGCTTTCTCTAATGTACTTCTTCCTCATGCTCTTTCTACATTGAGTAATAAAGTCAAGTACATGTAATTCATTAATGTCTGATTGAATTTGATACACATGTGCAGTGCAGTATCATGTTCAGAGGGCGTGTTTTCCTAAATCATTTATTGTAAGCAATACACCACAGTAAAAGTAAGACGTTGCTTGCTCAGGTTGTTTGACAAAATAATTGATCACATCACTGAAATAACATCTTGTCTTTTCTGAAGGAGACTGGATACGACGAGAAACAGGCTCAGATTGCATTGCAAACAATGCAGTGCTAAAGTACTGTAGCTTTACAAAGCAGCACTACCCCCTTCATTTATCCTTGATCAATAGAGAAAACATATTAGTGAAGGCATGTTAGAGTGAGCCGGTTCAGAGCCGGTTCCTACAACTAATGAGATTCCCTCCTTCTGGAGACGGGAAGCTCCATACAAGCTCCTTACATCAATTACCCTGTCATGTCCCCGGCATGCAGCCTTATCTGAATTACACACATCGCTGGGGTCACCTTGACTGTGACAATGACGCGGCAGCCAAGAATGGACAAAGGCTTTTTATTAATTTACATCCTCTCCACCGGCTCCTGCATTAGCTCTTATCTTCCATTTAAATATGATCCTCTGACATTGCCAAAGCGGCATGTGGTCAATACAAATAAACACAGTGGCCACACACACACACATACAGACGTCACGCACCGTCCTTTCATTAACACTCGCAATGTCGCTGCTACCATTTCCAGCCCAACGAGATGTCTGAGAGAGTCTGGCCCCGTGTCAAATGGATATTAGATATGGCTCTGATATTCAACACTTTGTGAATGGTGAATGTAATGAGAAAGTGACGAGAAAAGGAGAACAAGAAAGACCCCTTCAGTGTCAACCATCCAAAACACTACAAATGAAAGAATGAAGCTCACACGGAAGCATCCCTGAAGCATGAAAAGCAGAAAATCAGTGAAGATGCAGAGAAGATAAGCGAAAATCACATCTATTCCATGAAAGATCCATTTATAGCACCACTCTCAAACAATGCTTACCCACAATGCTCAGGTGGTGCTCCGGGTCCAATCTGCACTGGCATCTGAGGCTTTGTGGAGCTCCTGCTCAGACGAAGATCCAGTGGAGCTACAGGAAGATCAGATGATATCAGCACATGCAGATTAGACCGAACGTGTATGAAACCAGACTGTATTCACATCAAACTACAAAGTACTGGAAGACCAAAGCAAATAGGTGAGACAGTCAAACGACAAGCTACAAGATCACGTGTTAGCACACAGAGTAGACTAGAGTTCATTTCTTTTAATCCAGGAACTACACTCTTAAAAATAAAGGTTCCTAAATGGTTCTTGGCTTATATGGTTCTAGAAAAATCGCTTCAAAGAATAACTGTACTAACTATCCCTCTGATTTGTGCTGTTGTGAGTGAACAGCTAGAGTTCTTCTGCCTTTCCATCTATCAGGTAAAAGGCACACAGTGGACCAGCTGTGCGAGGTTTAAGCCTTTGCTACTATTTTAAAAAAAAGTATAAATTGTGGATTGATTTCAAAATTGTTTGAGCTTGATAATTATCATTAGCATTTTATCAGCCAGACTTAAATCAAATCGAGTTCAGATTGAAGCAGCACATCAAATTAAGATCTACAGGAAGACTAGATCAAATGGGTTTATTTTCATCACTGCAGTACAGGACATAGAAGCGATGAAGACACACTGCATGCAGTTTTTTGTTTTGTGTTCTATATACTTTTCAAAACTCTCTAACCATGTCACATTATTGATTCACCTTGTTTTGAGTATATTGCAAGTTGAACTGCAGTTGCAGCCTGTAGCGACATAATCGAAACGCTGGCATTTAGAGACACAGATCTAGCACTGGAGTGTAAATGTGTGATACCTTGTATTGTGATGTTGGCTATGTTGTTCTGTGAACACTGTTCCTGTAATCACAGATAGCAGAAGGTCCTTTGTGTCCTGTTCCATTTAGATAGAGCCCATAACCCGGACATTCATCTCCAAGAGGACAGTGAAGATATCACAAATATCATGACCTCAGATTGCTTGGGTCAATTTCATCTTCTCCCATTGCATATTAGGGGATCTAGTTTTTCCATCTGCCATTTCGTCTCTCCACCTGAGTGAGCGATTGTGAAATTAGGCAGAAACAAAGCACCTCGCAAGAGAGGTGTGTTTTATATCTGGACTGCAGGAGGGGCTAAAATCAGCCAGGCTGTTCTGCAGAGAAGGTGACAGCCTGGGCTGATTGCTTGTGACTCCTAATATAACCCTGCCACTGCTCGCTCGACGGCTAATGCAGTGCCTGATTCAGAGACGGGGACAGGTCAGAAAAAAGAAAAAAAGAAAGCATTCCCATTACCAAGCATTTCTGTCCTGCCGCCAACAGCATGAGGCCTGATGATGTGATTATGACACAGCCTTCTTCTTGTCCTCAGGCCAGGAGAGCGGAATGGCCTTTCGTTTGTCAGAAACGTCATCGTGGCGGACATATATATGTCTTACTTCCTGCCCTGGCCACTGCGGAAAGGGACAGAGGTTAATGCAGATGACTCTGTGTGAGTGCAGGGGTTTACAGAGAGCAGCAAGTGGTGTCGCAAATGTGAGGAGGACAAAGCGGACTTAATGAGAGTTCATTAGCTAAGCCTCGCGGATCAGCATGGATCACAACACACTCATCAGACTTTCTGACCGCCCGAGCGAGGGAGAGACAGCAGGAGGGGAGAAGAGAAGAGATTAAATAAGATGACTAAAGAAAAAGATAAAAATAATAAGAAGAAAGAGATAGAAATGAGATGAGAAGAGGTGAAAAACAGAGCAGAACAGAAGAGAGAAATATAAAGGGCTTCATTCACCAGTGTCTCCCTAAGTTTCTTCTTAAATGTGTTTTTGAGAAAGGTTCTAAGAAAATGTCTACATCAGATTCATGACGTGTTCTTAAAGCGCAAATGTTCTCACCTTTGTGCTCTTGCGTGTGTGAAGATTCTGTTCTTACCTAAGAACAAATCCCAAATAAGAAAACACTGGTGAATGTCAGAATCTTCATGAAAGTGGGTTTTAAAGAAAGGTCGTCTTAAGAATGGTTAGTGAACGAGACTCAAGGAGAAGAAGTGACAAAAAGAAACAGAAAGAAGAGATGGAGTGAAAAGAGAAGAAGCAAAATAGGGAGTAAAGATAAAGTGAGAAAGATGAGAGGAGATAAGAATAAGGACAATATAGAGAGAAAAAATACAGAACAAATGAGATCAAGTGAGAAGAGGCGAGGAGATCAAATGAGAAAAGTTCAAGTGAGATGAGAAGAGAAGAAAAGAACAGAAGAAAGGAGAAGAGATCAAGTGAGGAGAGAAGACAGGAGAGGAGAAGAGATCAAGTGAGGAGAGGGGACAAGAGGAGAAGTAGTCAAGTGAGAAGAGACAGGCAGAGGAGAGGAGAAGAGAAGAGATCAAGTGAGAACATGAGAGGAGAGGAGATCAGGTGAGAAGAGGAGAGGGGAGGAGAAGAGGTCAAATGAGAATAGGAGGGGACAGGACAGGAGAGGAGATCAAGGGAGAAGAGGAGAGGAGATCAAGGGAGAAGAGGAGAGAAGAGGAGAAGAGGCCAGGTGTGAAGAGAGGAGATCAAGTGAGGAGAGGAGAGGAGAAAGTCAAGTGAGGAGAGGAGAAGAAGGTCAAGTGAGAAGAGGAGAGGAGAGGAGAGGAGAGGAGAAGAGGCCAGGTGTGAAGAGAGAAGAGAAGAGAAGAGATCAAGTGAGAAGAGGAGAGGAGAAGAGAGGAGAAGTAATCAAGTGAGAAGAGAGGAAGAGAGGAGAGGAGATCAAGTGAGAAGTGAGGAGAGGAGAAGAGGAGATTAAGTGAGACGATGAGAGGAGAAGAAAGGAGAGGAGAAGAAATCGAGTGAGATGAGGAGAGGAGAAGAGGTCAAGTGTGAAGAGAAGGGAAGAGAAGTTAGCTGATGAATTATTCTTCATTGATGGCTGTTTTAAAGCAGTCTGTTCCATAAAAGCAGTGGTGCATATTTATAAGCCGAGTCTGGAAGCCAGACGTTGACGTTGGTTGCAGTGAAACATGTTTTCAGTCAGACAGACAGCTGAAGCATTTCTCTTCAGAGGAAATCTGGTCAGCATAAGCAAGTTTTACCAAAATCCCCCTAGAGGATAATCGCAGATCAGGCCAGAAGCCCTGGCAGGATTAATAGTATTTTGTCAATGTGTTTATAAATTAGACGCCAGTGGCGTCGCCTCCATGAACTACAAGCCAAGGCTGCAAAGTTCAAATGCTGGCAGGAAGAAAAAGTCCAAGTTGAACTTTATTGTGTGTAGAGAGTGAATCAATTTGCCTCAAACAAAACGGGGCCTTATCACCTCCCCACAGCTGTGCTGGGATCAATACACAACAAGTGATGTTGTTGTTTTCCCTCTCTCTCTCTCTCTGACGCTCCTGGCCTGACAAATTTCATTCCATTTTTGTTCTTGTATCAGTCAAGCTTGGGTCAGTGCTGATCCACGTTTGCATGCCAGGATGATGGTCAGCGCTGTGTGAGATGCTGTTTGTTCACAGGTTCCTCTTTCACTGGGTTGTGAAAGTCCGTTAAAACACTCCGTCTTTGACGGGTACCTTCAAGCGTGTGTGCCCTCGCTAAGCAGCTCCTCTTTAAAATGAATGAGTTTCTGAAGTACATTCTCTAGTTTGCGTGTTCTGTCTCTGTGCTGCAGAAAAAACACTAAAGAGCGTGTGTGGCATTCATTTGTTTGAATTAAATAGTGCCATAGAGTGATCCTTTTTATTTATTAATTTAACTATGCCTTATTTTTCCATTTCATGGTGAACATATTCCAGCACAGCACGTTCACTCTGATGGTGTAAGAGCCTCTAGTTATTTTTGGTTACACTTCATTTCATTGGGCAAATTTACATAAGCAAAGCATTCATTGGAATTCTACAGTTAAACATGCAAAACCTGATGTGCTACAGGCCAATAAGTCATTTCATTGGATGTTTTCCTAAACCATGATGTAGCCATAGCATAGTGTAGCAGTGAATATGCTACATCTAAATGCAACACTTCTAAATCTCTACTAGATAAAAGGACATTTAAATGTAAATTTGTTGTGTTAAGCTGGGTTATGTTCACGGACAAATCATGGCTATTAGAGCTAAGCCTTCAGTTTGGGCTGATATGAAAAAAACTCAATAATGCAGATTTTTGCTACCTCCCTTATGGGAGTTCTAATATTAGGTTAGCCCTAAGCTACAGCTGGTGCACATTGACATTTTTTGCCCATTGCAGATTACAAATACAAACATTTGAAACTTGTAAAATACATTTTACATTCTGTCTTACTTGAAGACTGCAACAGACATTAATGTATATTTCACCTTGTGTGTAGCAGTTAGGTTTTAGCATAGTGTCCTGCTTTAAGCTGCCACCACCGTTTTCCATATCTAACAACTGACTGAAACCTGGCTAGACTACAGTTCATATTCAAAATCAGTGACATATCTAGGACCCATACAAAATTGGTCTGACCCACTGGAAATGAAAACATGACTGGTTGATTCCTCTGTCATTTCCTAAGTATGTTAGTAGTTAACCTATTGTGTGAAGCCTTCAGTCCAGCTCCTGAAGTCCTAACCAATTGGAGAGGTCAGTAGATACACAGTAAAAATTCCTGATTTGAACAGTTTTTCATTGGGTGTTCCAAAATTTTAACCCCTTTGTTTCCAACCACTACTCAGTAATGAAATAAGAGTATTACTACAGTACCTGCAGAGTTTAAATACAGATATGTTAAACCTATTTAATAAAAATGCACTTAAAATTACATAGTTCTGAGGGTTCTCTGTCCACATCCCTGTTTTAGAAAATAAAAAAGGAAGTGTACCTGTACTAGCTCACAATAAAAACTGACAAAACTACTATACCAAAATCAGTAACAGCAGCTGACTTGAAGCCTGAATTTACCTCCAGTGCAAAACTAAAGAAACCAGACATGTCTGGGTTGATTGGCTACAGTTGGGGTAAACTGTATAAATTTAATTTTTTTGCCAAACTCACTTTAAAGGGGCCCACGTTGTTGAAAACTAAATTTGCCATGCTTTTTTGGAATAAAAGAGTTTGCTGCAGTATGTAAAGATTGTAAAAAAGTGTACGCTTCACTCCTCAGTCCATACAGTCTATATATGCAAACTAATCATCAAAAATAACTCATTTTGAATTCACTGTTTTTGTAATGTAGTGAAAAACCATTTCATTTACATATACCCACCAATTCAGCCTACAGCATTTCAGCCCCACACATTCACAATGAAGTTATGAGGACTGATTCAGCCTGGACTGTTATATGAATAATGCACAATACATGGCAGCCAATCAGAACAGAGGTAATTTACATATATCAGTCTTAAAGCCAGAGTAACAAAAACTGCCTGTGAAATTCTAAGGGATGTAAAGAGGTTGGAAAATGATCATGTAAAAAACTAAATTATGGAGGTTTCGGGTGCATAAAAACACACAAACGTTATAAGTGGCCCTCAGGGACTAATATAAAATGTATGACCAGTGTAAGATATGGGCCTTTTAAGTTAATCCATGCTGACTACAAATCTTCTCTTCCCCACCAGTCAAGGCACTAGAGACTTGCTGCTGTTTATTCCCACATGCCACTTCCTTTATAAATCTTGATTGTAAACCAGCATGATCCAGCGCACAGCGCAGTCTGATATAGGATCAGTTTGACCACACACTGTCGCTTTAAATCCTCTCCAGTCTCCAGGCTTTCTCTCCGTCTCTGAGTCTGCCTGTCTCTCGCAGAGTCTGAGACTGAGTCAATCTGTCTTTCTGTCTGTCTCTTTCCGTCTGAATAATTGTCTCTGACATTGTAATTTTAAAGAGCGCCAGACTAATTGCTGAGTGCAGTTGCAGTTAGGTGAATAAAAGCACTCAATGTCCCTCAAGTTTCCTCCTACCTGGGAAATTAAAGGGAGACAAGGCTTTTAGCCTATGGGACCGTGTTGTAGATTAAATGGTGCTTTTTAGATGTGGGAGTAAAAGATTTGTCCAACATAGTATCACAACATTTGGGGTGAAGAAAAAGAGTATCGATGCACAGAGGCCCAAGCAGCGGGCTTGAATTATTTAACATTATGCATTATTTAACATTACACTTTCTGTTCTATACAGCAGGAAGTTTGTATTTTTTCTCTCAGTATTGCTTTATCTACTTCACATTTCTGTTGTCCTTCACCAAAAACAGATTGAAATGAGTTTTAAAAACGTATAGGCTGTTCTTTAGGTAGTATCACCTGCAGTGGATGTAATAATTAACAGTATTTTGTAACATGTCATATTGCAATACTTAGCATATCACAAATGCAATCATTGTATGAAGTATTGTGATAATGTTGTATCATAAGGCCTGATTCTTACTCATCGTGGGTCCTGCATACGTAAAAGAATAAATATTTTCAGTCACTGACTCATCTCTAAGCCAAACCAAAGAGTCAGTTTTCCAGACCCACACTGAACTTAAGCATAAACTGGATTGCATTTTTAATGGTGAAACACCACTGACATTGCTGCTGACTACTCTTGATCCTGATCCATCAAACTGGCCTTAATAGCGGTCTCCTAATACCACAATCAACCAGAATTAGTCAGCCATTAGTAGATGCAATATCTGATGCCAATACAAATACTGATATTAAAACCATTAGTATCAACAACATCAATACTGATACAGATCTAATATTTCTTCTTTAAAAAAATAATGCTCTATAATTAATTGAAGCACTTTACTTAAGATGAACATCTAAAAGCAGGCTAACATGCTAAAACTGCTACACGGAGAGAACTACACGGCTAACATTACATCACACAGAGTGCTGTTTCACGATAGATTTGATACAGCATTGGATCACATTCATTCTTTTTATACCTCTGATATCCTATCCAGCATTTTCTCTTGATATCAATGCCTGGTATCAGATCAGTGTCATGTCTAGCATTTAGAACCACTGCCAGTAATCTAATAATTCAAATGAGATGAACATTGTACGGAGCACACAGAGCATAATATTGACCAGCCTATGTTGATATTAATGTGTATTAACTATATTTGTATGTATAGACCAGAGAAAGGAAATTGCGTCACATGTTGACTCATGATTCAACTCAGATTGACCTTTAAATGACTCACGCCTCGACTCAAGCTTGAGTCTTAAGAAATCTCAGCCTACAGAAAAACACAAAGAAGTAAATTGGGAGTACCAATATTAATGCAGTAAGTAAATAAAAACTTTTTTTTCCAACCTTATGTGTTTGACTTTGCCTGTCAGTTTGGCTGAGTTTGTGCAAAGTCATTAGTTTCAATGCAGCTTCAAATGACAAGCTTTTCATTGTAGGAAACCCTTCAGTCTGATGGACACGACAAAGCACTACATGCAGTAAATGCAGTGTTTAAAGAAAAGAGGCAGTTTGGATAGCAAATATGCTAGGGAGGTGATTTAAGTCACAGATCACATTGTTTTGAAATTTACTTAAACTTCAATTGGATTAGCTGTTATGCTAGATAGCTAGCATGGTTGCTATACAAACTACAAATTAAGCAACTGATCAAGCTGTTTTGTTTCTTTCAGGGGCGGAGCCAAAGGGTGGCCAGTGCCACCACAGTGAGAGGCTTGGTCTGCCCTCTGGCCACCCCAGTTAAACAAAATGAGACAGTCAGTCTGCTTTTGTTCCATTCATCATGAAAGGTTCATGCAATGTAAAGGACAGCTGGTGTTTTCAAAGGTGTAAAACAATAGGCTCCCCCCAAAAAAATGGCTCTGCGAGTTCTCATGACAGAGCCGGCATGCTTTGAGCAGACTCTGTCTGTTCTTGGGTAGGTAACAGTGAGCAGGTGTTTGGATCAGAGACGTTTCCTCTCTGATGTCGTCAGAGCTGAGCCTGCAGCCACTTTCCCTCCGCACCTGCCACCTGCTCTCAACCAACCAACCAGCAAAAGTGGCTGTCTGTGTCTGTGACTAGAGACTCAACACACATCGGCTCCTAAAGCTGGATTTTACGGTCCAACAGAACACTATCTTTAAAAAAAAGGGTCAAATTAGAGTCTTCTTGGTCGTCACTTCTTCGCTGATGTCACAAAATCTTGTTTTGATTACATCACCATGCACCAGCAGGCACCGAAAATAATATTAAGTAATAATATCTTAAATTAACTGACCTCCCCCTCCCACTCCTGCCTTTCATCTACAGAAAATGCTCAGCCAGCTCAGATACTGTTTTCACATTCAAATATCTAAGGGTATTGAATGAAAAAATGCATTATGATTTCCAATTTACATTGACTTTAAGAATGAAGATCACACCCTGAACTTTGAACACTGAAAATAACCTCTCTCTCTTTCACTTTCTCTCTCTTTCTCTTTCTCTCTTATGTAGTATAAGCAAGTGGAGCAGTACATGTCCTTCCACAAGCTCCCAGCCGACATGCGCCAGAAGATCCACGACTATTATGAGCATCGCTACCAGGGCAAGATCTTCGATGAGGATAACATCCTGAACGAGCTCAACGACCCTTTAAAAGAGGTGCAGTTCCAAACAGTTCCTCCACTAATCACCTCACAGCTGCACACACACACAGAGAATCCTGGATTTGAACAGTCGTTTTTGTCTTCTAATGAATTTTCTACTATTAGACAATCAGCTTCATACTGATTGTGCAGTTCAATAATATTACTGAAAGCCTTTAAGGGCCCATAACATAAATTGGGCCCACTTTATATTGTGTCTCTAATAACTGTGTAGTTACACGTTAGCAATACATGTAACAACAATCTAACTACTGGTGATGTATTCACAGTTATAGATGGATTACAGTAGTACAGTTTATGTATATACACATATGTATCAGCTTCAGTCTTTACTCATGTAAATACATGAGCGTATCTTGATTGTTATTACATCGCCATGTTACGACATGGTAACCTAACCAAAGTTCTGGCTTTAAACTATTCTGACCTGTACATTTACATAAGATGTACTACGGTATTCTATCTGTAACAGTGAATACATCACCAGTAGTTACATTGTTGTTGCATGTATTGATAATGTGTAATTACACGGTTATTAAAGACACTGGCTATGAATAGGACACAAGAAGTGTGTAGGGTATGTTATTGTTATCATGATAAATTATGTCACAGTATGCTTTTCTGAGTATTGTTAGAGAAAAAACATATTTAGATCAATTATAGAGAGCCTGTAAACAATAACAATGACTAGTGCAGAGTAATTGCAGAAACCGCATAGCAACAAGTAGCTGACAGGACAGTAGTTCATTATGGTGTTCCTTATAGGATTTTTTCAGCAGTGTTGGCAGGCCAGACCCCCTCACAAAGCCCCACCTCCCCCACTTCATTCAATACATTTTCTTGCTGTAAAGCTTTAAACAAACAGGATATACCGTCATTAACAGTAGCTCTCCCTCGTTGGCAAGCTGGCTCGCATTAACACATTACAGTAAACAAGTAGCCAGGTTTGCACAGAATAAAACAAATAAACAGTTCCTTTTGACCCACTTTATTCATATATCAGACCACCACTGTCCACAGAAGTCCACAAAATGTAAAACTGGACTTAATAACATTGTCATATTAGGTCAATCCAACCTCCTCATGGTGTGCTAAGTTAGCCAGTTCACTAACTACAGTTCACTAAAACTGTCTGAATAGTTCGCTCCACTGACAACCGTTTAATTTGGCATCTTAAATATTTTTGTCCAGACATTTAATATGAAAAAAGTAAACACAGCTCCACTGGTTTGCTGGTGCATTTTGTTTGTACCAACTTCTACACAAACCTGAGAAAAACTAAATATGGTTATTTTTAATGTTATATTTTGCCACATCACCCTCCCTTTACCTTCACACTCTTCCAGTAAAACGATTCTTGGTTATTTGCTTTCCCAGTAAAATACAGAAGGAACTGAGTTTCCAATTTCCAAAAAAAAAAACAAAAAAACAAAACAAAGTGGGTTACGTGTGACACTCCTGTTACATTTATTATAAAAACACACCTCATATTACACTTCAAATGTGTCTTCCGTTCTTTAAAAAAAAACGTCCTGACACAAATGAGGGCTCCTTCTTGCAAAATTGTGTCAGCAGGGCTTTAAAAAGGATACCTTTCTAAAACGTAATGTGGTGTTTTTCTTGTGTAACAGGAGTGCCACTCTTAACCTAGTTCTTTTCAGAAATTGGACACCGAGGCTTTTTTTTTCCAAGTTATTTTTTGTTCAATAATTTTGCTCTATACGGAGGAGCAGTAGTGGACCTACTCACTCGCAGAAGGGTTTTTTCTTTTTCCCATATTTTAGAATAATAGAAGCCATCAAATATATAAAATAACACATATGTAATGATATAGTGTTAAACGAAACCACATCGTCCTCTATTTTAGAGTAGCAGCCCTTTTCCTCATGCAGTTTTGCACGTTCTTCACGTTCTCTCAAGCACATTCATGAAGGGCCACCTAAGGTGCTCTTCCAACAGGGTTGAAGAACATATATGAACTTGTATGATCTCACTGCTTTACCTGCTCAAAACTCATTTACTTTTGACCAAACAGGAGATGAGAAGAAATAGAAGAGTGGTCTCCTTCTTAAACATATTTATTTAGGAAATAAACTCATACAAAGTCATCAGCTTTTAGAACCCCGCCTACTTTACAGCACAGCTGATTAACTCAAACACTTCAAGGAGGACATATTGAACTAACTGTAACACTTTACTTGAAGGGTGTCTGCAAAACACATTCATAACATCTTTCATAAACACTTCATAACGTTCGTGAACGTTTAAATCAACATTCATAAAGCATACATGTTTTACATTATATTAATATGGACTACTATGTCATTTTACTGAGAGAGATTTTTCAAAATAAAAGTTATCTTTTTAAAAACTGTATTATTTTCAGTAACATGCCTAATTTCTGGATGGCCAAAATAAAAATGACCTTGCTTTACCCTTTGGGTCACTAGTGCTTTGACACTTAGGCACACCACCATACTAAGATTCAGTCGAATGATGGTATATTGCATACTTTTTGATGTAATTTACTAGCTGTGTAGTAAAGAGACATGCAAAGCAACAAATGCTTACGAAACAACAGAATATTTAAAAATAAAGCATAGATCAAAAGTATAGGTGAAATGTGCCAAAGCACTTAATGACCAATGGTATAAAGAAAGATCATTTTTATTTTGGCTGTCCAGAATTGAGGCATTTTACTGAAAATAATATACTTCTTCAAAATAAAAAAATTAGGATTTTCATTTTGAAAAATGTATTTCAATAAAATGGCATAGTAGTCCATGTTAATATCATGTACACATGTATACTTTATAAATGTTGATTTAAACATTCATTCATTGTGAATTTCCCCACTGTGGGACTATTAAAGGATTATCTTATTAACACGTTCTGAAGTGTTTATGTAATATATCATGAATGTGTTATGTAGACACTGAACTATTTAACATTTAATGAGGTACACAATACAATTTAAAATTTATTTGCACAGAAAATATTATTAGATTAAATACAAAAAACATTACTACTAAGTAGTCGTTTTAAGTATATCAATGTGGTCACCATTTCCAAATCATGTCTGTTAATGTGTACCTACAAAATAATTAGACAATATAAAATGAGACCTTATATTTGCTTTATAAGGATTTGAGCACAAACACACTTGTAGATCAAATCGTCTTTAAGATAAAGTGTTCAGTCAAGTGAATCCAAACGTTTGACTGCTACAGTAATATTTGTATTAAATAATTTTAACTCCAAAGTTCTTTCTGAATGACACTCAAAGACTGCAGACCTGCAGTATCTTCCATAATCTCCTCTGATCGATTTCTGTCAAACCCACTCATCGATATCAGCAGCACGGCTGGGGTGGCTACCTTTGAGCCTCATTACTGAAGCCTACAGGGTTCATGATTATACTGTGAAATTCACACCGGCTACACAGTCATCAGCTACAAAGGTTACGCTGTTCCCGAGAGCACGGACAGTCAGCGTTCAGTAGAACGCACACTGCTTTTCTCATTCAGTCAATTTTGATCTATCGTTCTCTTTGATGAACTCGAGGGACAGGCAAGACGAGCTGATTAACGACCGGAGTAGGGTCAGAGGCCGTGTGGGTTTAAAGGCTGCCAGTCATTGACTGCACACAGTTAATGTAGTGGAATTTGGATGCAGGAAAGATCATTACAGATCATTTCCGCTGAACCAGTGCAGCTACATTGAAGGAATTCCACCTCTTCAGATGGCTGCATATGGGGTTATAGTTTTCTAAATATGACTAGGTAATAACTGGACAGATCTGGGTCATTGATTAGAATTTGCATAAAATTCAACTTTGATCAACTTTCTTGCGAACACTAAATTTGAATTACCAGTCCTGTCATACACCACACGGCCACTTGAAAAAAAAAAAAAAGAGTCTTTCTGTGCACTGCTGTGTTCATATCACTGTATAAAAGCTGCATAAGTTCATTCTTGGATTCATCATGTTTTTTTTTTCAAATTGAAAGCTCAAGCACTTTCAGAGCACAGCCCAGATCGGTAAGCACTTATTATTGAGTTCTGTAATCAGAATTAATGATAAAACGCAACTGACATGTGACTTATATTCCTATTCATGTTTTCTTTTTGTCGTTCTTTACATATCACTTACAATAAACACAACGACAGCATTCAGAAACTGCATTATTCACATAAAGAGTAGGTACAACAGCAAAAGTAGACATTTTTGTGTTGAAAAAATATCAGAAAACAAAATTATCAGCAAACAGCGATGTGCTTGTCCTTTGGGTAGATTTAGCTTCAACACTCGGCTTTTGTTTTCTTCTTCAAACTAGTGTTAAAAGCACATATTGAAACTCGTACGGCCCAAAGTGGTTTAAACAGCTGAAACGTTTGAGTGCTACCATCACCACCAGGGGCTAAAATGCGTGGGTTTTGGCTTTATTGCCAGGGTAGGGCTTTTATCACTTGTTCCTTCACTTTTCCAGCTAAACAATATTCCCTTTAGTATGTCACATTTTTGCAAACTGACAAAACATGGTAATTATGTTGAAAGAATGTTGGAACACCAAGTGTGCCCAAACTTTTGCCTGCATGCGTGTGTTGTGGTATGTGTGTAACAATATCTCTAACACATCCACCATAGCGCAGCAGACAGAATGAGTGCAAGTGATGATGCAGCAAGGCGAGAATACTTACTGCTTCATTTTCTGCAACACCTTTTTTTCCACTTTCTCTCTCACTCTGCACGCACTCCTGCTCGCTCTCTCGCAGCTGGTCAGGGCCGCTATTTTTACAGGCTCTGCCGTGTGACAAACCTGCTTTAAATAGCCAAACTCTCCAGCCGTTTTTCCCCTAGCGGCAGTCCGAGGCTGGATGTTGCTCATTATTCCTGCTGCTTCCTGATTGCGGTCAGAACCCCTGGCTTACAGCACCGGTACCGCTAGGGGCTAAGCTAACAGGTCACACCGCAGTACGTGTGCATTACAAGATGTGTGAGGAAATTATGTCTCAACACTCTCGTCAGAACAAACAAAGGCTTTCCATGCCATGGAAACGTAGGATGACATGGATGTTATGTAAATTCTGGATGCTAGGAGGTGACGGAGAAAGAAAGGAGATTTGACAGAACGTATACTGTCCAAAAGTATCCAGACAGCCCTTCTAATTAGTGCATTAATTACTTCTGAGGTGCACCTGCTGCTGAGAGAAGTTTACTTAGCACTCTCAACTTGTGTCGTCTCCATAGAAAAGCACTCACGGTCGCCATGTCCAGTTTCAAGTGTCAGTTAGAGGGATAAAAAATCCAACAGCATTGGGCTGTCGCAGTAGAACTGTGTTCTCTGGAGTGATGGAGCTCCATCAAATATCTTTAGGATGAGTTGGAGTGATCCAGACCTAATCCTCCAACATCGGTACTTGACCTCACTGATGCTCTTGTGGCTGAATGCAATCAATTGCAATCACAGCAATGTTCCAACATCTAGTGTAAAGCCTTCTCAGAAGAGAAGAAGCTGTTGCTGCAGCAAAAGGGAGACAAACTCTCTAAACAGGTGTCTGCAAACACTTGAAAGCAACCGAAAGTGTGTGATTACTACCATTAATAATAATAATAATAATAATAATAATCATCTTTTATACAGGCCACTCAGGAATCCTTTACAAATCATCGCTACAGAGGACAAAGAAGGGATGAATAAATAATACAAATATAAAAATGATGGACCAGAATAGCAGCAGTAGTTGTAGTAATAATTAAAAACTAATGGTTGCATTTATTCCTAATCTGCAGAGTAAAAGTGCTCAGCCCAGCTGTCCTTTTCCATTAGCATAAGCTCTTGGAAGTAGAACATTCTTCTAAAAAGACTAAAAATAAATGCCTTCCAGCACCAGGCACCCAAAAATGAGTCTGTAAATGTGATGTGCTCGATTACAAAATCCAGCAGGAGTTACAGTGAGGCTTACAAAACACAGTGTATTCTGCGTCACGAGGCTACGCCTAATCTGTGTCCAGCAAACAAGCAGATTATTATTTTATTGTAAGCCATTTTTCTGAGCATTTTGTTTTGGATTTTAAACACAACGACCACACTGGATATCAGAGTAAGCCTCTTAAATCGCGCATTATATCAGTGTGTGCTCTGACGGGTGGCGCAACAAATGAATGTCCATGTATTCAGTAGCAAAAGAGAAGTTTGAATGTAATTTAAATAGAATACATTCTAAAATATTCTTACAGGTCATTTTCCATGCCTATCTTCTCTGCTCTATGTCAGGCTTCTGGCTTAATAGCTGCTAGATGAGTTCATCATGAAAGCAAACTGTTTCAACAACTACATCAGCTAGGCTAGCACTAACTTTAGCTAAGTTATCAACAGCACAGTAGAGGTGACAGCTAGCTAAGATGGCTAGCTATAATCATTATCAAGAACAAAGACAATCAAGATTATCAAGAACAAAACTGGCAGTTAATCAATATTAGCAAGTTAGCTAACATAACCTAATAAAAATGTTAGATTTAGATTCTGTGCCACTAGCTTATGCTAACATTGCAGCACGTAACTTAAATCTAACACTATCTCAAATGTGTTTCAGAGATAAGCTGGTAAAAAGCATTTCTCATCAACACTCAAACAGTAATTTTATTCAACTTCAATTTTATCATATTATCTGTCTAACAGACGATGGGTTTTGCTATTTGTGCCTTTTCAGGAGATCGTCAACTTTAACTGCCGTAAGCTGGTGGCCACCATGCCTCTATTCGCCAACGCTGACCCCAACTTTGTGACGGGAATGCTGAGTAAGCTCAAGTTCGAGGTGTTCCAGCCCAATGATTACATCATCCGCGAGGGAACTGTGGGTAAAAAGATGTACTTCATCCAGCACGGCGTCGCCAGCGTCATCACCAAACACAACAAGGAGATTAAGCTCACGGACGGATCCTACTTCGGAGGTTAGTTGTTAACTGCTTCAGCTTCATGACCCCTGGTTCTTGTCACCTCCACTGTAAAGAAATCCAAGTCAGTAAATTTCTCTAGAATGAAGCATTTGGCATTAAACCAGTCTGAATACTGTATTTACATCTCAGTGTCTGAATTATGGAGAAATCATTAATGTTAATTAGTAGGAATATATCCTCATTAATATAATCAAGTGTGTTGATGGGAGGCGGGGTCTAGATAGCCTTATGTGGCCAAAGTCCAATGCATTATTTCATAGCTTTGAGGGGGAAACAGAGAACATAAAATAATAAAGAAAAAAAATGTCAAAACTTTTGACTGATATTTTAGGTGTGAGATGAACTGAAGATTAGAGGGAACAAATGAGTGATTTTTAATGGATGCAGAGTGTACTGAAAAAGAAATGATGCATTGAGTGTATTGTTTGAATGTGTCTGTTGTTTATATTACATCAACATAACTTTTAGTTTACTTACTTTTAGCAGTTAGTTGGTGTAATGTATTTTATTCATGCAGATTCAAATTTAAATAAAGTAAATTCAGTGAATCACTTTTTCAGTGCCACACACACACACACACACACACACACACACACTCTGAGGTGCTGTTCAGCTTGTGGGTCCCTGCTGTTTTGGAGTGGAAATGAAGTGGCCTGTGCTGTTATATAATGTTCATCTGTCCGTCAGACGGAGCGCCCAGCTCTCTCTTCGCCACCCAAATGCTGAATCAGTGATGTTCAGCCGGAACTGAAACAGTAACGTCACCCTCAGCTCTGCAGCATCAAATATTCACAAAAACGTCCATTCTAAATGAAAATGAAGCTGTTTACCTTATCTCATTACTGTCTCCCTTAACTCGTGCCCGTTTCCTGTTTCCATGCGAGTTCAAGATGGCTTAAATGTTTTATTTGATGTTTAGCTCAGCTTCCAAAAAGAACCTCACGCCAGGATGCCAAGAATAGATTCTGCAGGGTGAGGGTTAGCTGACATCCCACTTTTTATTTTAGAAAGTCTGGCTCACAAACTCAAATAGTCACGAATCATACATCGTAGTTAAACTACAAAACAACATTTAACATCCTGATATAGCTTCATTCATTCATTCATTCATTTATAACATGACGTTATGTTTAATAGGGTTACTTAACTAAATTTCTGTCAAATTCATGTTAACTTTCCCTCTGTTAACTCTAACTCTAAACCTACAACTCACTCTAATCCTAACTTTAACTTCAATCCAACATCTAAACCTTACCCTAAACCCAACAGCCACTCTTACTCTAATCTTAACCTCAGTCGTAACCTTCAACCTAACATTCACTCTAACTTTAACCTCAGTTCTAAATCTAATACTAACTCTAACCTTAACATCAGGCCTAAACCTAAACCTAACACTCAGTCTTACTCTGATTTTAACCTCAGTCCTAAACCTAACACTCATTCTACTCTAATCTTAACCTCAGGCTTAAACCTAAACCTACCACTCACTCTTACTCTAATCTTAACCGCAGGCCTAAACCTAACAATCACTCTGATTTTAACCTCAGTCCTAAACCTAACACTCACTCTACTCTAATCTTAACCTCAGGCTTAAACCTAAACCTACCACTCACTCTTACTCTAATCTTAACCTCAGTCCTAAACCTACCACTCACTCTTACTCTAATCTTAACCTCAGTCCTAAACCTAACACTCACTCTTACTCTAATCTTAACCTCAGTCCTAAACCTAACACTCACTCTAACTCTAACCTTAACCTCAGGCCTAAATCTAAACCTACCACTCACTCTAAAGTCTACCACTTACAGGACCAAAAATTTGAAACCGTCTTTAATGAAGGTTTAATGATGGTCTTCACTCAGACTTCCAGCACTGCTCTATTTCTCTGAGCAGCATTCAGCTATTACTGCATTGAACCCAGAATGAGACCACAAACATCAGTTGTAGATGACTTGAGGCCTGACATTTTCAGTCCAAGTCTTTATGACAAACAACAGTTGTACTTGAGTGTGAAGTTTATCGATGATCTCACTGTGATGCATTCTGTATAGTATAGCTGTGCTTTGTGCTGCCTGCTACACGACGGTGTGGTGTTTGGTTTGCAGTAGCCTTAATCCTAACTTTAACTTCAACTCTAACTCTAAACCTAAACCTCACACTCACTCTAATCAACTTTAACTTCAACCCAAGACTTAAACCTTAATCAAACCCTAAATCCTTCTAACCAACAGAGTTTCACCAGATTTATTAATCCTCTATTGTACACATTATTAAAAAATGATAAATAATATATAAACTATTCAAACATATATTTTTATTTTTTTAAAATATTAAAAAAATGTTTAAAAATGTTTGATTCACATTTTCTGCAAAAACAGGCACAAGTATTAAAATCATAATATAAAAAAAATAATATGTGCAAGAATATTTCAGACACATTGCCACTATGCTAAGGCAATGTTGTGTGTGTGGAAATGAGACTGTCATATGAAAAACAAGATTTTAATGAGAATATTTAGAATGAACTGAGTAACTACACAATTTATTGATCTTAAAATGCTATAAATTCTTTAAAAAATGTATTACAATGTATTTCCAAAGAAGCCATATTACTGTGATGAAACATTGTAAAGTAATTTAAAGCTACAATTGATAGAAACAAAGGAATCCAGTAATATATTTTCAAATTATAATTGGCTCTCATTTTCTAAACAGCTGACGTTAGTAAAAATACTGTATGCTGACTGCTACGTGATGGGAATGACAGGAATGCACTATACAAAAATGAGGCCTATAAATGCCCACCAAGTGATAGTGTACAAGCATTGTTTATTACAGCTCTTCCCTTCATCACTGACCCTTTCATTACCATTAAATATGCATCACATCATTGTAAGTGAGAGGAATGGGTTTGTTACCTTGAGGCAACATTGTGTAACAGAAAGTTTTAACAATTTGAGGATTTGAAGACACCTCAAAACAGCTTCCTTTAGCTTTTGAGAGACTTCCGCTAGTTGGCCCAAATCACTGCTTATTGTTATCATCTGAAATAAAGAAAAGAAAACCATTAGCTTTGTGTCCAAATCCAGACTTTTAGAAGGCAGTTAGAGTACAGACCAAGGACAGACGGCTCGCATTATGAAGTAATTCTGTTGCGAACACATTATCGCATGCCGGTGCCAGGTGAATGAAAGAAATATGAAGTTAATAATCGGGGGTATTACTCCCGCGGGCACATTCTCTATCCAATTTTAGAGCAGTATAATCGCAGCAGGCCCGCACAATTCAGCGGTTATGTCACAAAAGAACTTGCTTTATTCGCTTGGCATGTTTCCCCTTGTGTAAGCCGGGCCGGATGGAGGGGGGAATGGAAATTAAAATGATACAGAAGAATATTTTCCCCTCGCATTGCGTGGCACAAAGGTTGCGTTCAGCTTTGCCACAGCACGTTAGGATGCCAGCCACCTGCTCCAGCGAACGCCCATCTGCTGCTGGTATTTTTACCCGTGGTATTAGCCGTGCCCGCCTGCATCTCAATGTGCGTGTGAGAGTGTGTACTGAAGCAGCTGGTCATGTCAGGAAGTGATCTCTTCCTCCTCATTGCATCATATGCAGACCCATCACACACACACTGACCTCTGACCTTACACGAACACGCTGACATAGGCCCGCTCGCTCACATGCACGTGCATCAGCTGCACTAATGGTGATGCTAATGACGGTAACAACTGAAGATGCAATCATAACTAGCCTCTGCATAACAATACTGGACTACATTAGTTTAACCTTCAATCATTAGAAGCTTGCTGTTATTTCCGCCATTTTGCAATACTATTTAAATGTAATTACATGATTATTACATACTTAGTTATGTATTTACATTATAAATACATACTAAAGCTATTTCTCTGTGCAGTGAGCATTTATTTGTTGAAAAACAGCAACATTAGAATAAATACAAATACACAAATAAGTATATACAATTAAAAAAATAAATACATTGTAATTTGATGTTTGAGTATATTAGCTGCACCATTCACAAACCAGAAGTGAAATATTTGCAGTTACCATCCAAGCTAGTTTATAACTATGCAGTAAGATGCAGTGGATTTATTCTAATGTTATATTGTGTTTTATGGGCAAAAACACACTTACTGCCAAGATAAATAGTTTTAAACAACTTTATTAGCTACTGAAGAACATTTAAGCCCTTTGTAGTTCATTATATGCAGTGCTAAATAATTTATTATTTTCCCTCGATATATTAGCTCTTTAACCGGCACTGATTTCCTGTGGTTACTCACAATTACTTTTGCATTTTTGTATTTATCTTTTTCAATAATTTAGTAACATTATGTGTTATGTTCATTGGATGAATGCAGTGCTTAGGGTCTGAATACTTAATTATTATTATTATTATTTTTTGGTCCGTATTCAGTCAGTGGTTCCAGCTCCTTTGCGACTGTAGCCTCTCGCTCTCGTTCATAGAGGTCTTGGACATTTGTTACAGTGTAGGCGCTCAAGGAGAATGTAATTACATAATTATTATATAGGTAGTTATATAATGTGATACATTTACATTCTATATAAATTCTTTATTTTTACTTTTCATTTTGCGTATTAGCTTTTTCCCTTTATGCTGAAAATGTTTTCTCCTCTGTGCTGTTAGATAAGGGACGGTCAGGGAGATTTATTCAGGCTGAAGGGAGAACAGCAGATGAACTAGCACCAGCGTGCTGCCTCCTGCGGCTAATACTAACGTTAGCGATACGTGGCAAAGCGATGGGGACGTGTCACACCAGCAGAATCAGCGACTCTAACAGTCGTCCACAGAAACCGAGCCACCAAAGACAGGCTTCTGTGCCACTGGCCAAAGCCCAGGAGGAGGGCTGTGGGCAGCAGGCCATTAGTGTGGTCAGCAAGACAATTAGCGCCACAGATGGAATATTTCATAATGTTTCGATGCATTGTCACTTTCCTCCATCTCTCTCTCTCCTCTCTCTGTTTCGCTTTCTCTCTTTCTACACTCTACCATTTCAAAAACTGCTCACAAAACAATTATTTGTTAATTGTTATTGTAATAATGCATCAGAAGTTAATTACTTTGGTCAACATAATGCAGCACATCTTTAAACCTTTTACATTGTCATGTCACATAATCAGAAAAAAACAATGTGTAGATCTCAGAGCCCATCACAGTAATAATAATAATAATAATAATAACAATAATCTTTATTTATATAGCATCTTACATACATTACAATGCACTCAAAGTGCTTTAGAGTGAAAACAACACCGAAAGAAGAGTAAAAAGGTAATCAAAAGTAGAACCCAACAAATAAATGTACTATTAGAAAAGGGGCTATATTAATTGGGGGCGGGGGCTATTAATAAGCTACAATAGTAGACAACCACTCAATCCAAGGGGCATAAACAGGGGTCACAAAATTAAAGAATAAAGCCATTAAGAAAAGAAAGAAAAAATAAGTAAAAGAAAAAATAATGAATCATAATTAACAGAATAGTAATAGAATAGGAACAAAAAAACATACGGTCATTTGTAAGCTTGACTAAAAATGAGTTTTTCAGTTGTTTAAAATGTCCACTGAGCCTGCTTCGCAAATACTTTCTGGTACAGCGTTCCACAGTTTGGGTTCATTGTTTTGACGAAGGCTGCTTCCCCAGATTTATTTAGGGGGACTTTTGAAATGTCTGCAGACTTGCTGTAGAGGATCTAACGGCTCATGAAGAGACATAAAACAACAGAGATTTAGGGATAAAGAAGGTGCTAAAATGTTAAGAGCTTCATATACAAGCAGAAGGGCTTCAAATTCAATGCTGAAAGATACAGGGAGCTGGTGCAGTGTAGCGAGAACAGGAGTAATGTGCTCTCTCTTCCTAGTTTTGTCACAATGTATAGCAATTAAACTGCAGTGTTAGTAGTTTGTTCATATTATGCAGGCCCTGCTCTCCTTTTTCGCGTGCTGTGAGAGCATATATTACAGTGAGAACAGAGGCTAATGAAGTGATTAGAGGGGCGACGCTCAGTGCTCCTGCCTGTCTCACATACACGGCCACACGGAGTCACCAGGAGAAACGCTGCTTTTCCATTAAAACGCTCCAACACCTTGTTCCCACTCTCTGCTGGAGAGCGTGGTTAGCATGTCCCGGAGGCTAGACACACACACGCGTTTCACAGCAGTGCATTCATGTGTGTGTGCGTGTGTGCAGGGAGGAAAGTCAAGGGCGTTGTTCTCAGGCAGGCCAAACAATGTGAGAAATGCTGGCACCTCCTACCCGGCACATACATAGTTATGAAGAGTAACAACTGAAGTGTAAACTGAAGTAAAAACACACACACACAGGTTATTACAGATCCCATTTGTCCTCTCTGGCCCACCAAAGTATTTTAATTTTCTATTAATATTAGCCCGTTACACAACGCGCTGCACTACAGTCCCCAGCATGCACTGCAATGTAATGTAGTGACTCTCCTACCCCAACAACAATCTATGGGACAGCAGCTACACAATTCTACACAGTTCCACACCAGTCGTATCACCAAACACATTAGCTGCAGGTCAGCCAGTATAAACACTTAACGTCAGCTCAGCAGCTCAGAAATTAAGCCCAAGAATTAATGAACTTGCAGCAAAGAAAAGACGCCAGGTGTCTAGTTCAAGCAAATAGGTAGGTGTAAAAGACTGAGCTCCTGGGGACATTTAAATTTGGAATATTTCAAGTATTCATGTAATATTTCAAGGCCTACTACAAGTGCCCTTTGTGTATTTTGAATAAACCATGGTCAGTTCGGTTTATAGCAAAATGTTAATTAAAAATGAAATAAAACATAGTTGATCTCTGGCCCGTGGATTTGTTGAGATTTTTTAATACGGCCCTCTTCATGGCTGAGTTTGACACCTTTGTTATAGATATACATACATATTTGTATATTCATATATTCGAGTTTTCTTCCAAAATACATTACAGGCCACTTTCAAGAATTTTCTGTTTTGTTTATGGTATACAATGTTTAAAGTGGGCTTACACATAAAAGCAGTGTCAGTGCTATATTATGACCAATATCACTTTATTAGAGAAACAGAAATGCATTTTCGATTATACATGAACTGTTTTTTCAAAAACTCGTATGCTTATGTCCTAAATTGTTGAAATGAAACTCTTTTTTAGTGATGGAGTGGTCAGTTCATTGTTATGAGGACACCAGCAGCTTCTTTGTTTTCTCTTCTTTGTTTTCTTCTTAACAGCCGTACATTCTTTCAGAACATTTTTGTCCTGAAATAAACAAGAACAGACACGGACAGGCAGTGTTCCAAAGAATAAGACTGTGTAGAGTGTAGAGCCTCCTGACCAGCCGTGTGCTCAACAGCACCTTTTAAAATGGCCCTGTGTTAGTCCCCGAGCACCAGAGAAGGCCATTTTCACTAGACACCCAAAATGCTGTGAGAGTCAGTAATGGAAGCGAGGCTTGGACCTCTGGTCTCAGCGCTACACCTCAGGGATGGACAGTCCACTCTTAACAGTAAAAGCAGTCTTAAAAAAAGTTTACATCCTTAAAAAACATGAACAGAAACCTAGGCTTTTGAGACGGTGTGAAATATGTAATCATCTGATTGCATTTTTCAGCCATCACTGAGTGTGTCTTCAGCATAGTGGTAAAATAGTAACACCAGGAGCCTGAGAAAAAATAAACATGCTTGTGTTTCTGGTCAAGCGAACTTTGTTCTCAGTAGCCATGTTTACATGCAGCCTAATAATCTGTTAATAATCTGACTAATAGATAATTCGGAATAGAATACCTTCATGTATACACCTCAATAGGAATAGACTAGTCTGATGAGGTGGGTAATCCTGTAAATAATCTGTTAAATAAAAGAATAATAGCCATGTAAATGCCTGTATCCAATTACATTCCCAATGGTAAAGTTTAAGTATGTTCTGCGCATGTGCGTTGCGTCATAGTGAAAGTTTATATGTTCAACATGGCGGAGCAGAAACTGGTCTGCAGAGGAGATGAAGTTTACGCTCTGCTCTTTAAAAGATGGCGATGGGACGGACGTCCAGCTTATGTGTCTCAGAACACGACGTCTTCCTCTCGGCCTTCTTTAATGAGTACATGTGAAGAACGTTTTCCTGAGACATCATTTTAAAGTGATTAAAAACACAAGCGCTGCTTGTGTCATGGTAATGTCTACACTGAGTGGTTCTCTACGTATGCGTAAAATTTTGGATTGGATTACTTGTAGTGTGCATGTAAATGGAGATTTTCCATTAGATGGTTGAGTAGAGTGCATATGAGCACCTCGGTTTGATGTTTATCCACAATGTGTTGTGCTAAAAAATTATTTTACCTATTTAAAGGGGAATTTTATGCTCTGTTCCAAAGAAATGGAAAGGATATTGCAGGAATTAAAATGGTTATGAATACGCTGCCTGATGCCTGAGATATTGTTTTGAAGAAAGGTGTTGGCCTATATCATTTTTTTTTTTTAGTCCAGTCATGAAAGAGAGGTGCATGCAGGGTGTTGTAAAGCAAAATAGTTCCCAAAAACAATCAACATTACATATCAAAACACAGAAGACAGGTTTAGGCTCACTTATCATTTTGGATTGTAAATGAAATGGACATATATTTGCTTTGTAGATATCAAGACCCCAAATTCCTTTCACCGCCATTGTAAAGAAATATGAAATTTAGTTTCTCTTCAGTGCAGCATTTCACATCAAAGTGTTAAAAGTGACTTTGTTTATGACTTAATGGCTGAATTATGCAGACATTTTTAAAAAAATTGGTGGAATTCTTTTTTAACTGCATATTTTATCACCAAAATTCTAGCTTTGTTTCGTGAGTTGAATGTAATTCTTTAATACTGTTAAAATAATATTCTTAATTTGTACAACTGATGTTTTAAAAGGTTTAAAAAAATCTACTTAACTGATTTAATATACCATGTACATACAAAGTTCTTGGCTAAAGCTTACCATAATGCTTACCACATTGTAATATATGGTGGAAATTGCTATGTAATGAAGTACATAATTACATAATTATATTTTAAAAGTATGGCAGTAATAAACTGAACTTCTAAGGACTGAGTTTATGTTTGGCAGCCAGTTTGTTTTCTGATATTTAAATACTTTGAGTTGTTTCAGGAATTCCAACCATCAAGCCTACAGAAATGTAGTGATATACCTATGACAAATTGTCCTTGGTCAGTGTTTTTAAGCTCTTGTGTGGTCCTGGATGTAATGTCCCTGATGCATCAACAGCCAGTAGTCTTAAGAGAAAGACTAGAAAAAGATAAGAATACCTGAAAAAACCAACAGAAGAAATAACGTGGTTGCTTTAAATAACCCATTGCATTGTGTTCCGTTACAGCAGCTGTTAAACCAACAACAGCAGCAGCCTTTGGGTTTCAGAGTCATTAAGTTGTGGACAGCATGATAAATGACACTGCAGCTGTGGAAGAGACGGTGCATGGATCTGATATGCATTCCTGATACGGAGGCTCTATTTACATGTACACTATAGCTCCCACCTCTCCACACACCGACGCCTCATTTGAGCACTAATCTAGCTAACGTCCAGGGTTGTGCACTTCTGTATCCTGCAATATTTAGTCTTTCTTCATCCTGCTGTCTGGTTTTTGTATTTGATTTCCTAAAGGTAACCGTGGATGATCTTTGAGAAATGTTCAAAGGGACTTGGCATTCAAGTGCTCATCTGGCATCCATATTTCTGCTGTATGTTGTTTTAAGGGGAACCCCACAGATTTTTCAAAGTTTCAGAATAATTCAGTCATTGACATGTAAACAAAATCATTCACAGTGGTTTGGTGTGAAATGATTCGTTTGTAGTGAAACTTGCTGACTGATAGGAACCAGGGGTCGTCATGTCTACAGCACAAATGTAGCCATTTTATTTACCATCCAAAACCACCAGTGAGCCTTCAGAGTTTTGTATGTAATGTCGGTGATAGTAAAATAGTGGAAAATCTGTTTTCCTTGGGAAATGTTTTGCCACACAGCACCCTGCATGTACCCCTCCACCATGAATGGATTAGGAAACTGTCTCAAAACTCAAATTCGTTAAACAATATTCCAGACATCTGGCTGAGTATTTATAACCATTTCATGCAATGTCTTTCTGTGAGGGAGCTTTTAGAGGTGGACGTCTGGTTCCTATCACCACCACTGAGGAGTCTGTAACTTTATCAAGGACACTCCCTGTCACTCAGGGAGTCTGTAACTTTATCAAGAACTTTAGCATTCACCAAACCACTCCGAATGACTTTGTTTACATGTAATCCATTTAATTATTAAGGAAATTAGAAAAATAGGTGGAATTCCCCTTTAAGTGATAGTTCAGCCAAAAATCACATATACACAGTTGTCCCCTGTATACAACTGTGTGTATATATCTTATTGCTACCACTGTATAGTTAAGCTAAGTGACCCTTATTAGTCCCACAACAGGGAAATTTCACCTCCACATTTAACCCATCTGTGCAGTGAAACACCACATACACACTAGTGGAAACACACACACAAGGGGGCAGTGAGCACACTTGCCCCATCCACAGCGGCCAGGGAGCAGTTGGGTGTTAGGTGGCTTACTCAAGGGCACTTCAGTCACGTACTGTCGGCTCAGGGGAGCGAACCAGCGATCTTCTGGTCACAAGGCTGGTTCCCTAACCTCCAGCCCAGAAATCTGAGTCAGGACGCTTCTCTAAAATAAACCATTTGACCACTCTGAATGACATCTCAAGGACTGAAATATGCAAAAATTTTGAAATTTTGTGAAATATCCCTTTAACATGTCTATGCAGTTTGAGGCAAGTCTGTGATGATTTAGACATGCAGTTTGTGCAGTGCTAATTTATGAAGTAAATTTTTGTTAGCTGTTAGCTTCATAGCTCTAATGGAAAAATATGACCTACTACATTTGGGCTAATGGGAAAAATGTATTTTTGTAGTATCACACTCATTTCCATCCCCTCTTCTTGTTCCCCACAGAGATCTGTCTGCTAACGAAAGGACGGCGCACAGCTAGCGTCCGCGCCGACACGTACTGTCGCCTCTTCTCTCTGTCTGTTGACCACTTCAACGAGGTCCTGGAGGAATACCCCATGATGCGCCGCGCTTTTGAGACGGTGGCTATTGACCGCCTGGACCGCATCGGTAAGACCTGACACACATTTTACCCTTTCTCTGTCTCTCCCGGGCCGGCCTGTGCCGTGTGTTTGTCCAGAGCGTCCTGTGTGTCTATTCCTTCATCACACTTGTCTGCCATCATGCTGCATGACTCCTGTGTATGCTACGATGCCTCTCTATTTCTTCCTGTCTATTTCCCTAATGTCTTCTACAGATTAAAGAAGTTAACCAGCGTCAAAGTGCCGTACAGTGTATGTACAGTAACTGTAAAATGCTAGCTGCAGATTAACAGCCTGTCTGTGGGAGGCAGTGCATGTGGCTGTTGTGGTCATGGTCTGGTTGTTATGCTGTTTTTTGTCCAGTCCAGCCCAACTGGACTCGTGGCAAGCAGACTGAGGCAAATTCTCACCTGCATGAGCCTCAAAAATTCCCCCTCCTCCCACCCCCCAATTCTGCACACCTGGGTATGAGCACACCCCGCCCCCTCTCACCTCAGCCATAATGATGGTGACCTCATTGAAGCACTAACAATGTGAAGTAAAAGGCCTCTAAAGGGTTATTCAGACATTAATGTATTTACTTAGTTACTTAGTGTTCCAGAAAAAAATGCTTTAAAAAGAGGGGGTGTCATACCACAGACTGATGTTTTTGTTTTTAACCTACTTTTTTCTTTATATATTTGCTTGTTTGTTTATTTATTTGTTCATTTATTTATTTGCAGAGTCTTACACAATACCAAATGTGCCATTTTCATTATGTAGAATTTATTTTATCTTTTTTTTTCTTTTCTTATGTTGCTTTGTGTTGAGAGTATTGTTATTGCATTGTGGTGATAACTTTTTATTTATTGGTTGTTTATATTTATTAACTTGTTTGATTTCCCGCTAATAATGCTAATGCTAATCAGTCGTAGGAATACGAGGTTGTTTATGCCTAGAAAGTTCAAGAAACTTTAACAATCTGATCAGAAACACATGAAAAACATTTTGCCTTCACATTAAAGTTCAGGAGACTGAACATTTTAAACCAGATATTCTGAAGAACAAAAAGTACTTGCAGCAGTGGCAGCTGGTGCAGACAGGTTCTGGGGCAACACCTCCCTGACAGGAAAAGAAGAATCTACAAACAAACAGACAAATAAATAAATAAAACTTGTAGATCTTTACGATGGAAAATGAACTAATCCTTGGCTCAATGATGTTTCATATCATATGATTTATGTGTGAGTTATCTATCCAGACTATCTAGAGCTTCAAGCTGGTAGGAGTTTCTGTCAGTATGACAGTAAACCAGTAAACCATGATGTATTAGTGTGTAAATAGTTTATGCCATAGTTGCTGATTTTCATAAATATTGAATAATCCAGGGAGTAACTGGTGTACTTTAGTAATAACCATGTTTAAGTTGTTTTATGCAAGAAAAGTGTTTCTGAAGCTGTGGGATTGAAACTGTATACTTAATATATAAATATCAAATATCAAATATTTGATATTTATATATTAATATATAAATATCAAATATTGATATAAATATCAAAATATTTCCAACTACATGTCCAGAAGTTTGTAGACACCTTCTCATACAGAGATAAGTTTCCCAAAGTTTCTTCTGAAGTCAAGGGTCTTAATAAGAAGTTTGCTTTAGCTAACACTTGCCTTTGGACATGGTGACCTTAAGCTCATGGACGGCTGCTCCTGTTTCAACAGTGGGTGCTCCTTAAAGCTGAATCAACAAATTATTAGTGGTGTCTACAAACTTATAACAGAGTGTAGATGTACACAGACCAAGAGGAATTCCATTAATTTTTCAAAATTTCTGCATAATTAAATGGTTAAAATGTACACAAAGTCATTTAGAGTAGTTTGATGTGAAAAGCTACTTGGTGATAGGAACCAGACATCTAAAGTGTTTAGTGCCTCTAAAAACTCCCTCACAGAAAGTTATTACTTACATGATTATAAAAGAAAAGATTATACATGTACTGGCTGATACTGAGACATTGTTGTTTCTCTTGACAAATTTAGAGATTTCTGATCTAATACATATACTGTTGCCCTTTACATTGTGTGTAAATTTCATGAGAAATGGACCAAAAGAAACGGCCCAAAATTGGAAAAAGTCTGGTTCCACTGACTTACATTGAAAGTGAAGTATGTTTTCCTTCTCCTTTAAAGTTACCATTTATACATACATACATATATGCCATTGTAAAGAATTCAGAGGTGGTAAGTTTCTTGGCAATGAAGCATTTCATGTCAAACCACTCTATCTTTGTTTACATCTTGATGTGAATTATGCAGAATATTTTGAAAAATCAGTGAGATTCATCTTTAAACAAGGCACTTTTTCACCATGGGTTAAGTTAAATACTGTGCCACAAAACATATATGTTCATCTTCAATTACATTAATGTTGAATGGTGTGATGGATGATAAGTAAACTGCCCAACTTAGAAAGATTTTCACCAGCTGCCACTGACATGCAGTAAATTATTGGTCCAAGGCTGCTATACAAATTATACACATCTTACCATCTATATACAGCATGTTTTTTCATGCATCTTTGACACTCATAAACAATACATAATGTTTACTCTATGTATTATTCCCAAAACCTTGTTTGTGCCTCTTGTATCCATTCCAATTTAAATGGGAAGCTCTTTACATGCGTTGTTAATGGAATTTCACACTGAAATCATTGAATCTTTAAATAAGGGATGCAGAAAAATACAAACAAACAAACAAACAAAAAAACTTCTTACATTCCAGTCATTTTGATTCATGTCAATGCACTGTCTGGGTCCAGGTGGGTACACTATGAAGCTGAGTTCTGGGTTTTAAACGTGCTAAGTTTAAACACTTGTGGGATGGTAAACCTGTTCAGTTTAGGTTTGCTTTGAGTTTATTTCAACATAACTGTACCTTAAATTGAGCCCATTAGCAAGTTAACATGCTAAAATACAAATTCAGCTTCATAATATAAACCCTGGTGTTGCCCAGACTCCGTGTGATGCAGTGTCACGAATTTGAATTGCACTGAATTCAAATATGGACATTTACACAGTAAAATCTCTGGTGTTCTAGTGATTTTATTGTAAATTGTACACTTTAAACATTCATGGGGCGTCAGCTTGAAGTTTGTCATCTAGTGGTTTTAAGCAATACTTATTCAGGTCAGCACTGACTTTTTTACATTTTAATGATGCATATTTTGAAAAAAATAAATGAGACAGTAACTATAAAATATTGCATGGACTGAATAGTGTCTTCTTATTGGACATACATAAATCTTAACATAAATCTTAATAACATAACTAACATTTTGTTTAAATAAATCTTTTCTTATTCCTTACATTTTAACCATGTCCAAATTTCAGCAAGAATGGTTTAAAGAATGCACTCATAGTTTCCTCGTATAACACAACATTTATGACACTCTTTGATTTTGCAGCTAATAAGACAAATGCTGATGATAAGCCAATTGACTGTGAGCAGTCAATGCGAAGTAAACCATTTTTCTAAGTATACCATTTTTTCTTCTAAGCATATGAGCAGAATGTGAATGTCACTAACATAGCATGCATTTACAAACTTTACAGTGACATAAATGCATGCAAAGCTGCTTGATTATAAGCAACTTTTTCCCCCATTAAGTTCTCCAGAAGGTTATTTTGAAGGTTTTACTAAAATCTGTTCCTAACGAACTGAAATGACTGCTGTAACCTTTTGTTTTCAAACAATATCTAATTTTTACTGTTATGTTTTATTTTTGAGTTTTAATTTTTATTACTTTTGTTTTGTATGTTTGTTTGCCAAATCCAGGCATGTTAATATTGACTTGCTTCGCCCCGCTGTGACATCCAAGTCACAAGTAATCAATAACTGATAAGCACTGGTAAGATTCAGCCAATCAAATCGAACTAATCCATAAAACGTTGTAGTCTGTCAGACTGCTGATGAAACTGTGGCATTTATCTGTGGTAATGCCTAAATCTGCTTTTAAAACCAGCCACCATAAAATGTGCCAAAAATGAACAGTCATGATGCACATTTGCTTTTTAAGTACATCCTTGTTGCTAAATTCTCTAATTATAAATATAAACCTAAAAAAAAGACAAGAAATCACCAGCTCTTGCAAAACACTTCCTCTGACAGAAGTGATTTGGATGAGTCTAACGAAAACAGAGGGGTTTTGTCTCATACGAGGGAAAAAGACAGACCGTGTCATGATGGGTGCTCGTACACTGTTCTTTTGGACTGCGAATGCTTGTTTCGTCCTAAGCAAAAGAATTTGACAAAAGCCAAAATTTGCCATGCATTGACCAGAATGACATGTTCCACAATTGATGTATCTATCTTTATCTAAAAGTTATTCAACCAGGAGTTCCTCTTGAGATGAGCTCATCTCGTTTTCAAGAGTGTCCTGGCCGACGAGTAGGCAGCAGGTAAATTCCTCGTTACAATCCCAGCTTTTTACCCACATCTGTAAAGCTCTACAGGCTAAAGGCAATATAGCCATTGAAGCCACTGAGAAGGCTCTTAGAATGAGAGTGTTAGCCAGTGAAGAAGGCAGTGCAGGGTTTGTTTTTTCAATAATGTTTCTACACCGAAAGAAGTGATGTATTAAATATACTTGAGTTAAATTGGTACCTTCAAAAATTAAATATACAGTTGTATGGAAAAGTTTGAACATCCTCTGTTTGTGTTAAAAATTGGTACTCCTCTACAGAGAACACACTTAAAGATGGCATTTTCTGCAAATATTAGTGCACAATTTCCACTGATTTGGAAAAATAAAATAAAATAGTAAAAGGTGCTAAAACTTTCGCACAAGCCATTTTTTTCCCCCCAATGTGTTAAATTCAGCAAATAAACAGTAACTTTGCATTAAAATGTGTGTTCTGTGTAGAGGGTATGTACTTATTTTCACTTAATTTGACCAAGGGTGCCCAAACCTAATTGTGTTTTAATATACTGTGGAAATTTTATGGACATTTAAATCAGGTAGATTCTATGCATCACCTTTTTCTGCATGCTACTGAGGAAGGTATAGTAGTTAAAGTTTACTGGACCTCTTGTTTTTGGTCATGGTTTGTATACTGTGCTTTCCATAAGTACTCGGACAGTTAAGTGAAAAAAAAAAAAGTTATTTTTTGCTGGATCAACCTCTTTCAATACAAGTATTGAATATGATCTTTTATTTTGGGGTACTTATTTATTATATCTATATTATATCTATTTCTTTCTTTACTGATTGATTTTAATAGCAAAGTGTTTTACTCTTGATTATAAGTAAAACATTGAAAACACCACAGTTTAAATGAAATAACAGCACAATGACTAATGACAGGAAAAAATAAACCCAAACTCTATAGACATAGTCATTAAAAACAAATGTTTTTGTAATCTGGATTCAACTACAATTCTCTGGAATGCTTTTAAACAGATGCATCCAAACATATCCAGAAATAAAAGGTGATTCATTACCTCATATTCACATACTTTATATTATTACTCCGATTAAAAAGTATACTGCAAAAATGGCAAATTTGACTTCACTGTCCATTTACTTATGGAGGGCAATGAATCTGTACACTGTCAATGCATGCTTACTATTTACCAAACTTTTGTCACTGAAATGGGTAAACATGATTTCAAGGCTTCAGAATTTAAGAAAACGATCTGCTACCCATGATCAGCATTATGCTAATGCTGTTCTGTACTGCAGATATACCATATAGAGGATGACATCATTCTTAATGTCTTAGCCTGGTTACTATTACTGCATGTTACCTTACACATCAATGAGAACATACTAAAAAAAAAAACACTTGCCAGTTTATTATATACAACTATTGTGTATCTACAGTCATAAGCCATTTTTTTCATAAACACCACCCATATAAATGAAATGATGTTTGCGACTGCTGACTGTAGCCTGTCTATTGCTGCATAAGTTATCTACCCTGTCCATCAATGGAAAGAGACCACCATAGGACCACCCCTAGGACCAGATAGCATTTGGATGGTGGACAGCTCTCAGCACAGCACTGACACTGGCATATTAGTGGGTGTTATACTGGTATATGGTAGGTGTTTCTGATAAAATGGCCAATGATGGAAGTGCATGGTAGGTTTCCCAATTAAACTGCAACTCTCAGCTCTATTTATAAAGCTTGGAAGAGCAAGGTGGCAGCCACCTGGCTGGGTGCTTAAGCTCAATGGTGCACCACACCACGCCTTGCTGTGTCCCGCTCATTAATTTAAAAAGTGAAGGCAGACACTTCAGCTATTGGGCCACAAGAAGAATGAGGCAGGCAGAGAGCCATAAAACCAAACGCTCCCAATGAGCCCTGAGAGAATATGAAGGAGAGAACAATGAAGGCACTAAGGAGGTGAAGGAACTTCATCTAAAATGCTCTGTTATAATGGAGTGTTAGTGGGTGATTTTTCACATTATGCAAAGAAAACTCCCAAAAATGATTATTTTACTACACGTTTGCTCTAAAGACCATGGCACACTGTCACAGCATTCCCTGACCAACACCAGCATTCTGACGCTGACAGTTCCATCCTGGAAAAGAACTGATAAACCAAACAAACCAGTGTGAATGAGGAACAATATTCTAGAACCGTGTGAATGGGAGACAACATTCTAGAACAGTCTGAATGAGTGGGGACATTCTAAAGCTGTGTGAATGGGGAGGACATTCTAGAATGGTGACGATGAAGGTGAACATTCTAGAACACTGTCAATGGGAAACCACATTCTAGAACAGTGTGAATGGAGAAAAACACTGAAGAGAGAACATTTTACAACAGTGTAAATAGGCAATAACATTCCAAACATTGTAGAGCAATTTGAATGGGGTGACCTTTCTAGAACAGTGTGAATGAGGGAGAACATTCTGGAACAGTGCGAATTAGGGAGAACATTTTAGAACAGTGTAAATGGGACATAACATTCTACAGCAGTTTGAATAAATGAAAGCGTTCTAGAACTGTTTGAATGAGGAGCATGTTCTAGAATGATGTGAATGAGGGAGAACATTCTAGAACAAAGTGAATAAGAAACGACATTCTAGAACAGTGTAAATGGGACATAACATTCTACAACAGTGTAAATAGGATGACCATTCTAGACGACATTTTAGAACCATGTGCATAGAGAAAACATAAAAGGGAGAAAATTTGAGAAGAGTGTGAATGGAAGATTCTAGAATGGTGTGTAAAGAGAAGAACATTCTAGAACAGTGTGAATGGGAGAAAGCATTCTGGAACACTGTGATCAGGAGACAGCATTCTAGAACAGTGTGAATGAGAGATAAAATTCTAGAACCGTTTGAATGAAGAACGTTCTAGAACAGTGTGAATGGGAGAAAGGATTCTGGAACAGTGTCAATGAGAGATAAAATTCTAGAACAGTTTGAATGAGAAGAACGTTCTAGAACAGTGTGAATTGGAAGAATATTCTAGGGCCAACCCAACATTTGTGTTTACTGATGCTTGTTGGAGAACGCTGTCCGTGTGCCATGGCCTTTAGAATGATATCATAATCTAAAGGTTCTTGAATTGTTGTGGGTTCTACACCAATGTTCAAAATGTCCAATGTTCCAGTATGTATGTATGTATGCATGTATGTATGTATGCTTGGTTTGTTGTAACTTGGTCCTATAAGCTCACTTTAGCGTGGTTAGTGGAATGAAAGCTAAGAGTGTTCAACAAAACCTGCAAATTCATTTTGGGTAAAGTATAAAAGGCTGAAAATACATAAGAGCAGAAATTAAACCAGGTATAATGATTACATGAGACTGGAGAGATGCTGATTTACAAGGACTAGAGAATTCCCAGCTTTTACCTGCCCACACCCCAAACCCTCCTGTTCCCCAAATACACTAACCACCTCAATAACATGTTTCTGTTGAACTCCTTATCCACAGAGTTCACCGTCCCTCCACACATTTTTATAAGCATCATGTAAGTCTATTCACACACTGTGGACGTTCTTGTAGCAGTAGGAAGTAGTCAGTGTGTTTTGGAGAAGCATCTAGATGTTGTCGATATTTTGACCCAGTCCATCCTGCAGTATAACAATAATGAATCACACATCATGGCTGCTGCCAGGCCGGAATGAATGAGTGAAATGCTGGAGTGAAAAAAGTCAGGGTGTAATCAATTGCCATTCTCTCACCTGCCAAAGCGGAAATCAAGCCTGACTGCCACCTAACAGAGTTCAGCCAGTCGTGTTCATTGCGCAGCGCTGATCGATACAGAGAACCGACAAGGTGTGTGTGTGTGTGTTTGGGTATGTAAGGACACGTCTGGCTTCCAAGAACTCCTCATGTCCCCAGGGACGGTCGTGTCCTCCTTGAGAAGCTGTTCATGGTAATTTGTGTCCCGCTGGATAAACGTTTCTGTCAGCCTGCTGCCGTTTGGCGCCTGAAGCGCTTTCTCTATTGACACAGTATACGGCCCTCTACGTCTTCTCTGACAAACAGCTGACAGAATGCAGGATTCTATTTCAGGGTTAAAGGATATCGATAGCTTTTGTAGCTGCGTTATGACATTTTTGATATGGGGTATTAATAGCTTTTCAGACTGCAATACTGATACTTTTGTTACAGGATATTAATAATTGTAGGAACTGCATATTTACATTTTTGATAAGGTATTTTGATAACTTTTGCAACTGCATTTTTGACATCTTTGATATGGGATATTGATGGCTTTTGTAGCTGCATTTTGACATGTGGGATATTGAACTTTTAGAACAGAATTTTTGATATATTTGGTACAGATTACTGATAACCTTTGCAACTTCATTTTGAAATTTTTTGACTATGTTAATAACTTCAGGAATTACTTTTTAAATATTTTTGATAAGGAATTTACAAACTATAGGAACTACATTTTAAAAACTTTCTGATATGCTATTTTGATCATTTTTGCATTTTTGACATCTGGTATATCGATAGCTTCTGTAGCTGAATTTTGACATATTTCATATGAGATATTAATAGCTTTTTAAACTCCATTGTTGACATTTTTGATACAGACTATTCATCGTGTTTGCAATTGCATTTTTGACATTTTTGATATGAGATATGAGATTTCAGAACAGCATTCTTTTACATTTTTGATACAGAATATCAACAGTTTTTCATTCTCAAACCCAAAACTGAAAATACAAATCCTTTTCCATACGCAATCTAGTACCTGCTCCTAGTAACATACTAGAATGTGACAAATTAATTTCCCGATTAAATCTGTTTTTTAATTGTCTTTGACATTCTTGCCAATTTCCAAATCTATATTAACCCAGGCTTGGTTGCAGTGGGGTATGAATGCTGTATTGGCTGCTTACATTAAAGAATCCCTAATAGCAGTGTCATTGCTCTCAGCACTGGGATTTATCTAGATTGAAGAGCAGCTCTGCTCTACCCGAACATCTAAATAATAGTGATGGCTGTCTTGAAAGAGATGAGTGATATACTGGCAAATGATCTTAAATGAAGGCAAAATGTTTAATATTCCATGTTATAAGATTGTTTTTGAAATACATTGTTCAACCAATTTGTACATTTTTTATTTTGCCTACATTTAAGATGATTTCACTGGCCAAGATGTATAACTTTTTGCAGTAAAGCTTGTTACTGCATATCCAGCATCCCTACTGAGCTAAATAGCGAAGGCTACAGAGTGCAAAGCTATAAACAGCAGTGGAGGGAGAGAAAACACCTCCCTGTTCCTTCTCAAGGCTACAGCTCAGAGATTGATAGCTAATTTCTTAATGCCTTCAGTGCCCCGAAACCTCACTCAGTTATTCTTATGACTAAAGAATTCTGCTCTGCTGCTGCAAACAAATGTTCCACAGTCCAACAAAGCCTGGAGGACTAATCTCAATAAATAAAGCTCGGTCCCTGTGGGTAGGTGCATAGGTTAGAATTGTGTTCAAAAAGTTACGACAAGACACATCGCAACATCTTTCACTCGAGCTCTTCTTATTGGCTCTGAATCTCAAAAGTCTGTCCACTTTTTACACTTTGCTGGGCTCACAGAGATGTTAGGCAAGTAAAATAAGCCACTGTGCGATTGTATTAAATCAAGTAATTAATCAGTCAACAGGTAATAAACTCTTATGCCAGACGTGCCCAACTCTAGTCCTGATCTGTGTCCACAAACACATACTAGACTACACTATATGTGTAGTAAATACTGTACAAATGAAGGTACTATTATGCTGAGGTACTATTTGTGGCATTATTTAGTGTGGTAGTACACAGTTTTGGTTGCAGCCCTGCAGATCTACTGTCCGGCAGAGTTTGGTTTCAGCCCAAATCTGATACCCCTGATTCAGGACTTCAGGATCACCTGAATATTACAGCCAACTGTGTTTGAGCTAATCTGTGCAGAGCAGTAGATCTCCAGGATTGGAGTTGGGCATCCCTGTCTTAGACTCTGAAGATCAGTTTCCTTGACAGGGATTAAGTCTAGTCCTGTACTACACTTTTTTTTTTCTTTTAATGAAAAATCTCCATTCAGAATGTGGTAAAGTCCAGGTAGGGTTCAACATTAATGATGGCCCGATTGCCCGGGGCAGGTAAAATGCTAATTTGGGACAGTACCAGCGAAAATCACTTGCTCTGTGGGAATATAAGTGGAAGTGAATGAGAAACGTCATTACCTTGCAGTCAAATCAGTTTCCTTAGGTTGATTTTTGGCCCAGCCATACTGAGGACGTTTTACTCCATGTGTAGATCTTACCCTAATAAGGCAGACAAAACGGAGCAGCTGTCATTTAGGCTACACACAATCACAGTTATGAAAAATCCTGTCCATGAATGAACGAAAAAGTCCCTCGTCAGCACTGCTGGACATGTGCTACAACAACAGTTTTAATTAATAATACAAAAGACACAACCAAGAAAGAATAAGACTGCAGGTTATGGGGTTAACTGATATTCAGCTAAATAGTTTTTAAATTAAACTACCTTTGACCTAAACCTAAACATAACACTTATTTTAACAATAATCTAGAGTTCAATAAAGGGTTAATGAGGCAAGCCAGCAAGCAGTGAACCAATCAGTTCCTAAAACAAGTTGTCCTAAGATCAACACCTCTTGGCCCTAAATTTGAAACAAAAGTACATCAGTGTAACACACTGCAATCGAATCACACATTAAAAAAAAAAAAAACGCTGTCAAATAACTGCACATTGCCAATCAGGCCTGCTACCTCTCCTTATGAGAATTAGCTGATTGATGCTGGTCACTGAACTGATTTCCCCAGTGGTTGATTCCAACTGCAGCAGACAGAATAAGTCTGTCCCTGACTATACCCCTCTAGAGCGTCTGACCTGAGGAAGGGTCAGTGTCTCCTGACAGGGCAAAAGTAATTTCACCTCACATTGATGGAATCATTCGGTCCGTCATTGTCTTGTCTTCTAAGAACGATGTTCGAAAAATACCTTATAGTCTATACCTTTTGTTGGCGTGTTTAAGGGTTCGATTGTGTTTAATCTCTCTTCTGTAGTAAAGTGTTCTTTTAATGACTGCTTGTCATTTGCAACAATTGTCCAATCCTAATGGCCTTAAAACAGGCTACCTTGACTACTCTTGGATCTATAAAGTATATTTAGCCAGTGATAAGTACTAGAGATTACCAAGTCAGTGTAAATCACGCAGTCACTGCCAGCCAAGTCAGTTAACCAAGGAAAGGGGAAAAAGACCAAACGTTCAATCAATTTAGTATATCATTATACAACTGAACTTGCCCCATGTTAAATATAGATCAGTTAGTACATAGTTCTACATGTTGTGCTGTGTTCTTTATGAAGTGTTAGTGCTTAGTCCTTCATAGACATGTCTTATATGTGACTCATTTTCATCGTGACACTGTGTAGTAACTTTGAAAAGTGTGATATGTATTTTTAGATCCTGCTTTAGCACGTTTTTGCTAGTTACTAGCCTCCCCTTCCTGTCGATTTTTATGTCTCCATTCTGTCTCCATTGTTCTCCCATTACTTCACAACCTGTAATGTTTCAGAACCCTTTTTGATGGTGTTTACTGTGACGTCAGCTGAAGTTTTGTTTCTCTTTTGGGATTCGCTCCTTCACAGGGAAGAAGAACTCGCTCTTGCTGCAGAAGTTTCAGAAGGATCTGAATGCGGGCGTGTTCAATACACAAGAGAACGAGCTGCTGAAGCAGATCATCCGGCAGGACCGGGAGATGGTGATGATGGTGGACAGGAAGCAGTCGGTAACGGGTGCCAACTCGACACCGATGTCTGGAAACTCCATCATTAACTCTCCTGCTCAGCCACCATTTCCTATTGCTAACAGCCAACTTCAGCAAGCCATGACCTACAGCACCGCTGCATCCATAACCCCGGCTGCCCGCATAGCTCAGGGCGTTGCTTTCTCTGTGTCTAGCGTTCCACCTGGAAACCTGGCCACTTCTTCACCAAATCCACCTACACCCTTGCAGCAGCCGAGCGGCATCATGTCGCCATGCTCGTTTACTGCAGCCGTCTGCAGCCCTCCCGTCCAGACGCCTTTGGCTGGCCGAACGTTCCAGTACGGCTCACCCACGGCCTCACAGCTCTCCCTGGTACAGCCGCCCATTCCCCAGCAGTCCATAACAACGCAGCAACAACAGCAACAACAACAGCAGCAGCCGTCCCAGCAGCCTCAGGCTCAACAGGCTTCTCCCCAAAGAAGCGAAGTCCACAAGAGCACACAGGCGCTCCAGTCAGGAAGCCTTAGCCGAGACATTCGCCACCTTTCAGCCTCCCAGCCTTCTCTACCCCATGAAACTTCGCTACCTGTCCGGCCACACCCATCCTCCGGCGAATCCTTGGCCTCCATCCAGCCCCCTGCAGGTCCAGCCCAAACCCAGGCCCAAGCCCAGCCTGCACAGGCCGCGCCACAAAGCGGCATCCGCACCACCGTCCCCCAGAGGGTGGCTCTCTTCCGCCAGATGTCATCGGGAGCTTTACCGCCGGTGCGCGCGGCACCCTCTAGCATCCAGCACAGGGATCCCACAGGATCCAGAAGAGAATCAGCGGTCTTGAGCAGTACAGAGACCGAACAAGACAAGATGCGATTCGCATCGAATTTATGATCCCGTTCTTTTTTTTTGTTTTGATTTATCTTTTGTTTCTTGTTTATTTTTTTAAAAAATGATTTTTGCTTCATTTTTATGGAGAAAATGGGAAAAAAGAGACTGAAGTATTTTTGTTTTTCTCCGACTCTCTAAAAGATAACCTCATAGATTATCCTGTACAGATTACCCTTGTATTATATTTTAGACATTTCCCCTTCAACTTAAGAATGTATATTATACAAATATATATGTGTAAATCCAACTAGAATACTTGGCATTGACTATATGAAAAAGACAGAAACAGTAGTATAAATGCAAGTCTTCCTTTCTCATATATATGACTTACATGTCGAAGAGGATTTCCATTTTTTTTTTCTTGGCTGGTTTAAATTTTTGTTGTCTTTTTTTTGTAACTGGAATGCAACGTGAAACCTGACAGTGACTTTTTCAATTTATTTATTTATTTTTACTCAGAGAAGATGACAAAAACAAGATCAGCATTCAGCAGCTTTTGGCATCACTGTGGAAAACCTACACGCAAACAATACTGGAAACCACTGAAACCACTTAAAGAAAAAAAGCACATTCGTAAACACAACACCAGAATACGAGTGGAACATACATTTTTGGGAAGTGTTCGCAGGACCACAATATTGGCAATAATGCGGGTAAAAATACAGGCGGAATTACCCTCTGCAATACTTTCTGAAGTCCAGTAACTGGTGTAGTGTTAAAACCGAGGCAGTGTTATGGGTTCAAAGGGAATAAATCTTGCATTTGCTGCTTTTTTTCCTTTTATTTCACTTCTTTTCTTTGTTTTTAAAGAGTAAGTGTGGTTGCAGTTGGATGTTATTGGATGATGTTATTTTCTACTCCTAATTTCTGACAGAGATGGACACAAAGAAATGTCGTTTAATGACTGTGTACATTTATAATATTTATAAACTAAAGATTATCACCATTATGCAATAGACTGTGATATAAAGACAAACTATATGTGTGTTGTAAATAGTTTTGTAGATCTAGTATTTACCGAATAATGTGTGGTGCATTCTCAATCATGGCAATGTCTTACTTCTGTCTGAAGCCTGGATATCACCTATATATATATAAATATATATATAAAAATACATATATGCATATGTACTAAAATAAGTGACGAAACCACAGATTATCATTATCATTAGAGATAAGCAAACCTTAATGCAAATAATGGCATAATACTGTAGTTAGTACAGAATAAAAATATCTATATATATATTAAAATGACCCTGGGGTGAGCTGGTGAAGCTTAAGGGTAAACTAATTAGAATTATTATCATAGTGATGATCTGGATAAGAAGACATCACTGCAATTAATTCGGTGACGGGAGAAAAGTTGGTGTAGACGGAACATTTTAGAAATGCACATTTATTTCATGGATTTGTTCCCAAATTTGTCCCCCTTTATTTCTAAAAAATATAACACCCCAAGGAATATCATCAATATACATGTACAATAAGACCTTATCATTACTGTAAAACGCACAGAGTTGAAAAGTGCACCCACTCAGTAAATAATCTTTTTTGTGCATTTTTCTATTTTATGTTAAAATCAGTATTATGCTTGAGCAGTTGACACATATTGCTATGCAGTAACGCCCGAACATAGTCATGTTAGTCTTTTGTTTTTCTCACATTCAAATGTGTAGGATAAGAGCTCACTCTACATCTATCGACTATGACTGCCCTTTCTCTGCCTTTTTTAACCCATATCATTTATCAGTTTTGTATCATTTATTCGTTCTCGTCACCTTTGTACAGTTTACAAGAACCAGCATCAACCATTTCAGCATTTTCACAAGATCACAACTTTTCCTTGAAGAGAATGAGTGGACAAATGAATCCATCTCAGCCACGCTGCTGGCACTGTGAACACAGAATGAAATGTCCAAACTGGTATTACTTGCACTGTATATGGATCTGTTGTTGTTGTTCTTGTTGTTGTTGTTGTTTTTAACAGTAAGGATCAACGAGTCACATTTGAGTCACACAGTGTAGAGTCTGTCTGTTGTTGGATGAAATATTGAGCAGAAATCTCCATTCCAGTTTAGATATCTTGAGCAAAATCTAACGCTGTTTTGCATTAAGGTTTCTCTCTTATGTGTATGCCTGCGTGTGTGTGTGTGTGTATGTGTGTGAATTCGTCCTGCGTGGGGCTTGAGACTCTGATTGACTGGGCCTGTCATAACTACTGTACAGCTTTACAATAATTTCCACCTGTAATGTCATTCATTCCCACAATCATCATCTTGAAGTTGCTGACTGATTTGTATAAGAACTTGAAAAGTCTTGGTGCTCATGTAAACCTGAAAGTCAGCAGTTAGAAGAAAGTAAAAGAAGCTGGAAATCAATACTCACTAAAGCTGCAGTTACACTAGATATTCTCAGTTCACGTCTTCTTGCAAAACAGGTGTAAACAAGGCAAGACTGGAAGAACAATTCCTCAAACCCAACACAAACATGAAAGTAAAGATAGTTATGCCATCTTTTTTCAGTCACCTAAAATTATGAATAAAAATCCTCTGTTTTGATGCAGTTAGCATGCTAGCTAACTCACCAGAGGTGACATGAAAGTAAAGTTATGCCATCTCTTTCAGCCACCTGAAAATATGAAGAAAATTAATGAAAGTGGTTGTCATAAAACTGCAGATTTAATTGTAATTTTGAAACTAGACAATGTGATTTTGAAGCTAGACAATGCTAAAATTATCGCTTCCTCAATTTTGGATCTGCAGTGCTGCTATGAAGTCCAGCCAAAGTCGCTGTGCTATTGGTCAATGAGAAGAATGTCCATGTCAAAGTTCACTTCTCCAAAATGTCACCAAAGTTGAAAAGAAGTTATTTTTTCCTGCAATGCAACGCCCTTCACTCTTACCATTCCCATTGGAGTAAGTGCTACTGTTAAGATGCTAGCATGACTGCAGCTTACGTCAGTTGGTAAAGCAAGCAACTAGTAAAAATACATCTGTGATACACACTGTCTGAAAAAAACTGTCATTTCAGACCCAGAACAGAGCAGAGCTTCAAGCCCTCTGGAGAAAACTATGGTACTTCACAAACCCACCTGAGTCAATACTGTACTAACTCAAACCCAGGCCACCTCCTCTTACAAGCATGCATTGTCACAAATACTTAAAAGAGATACTATTTAAAAATGTTGACGTTTTAAATGTATTGTGAGATTAATTTTTTTTGTTTGTTTCTTTTCATTGTCTGCCTAGACGTTATTTGTGTGTGTATCAGAAGCATTGAACTTTCACAAAAAGGACATTCTTAAGTATTTGTGCCTAAACTATAGCCATATTTCACCCTGTATGTTTTTTCTTTGTTTGTTTGTTGTTGTTTTTGTTCTTTTGGAGAGTGGGTTGTGCGCTTGCATGCTGTGGTGCATGCATGTGCATAGATGACTGTGTAATTGTTCTGCGTTTTCCGAAGATGAGGTTAGTGATGAAGATGGCCAAATGCTTCAGAGTAAGAGGAATCATGAGACGCATGGTCCAACCGTGCTGGACGGCCAGCCGTTCTGTCACAAGCTCAGAAACGAAAGACCAAGTGCTATCTGTTCACTTTTAAGGAAAGCCCTATAGGATCTGTATTCATTTTCCCAGTGGTGGTTGTGTAATAATGTTTGGAGGAATTTAATTGGCTAAATGGTTTGTGATAAAACATTGCAGTAATTTCCTGAGATTCCTACTGACAGCCCAGACTGAAAGATCACAGCCTGGATGTTCATGACAATTCAACACTGTTTGTATAAGTGAGGATAAAAAAATAATTTTACATGTAAAAAAGAAATGTTTACATGTAACAATTTAATTTTTAATAGTCCAAATTTAGAATTTCAACATCAACGTGTAATTTTTACGTCTGAACATTGAATTAGAATCAAAATTTCAGTCACATTAAAAATAAGTTGCTCCTTCTATTAACATAAATTAACCTAAATTGGGAAAAGCCACACATTCTTACATGCTAAAATACAGTTCTTAGGAAAGTTAGAATTTTGATGCTAGATTAACTTTTTTATGCCAAAATATTTTTTTTCACTAGTATTTTTACTTGTTTAGATTGAATTTCTCATATTACTGTGGATAAAAGCTAACATGTAGGCCTGTGTGCAGCCACACTCACTAACAATAACACAGCACTTGGCCATGTCTCTTAACAGGATTGGGATTAAAACCACTGATTTAATTGGTAATCGCTTAAATAACAGACCTCCCCAGGTCTAGTAGGGCTTTCAAACCATGTTAACTGCACATGTACTGTAGGTCTAAGATGGCTGAATGCATTGACCAGACATTGTAGGAAATCCAGAGCACCTTTGTAACTTTCGTTATAGCCACTGATGATGACGTTTGGTTGGATATGTTATTGTTTGGAGCAAAACTGGCCAAAGCGAAACATTCTTAGAAACTTTACGTGTTTGAATTGCACTTTCTGATAATAAATAAAGAAAGAGAGAGAGGGAGAGATGGAGAGAGAGAGGTCTATAGATGCAGACATATCATTCTGCATTTCCATTTAGTTGAAGTTGATAGAGTACTATGGAGATATGTCTTGTAGACTCGAGTTCTCCTGCCCCTTTTATTGGGGTTAGAGGGTAGCTGTGTTTTCAGTTCCAACATAGTGCTTATCTCTTGCTATGCCATAGTGTATAGAGTCTCGTATACAGTTACGATGGTCAGCAGAACTCTGTGTATCTGCTATTTTTGATACTGTACTTGCCTTCGGAAGGGAACGCTTCCTGATTTCAATGTGCTTTTTGCTCTCAGCTCTAAACTCAGCTCGCTTTCCGGAGGGAGGGACACGCGTACGGCGCTAAATACACGTTTGCAGTCACTCGGTATGGAGGCATTCAAGAAACCAGCACATGTATTTGTATATTTTGTTTTTCCTTGGTTTTTGTTCTGTGTGAATGACAATAAAAGATGCAAAAGAGAACAAAGAAACAGTGCTTCGAATAAAAGGGAAGAAAAAAATACAAAACGTTTTGGTTTACAGTCTCCCAGATGCAGGCGAGATTTACGGTTTAATATGTTTACCTGCACTCTGCATGATGGAGAGAAGGGAAAACGCTGCAAGCTGCAAGCTCTTCTTAAAGTCAGCTGTTCTGTTCATTGTGTTCATACATGTAAACCAAGGCTTGGTTTGGCTTAGAAAAAAAAAAATAATGATAATTAACAGAAAAAGAAAAATTAGTGGGTTATTTGATCTGGAAAGGTAAATGTATACTTTCTTACAACTTTATGCAGACAAACGGTGTTTGTCAAAATTGTTTTTTTTTTGTTTGTTTGTTTGTAAATAATAAACCTTTAAAATATAGAGAAAAAATAAAAGAAATATTGTCATTTATCACCGTGCCTGTTTTTTTCCTGACATTAGACACCTTTTTTTAATTCAATTCTTAAGTCAACTCAATTAAGCAGAAATACAATGAGTAGCTAGACATCTGCTGTTGCTATGCAACACTGATAGCGATGTGTTACTAATGTAAAAGTGGTATACCTGCTTATGTAGAGTCAATATATGAAGATTCATCACATAGAAGATTCCCTCTGCCATAGAGTGAAAAATTAATGGTTTACTCCCTTCATCTACAACACAGAAGAAAGTAAATGAAGATCAAGGGATGCTCATACCAGTGTTTATGCTCTTCTGTATGAATGAATGTAAATGTGCTCCATCTAACAGCTATTCAGCTTAAACGGTCAGGGCTCACCAGCAGGCCCAAAGTTCTATTACACATTTCTATAACCTATGAATAGCTCAACTAGTTTGCATTGAAGTCCCAGTAGTTACGAAATAATAAGACTAATAAGCCTGGGATTCAAGGGGTTAAATACATTCATAGCGGAGAGGTACATGCAGGGCATTGTATGGCAAACAGTCCCAAAATAAAACTTTTTTTTTTTCCATATTGACCATTATTTACCATTTTACTATCATCAACATTACAAAAAAACTCAGATGTGTAGGTTCACTGGTGGTTTTGGATGGTAAATAAAATGGCTATATCTGTGTTGCGGACACTGCAACCCCTGGTTCGCATCACCACCACTGTAAAGAAGTAAGATTCTCTAAAGGGAACTATTTCACATTACACCACTCTGAATGACCATGTTCACATCTCAGTAACAGAATTATGCAAAAATTTTGCAAAATCAGTGGAATTCCCCTTTAACCTCACACAGCTAACCCAACTCTAACTTTAAACCCCCCACACACAGACACATCCCTGATGTCATCTCTTTAAAACACTCATGTTTTTTTTCTTTCTTTCAATATTTTGTCCTTACAAAGTAATGAACGCTGCAGTTATTGCCAGCAATAAAAAAAGCTTATTTATTTGTATATTATACATTTCTCACATATAGCTTAATAAAACTGCTTGAAATTATTTAGTGGAACTTGATGACAAGTTGTTGTTGCATGTACAATTTTGCAGAAATCTTTACATTTTTGCCCTGTTTTGTCACATAATATGTATGAGATAACTAATTAAATATGTTATTACATTAGTATAGCAAAACAACAGTAATAATTCTAGACTTCAAGGGTTAGAATAAAATACACAGAAAGGTGTTTTGAGTTGGAGGTGCTAAAATCTTGAACAGTATATATGTGAGGCACATCATGACATCATGCAAAATTATGTTTTATTTCAATTTCTTTGATTATTTACACTAAACAAACTAGAACATGACATAATGTGACAAGAGACAACACATATACACATAAGTGACACATCAAACAGCCGATGCACATGCTGCTCTCTGTGCTTTAGGACAAATCTATGCAACCAATCTGAATAGTGACCAATCATATTGTTGATAATAGTTGAAAAAACTTGTTCAAAATGTGGGACATTATTACATTTGCTGGAATTTTTAGCTTACCCCTTATTGCAGGCCTCCTACCGGCCATTGTGCCAATGGAATGAAAACTAACTTATTGGCTATTTTTATTAGTATGATAAAATAAAATAAATTCAAAATATAAAAAAAGTAAAGATTTTTTTTTAAAATTCACATTTAAATAATATCACAATTCAAGGCTGAACTGAGGGATCTCTAAAACAAGCTGAAACTGCATTTTACGGCTACTTTAAAAAGGGGTTAAAAAACAATATAAGGCCACTTTGGGTAAAACACCTACCCTACAACTCCGCATACACCTTTACTGTGGACTTGCAAAATGCAGCTTTAACTTAAACCCTTTCTACCCTAAAGCAAGCACACATCTTATACTCGGATTATTATTTTGAAATTATTGTTAGCAGTTGCAGTTAAACGATCCTGAAATGTGAGAGTGCTGCAGTCCCCTTGGCTCCCCTACTCACATACACACAAAATGGTGAGACTATCAACGATGTGTGATGGACTATGAAAAATATTCCACAGTGCTCATTCATTAGCCCACTGATTCAAATCAGTTATGTATTCATTCATTAAGACAGTTCCTTCCCTCTGCATGAATCACTGTATCGTTGCTGTCAGGCAAAAACTGTCATCATTTGAAAGATCCAGTTAACCTTTGCCTTGTGTTCAAATTTCATGATGAACAGACCAGCAGAAATGGCCCAAAATCTGGTTACATTAACTTCCATTACAAGATAAGAATGTTTTTTTTTTTCTTTCTCCTGTAAAATTCACCATTTTAGAGATACGAGGTTTAGATCTGACATGGATGATATAAAGGACGAGTGTTGGGCTTCCTCTCCCGGTTTGTTATTATTCCTAAAATTTTACACCAGAGGGATTATTGACAGAATCATATCAAACAGGACCAGAAGACCTGGAGAAGACACAGAAGCATTATTGACAGACACATGAATTCATATGAATTTATAACTAGACAAGGGGGTTTCAGGACAGAGGGGCCTGTGTTTGTGGTAAATCTCACCAGGGCTTTTATGAAAATGTCCAAACTTACTTTACACAACAAAACAATCTGAATTTTGTGCAGACAGCTATATACGTGTTAAAGACAGCCACAGAGGCAACACCGCTGAGTACCTGTTAAAGTGAAAAGCTAGTTCATGAAGAGGTCTAACAGAGTTCTAAAACATTTCTGTAAAATGAAAGAGGAGATGTTTGTTCTGTTATCTCATTATGAACGGAACACTGCATCCCATCAGACAGTCATACAGCATTAAACACGTGTAACAGTAGACACAGCGCATAAATGTTTCATCATGTATGAGGGACACAGGCTTATTAAATGAATGCTTCGCACGACAGTATTGCTTTTATAAATATCCTCTAGGTAACACACAATGGTGTCCTTAGAATGATCTAAAAATTCACAGTGATCATCATATCTGGACTCATGAGATGCTCTAAAGTTGGCAGAAGACAGTCTTTTTGTGTATGTTCAGTGTCATGAATGCTGTACTTACAATCGGATAATAAAATAATTTGTGTTATTTATTAGTTAATGTTTTAATAATTAATAATATTTCACATTTTCTTTTTCTATTTCTATTTTATGTTATATATGTTGATTGTTTATGGCTGTAAAATATGTCAGTCAGCTGCACATGAATAAAATATGGATAACACAACACATGCCTAAGCATTGAATAAAGCACTACTTTAGAAGATTACTGAAAGAATGTTGTGTGGACTAAAAAAAATGTGGCTTGAATGACAACTGTTATGTTTGGCAAAAACCAAACACAGCATTCCTGTATAAGCATCTCATCCCAACTGTGAAACATGGTGGTGGTAGTATCAAGGTTTGGGGCTGTTTTGCTGCCATTGGACCATGACAGCTTTTTATTATTAGATGGACCTATGGATTCTAAATGTGCCAGAAAGTTCTACAGGAGAATGCCAGTGTATCTGTACATGAACTGAAGTTTAACAGATAGGTCTTGCAGAAGGACAACACCAGTTAGTCCACCAATGAATGGTTTGAGCAAGAGAATTTTTTATTTTATTTATTTTTTTTAATGGCAGACTCAAAGTCCAGACCTTAGAAATCCATTAAAATTGTTGTGGCAGGACCTGAAGTGTTGAGTTCATGCACAAGTTGAGTTCTGTATGGAGGAATGCATCGAGTCCTCCAAGTCGATTAATGAGACTGTTCAACAGGTACAGAAATCATTTGGTTGAAGTCACTAATGCTGAAGTTGGCCACATCAGTTACTGAAAGCTACTTTTGCCATCAAAGACATTTCATGTTGGATCACTTGATCAATAAATGAATGGAAAACTATGTAATTGATGATGTTATTTATTTTCTCGTTGTCTATTGTGATGACAAATGAAGATCACATCACACTAGGTTACATTTAAGTTGAAATTTAGCAAATTCTAAAACAACTATATAGCACCAATGTATAACAAAAAAGAACAGCAATGACAGCTGGAGAAACAATGCAAAGATGATAAAAATAGTGCAAATATGCATATATAACTGTATATAACAAATCAATACAATGTTTTAAAAATGTGAGCTGCTAATTTGGCTGACTAATGGATGTAGTGAGTTGTATGGTTGTGTTTTGAATTGCTCTTGAATTCCTTTTTTTTGAGTTAGTTTAGACTAGGGGTCAGTTTGAGGCTACTATGTAAAGTCCATGCCAGTCATGTACTGTACACATTTTACGTAACGTTCAATGTAACTGTGCATTAAAAATAGCTTAAACTGAAATGCCACATTCATCTGGGTGCTGCAGTGGTAGATTTACAGGCTTATTTCTTTGTATCCATTTAGCAGAGTCATAAAGATGTGAAGGGGCAAGGAGGTAATTGGACATGTGAGTCCAATCTCTAGCCTTGCAGCTTATGGGTCAATTTAAGGTCAGTCATATTGCAGGAATATTTCCCCTGGTTGGGTGCATCTGTCTCCATTAAAGCCCTGCATAAAGTGCATGCTGCTTTCACAAATCCACACGGCTGAGAGTGTTGCCATTATTCAGAATGCAGAAGCCCAGATGACACCAATACAAACCTGCTTACCATCAAATATGTGGAAACAAGTAAACAGATATGGTCAGAAACATATTTCACAAAGCCTTTAAAACACATACATGTATATGCACACAATGTAATCTCGTGTGACACAGCTAATGATTCAGGACTAAAAGACAAGAACTTTATGGATTAATTCACCCCATATGTGCAATATATTAACGTCAAAGCAGTTTTTTCACAGTCAGCAGCAGCGCTAAGAACTGAGAGGGTCAGATATGATGGTCAGATATGATGTGGTCAGGACACAAAACACTACTCTTGACTGACTCAAACATTCACTAAACACTCATTTATATAAGCAGAGAAATTCTGTTGAAAGTGTATCACATTTGTGTTTGTAAGTAGATATTTTATGCAAATAGTCTTGTTTTACAAAAAGAAAAATCATTGGTGCACTATGTTTACAGATCCCTATAAACAGCAATTTAATTAAAATTTGATAATGTTTTACATTAAGGGTCCCAAATCAATTGGAAGTTAGTTGTTAATAAGCCATTAAATACTCATTATTTATATTTTAATTAACTGCTCATTAAGCATAAGTTAATGATACTTAGTAATTGAGTACACCGTTAACTGAACAAAGATTTGTTCAGAGCCAATTTACTGATTGCGCAATAATTGCAGATTATTACACTTTTAATGAGCTAATAAGTTCATTCATATGAAGGTGTAATATGAGAACTAACTAGTGCTTATGTGTTATTCCTGTAACATATTACTTAATAACAAACAAATAACTAAAGCACTGTGAATGCTTCGCATAATTGTACTATATATTAAGTAACACACACACACACACACACACATATTAATGTAGTAACTGCAAATATCTAGCGTAAGATTTTTATACAAGTCTTTCTTTTATACTTTCTTTTGTTATTGTCATCATGTAAAGATGTCAATCCAAATGTCCATTCGTGTTTTAGGGATAAATGAAGTAAAATCACAACCACAGCAGGTCTCTGTTTGCAGTCCGTCCCTGTGGATACACGATGCCAGTGAAACAATATTACCTGCTACCTCTTTTGATATAAAACAATCCGCCCTTCCGAATGCCAGCTGATACAGCTGGAACAGGGCAGTTTCGAGTGACACCAGTGCAGCTAGGATTTCTCTCACTACTGAAGTGCACATACAGCAAGATCTGCCTTCCTGTTTTTAATATCTACAGCCATTCCTCAACCTCGGACGCCCAGCTTTCTGTTTCAGCTCTCCAGCTCTGTTTTTGATGAAGGTCAAAATGACAAAGACTAAATTTAAACAATATATATACAAAAATATCTAGACGCCCCTTCTAATGAGTTAATTCAGCTACTTTAAGGTGCACCTATTTCTGATGAAGCGTGTTAATCTCCATAGAAAAGCATTGGTTATTCTGGAACACTCTGGGTCACCATGACCAATGCCAAGTGTCAGCTAGAGGGGTATAAAGACCCCAGCTTTGGGCTATGAAGCAGTGGAACTGTACTCTCTGGAGTGATGGAGCTCCATACAACACCACCTATACCCCAGTACCTGACCTCACTAATGCTCTTGTGGCTGAATGTAATCAAATTTTCACAGCAATGTTTCAACATCTAGTGTAAAGCCTTCCCAAAAGAGTAGAGGCTCTTACTGCTGCAAAGGGGAGACAAACTCCCTATTAAGACCCTTCAGCAGGTACGTAGGTGTCTTTTGGCCATATTACACATTTGGACATTTCAAACATTGGCAAAAATTACCACAAATTCAATATTTTCCCCCTTCTAACACAAGACAATTAGGGAAAATGCACCCAAACAACTTTGCAATTACATTTAATTATAAAATGTAATAAATCAACGTAAACAATGATGTCTTTATTGATAAGCAGAGCAGTTAGCCGATCTTTTCTGTAAAAAAAAACAGACAAAGAATCAGTGCACTACTTAACACTTCATCTTACTGCAATGCTCTAATTAAGCCATATTAATCAAGAAACCAGCAATGAACTGACAAACTATTATTGATTAATATTAATTAAGCAACGATTAGGGTGAATTAAGCATCCAGAGCACTTTTATTTGTGTAATATATCATAACCTTTGGCACAACAATTAGGTGTCCATTATTCTTCCCTTATTAAGCTTAATCAAGCCAAAAGCTGGTAACTAACTTATCAAAAACTTATAACTGCTAGACTACTTAATTAGCTGCATATTACACCCTTATTAAGTAGTAATAAAGTAATAATGGGCAGCACTACTTTATTTTTCCAGAGCACTTTAGTTTGTTCATTTACCTTAAAACTAAGTCTTGATTCTTATTTGAACACGAGGTCTACATGAACTGTAAAGCTTCTAGACTCATCAGATTATTTTAGGCAAAACACTAGTTGACAATAAATGATGTGCAAAAGATTGTGATGTATAATACACAGATAAAAGCAGTCTAAAAAAAGTGCTTAGGGTCCTGTAATTACTGCTTAATAAAGTAGTTATTGGATTGATAAGTTAGAAATTGGACTGATGAGTTAGTTACCAGTTACAAAGGGCATAACAACGGACATCTAAAAGACAAGCATTGTGCAAAAATGTTATATAACACACAAATAAAACAAAACTCAAATTGCTTATTTCACTGTAGATACTGCTTAATAAAGTAGTACCGTGCAGCCAGTTAATTAGCAACTACTGGCTTGATAAGGCTTAATAAGAGCATTACAAAGGCATTATAACATAACTTTATAGTAAAAAAACTGTTGAAAGTGTTAGTGTTCTGATTAAAATAAAATATTTTCACTGTAAAGAATGATTTTATGTTTAAAGAAGGAACTGCTGCTGTAAAATTTTGATTTTTTTGACTTTCAAATAAGATTAAACATTGTGCTTCATTCAAAAAAGGAGTCAAACCTAAAACACTCTATACAGCTTTGGCGTGAATGGACAGGGCTTAAACTTGACGTCATAGAAAGAGTAAATACAAAACCCTTTTTACAGAATAATTTTCACATTTGGGCTGTATGGGACTGAATTGTCCAGTTTGAAACTTAACAGTGTTTCATTACTACATCACAGTTTTATTAAAAAAAAAGCAAAGAAAACTGAGTTTTGTGTGATCTGGTCCCTTTAAGTGTATAATCTGTGTATAAATGTCCCTGAGCAGAGGACAAACATTGACCCTTAAAAAAAAGTATTAATTTCAACCCCGATTTGGACGTGAAACTCACAGTCTGACAAATCTCTATTGACATCTCGGTAAGTGATAATGAGCGATGCGCTTGTGTAACGGATCATCAGGCTTGATGTCAGCAAAACGAGACAGCGAGCAGATGGCTGTGGTATTTGAACGGTTGCCAAATGAAGATGAGATCCATAAGATAATACCTCCACAAATTCAGCCAACTGTTGGTTATGAAATTTATTTATTTATTTTTTAAACTCCTCAGGCTTAATGAATTTTCTATCAGAAGGCACAAACTGATTCAGTGTGACAATGTGATATTAAAGAGCGATGGCATTATTCGCTCAGGATTTGAAGTTAAAACATTTCTACACGTAATTATGGAAACTTTTAACAATTTGCATTGATTTCAAAGCAAATGTCCATTAGAATAAGTCTTGCGGTTTTCCTGTTTGCTATTAGGTTATCTGTCCTAAACAACAACAACCATTAAGTTATAATGGGTTATAAGATAAATGGCCACACTTTATTCTCAGAGACACCTATAGATTATCTACCGATGCTTTAAATGTAAAACAAAGCAATAATCCATGAGGCCTCCAATGGTTTACTGCATTTATATAATAGTGACATGATAAAAGTTGATTCCATACACAAATATACATCTTATTTCATATAAAATTAATAATAATTAACATAAAGCAACCATGGACCGATAAACAAGAACAAGAACTTTCAGTCACCCATCACTGCGTATTGCAGTCATTTCATGAACTGTATAATTGTCATATAATAACAAATATAATACAGATTAATACTAAAATGTTCACCTTATAAGAAGGGTTTACTCACCAAACCACTGCAACAATATTTTTTTATTTTTTAATAACTTGTTTTTTCCCTTTTCCTACAATGGGGGTGAATCTCAAATGTGCACTACGTGGATACTAATGGCTCCTGCAGTCAAACCTTGCATAGTATGTCTAACAAAGAGCTATTTGGGATCCAGTCATGAGTACCAATTCACGAATGCACTATTTGTTTTAGCCTGGGTTTAAAACTACTTGAGGTACACATAACAAAAAAACAAAAGCATTTAAAATGTCTAAAGCCCTCTTTTAGCTGGATTAGTTTTACCAGAGGAGGTTCGGTAGTGTAATTTGTGCATACCCAATTCATATGGGATAAAGGATCTGTGTAATTTCACCAAATCACCCCAAACAGCCTGAATCAAAACATCATCGCATGGACGTTTAAATCAGTATTATGCGTCAGGCACCACACTTCTGTAGAACATGCTGCATGGCTAAATGGCAAATATGGCACAAAAAAAAAATAAAAATGTGAGGAGAGGAAGGAGTTTATTTATTTGTAAAAGCCTCCCCTCAAATTATCAGAAAATGTATTTTATGATCATAAACATATTGCTATATGCTTACAATTTACTGCTGAATGCCAAAAATTTTTGAGGCTCCTTGTATTATTTTATAAAAACAATTTTTACAGAGCAGATCACTGAAGAGACGCCATCTGTTTATAGTTTATAGCCCAGATTTGTGGAAAAAATTGTGAGTTCAGCTTCTTTTATTATAAGGGTTTAAAATTACATCACCCATCTATTTGACTGTAAAGAAGACAGTTACAGCTCTCATATGACACCCACTTTTTGAATGTAGCTTATGAAATATGAAAGTTATGAAGAATATGACAAAGTGCGTTTTGGAACCACCGGTGATTCCAGGGAGCATAAGAGGCTACAGGAGCCTTTTAGCTCTCCGCCGAGCTGATCGGCCTAGTTCTGGTTTTTAAGAAAATAAGCTGTCAGTCATCTCAAATCTAAACAAAGCTAGTTTATGTGAGCAGTATAAGAGTCCATTAACAGTACAATGTTGTTTAGTGATGGCACATTAATGCAGGATTCAGTTGTTGTGAGGCAGCCATAGATGTGCATATATCGAGGATTATAAATGACAAAAAAAGAAAATTCAATTTCTCTGAACCGAAGTGTACACTTCATTTATGATGCATTTATGAAAAGCAATTCAAATGACTTGCAAATAAAGAGCTATGCTGGCCACCACAATCACAGATAAGCCTGACTAAATGAAATGTGTTTAATAGACCCGAGAAAGGTTGAGTATGGGTTAGCAAACTGACCTTGTTTGTCAGATGCTTATCTAATTGTATTATTTTGTAATGGAGGCAGCAGCAATGATGTGTGAGCTCAGTGAGGAAACTCAATTAGAAACTAGAGTCACCTCTGCAGATGGAATTGCATCTTATAGATTCAAGCTCTGATTAAACATACATTGATACTGTAATAGAGAGACAGAGACTTACACTCAGGCCGGTGGTCAACACTAATGAGGGGTGGGGTGGGCTGTACTGGGGTTGGGGTGGGTTTGTGGTGAGGGACATTTCGTTTTCAAGGTGGGGCCATACACATCCATAGGTGATATTAAGAGTTTTACACAAATGGCACCAACAGGCCTAAATTAGCCTTCCTTATCTTACCTACTATATCACTGACAATGCATGTTGATCATAGTGTGAGATTTTAATAAAGATGTTTCCTTGAATTATTATTTTAAAATCACTAAGCAAATTATAATCATGCACCTAAAAGACTGATTAGCAAAGTGTGTTAATCCTCTCACTAACGATAGGCCTTGCTATGTGTAAGTTAGGGGATTTTGGCATTGCAGAGTCCCTGAAATTCAGAAGCATCTAGAAGCCAGTGAACATTGTTGAAAGGGCAAGCTGATCCTCAAAGAGTGAGGTAAGCTGATAAGGAAACAGTCAAAGTCAGTTTTGGAGCCAGTTAATAAAGAGTTTAATTAATAGCCTTGAAAGGATGGGATGGCTTGCCAGCCAAGCTGGGAAAGTTTAAATTAATGTCACGGACGGTTGGAAATAAGGATTTCCAAAGAAATGGTAAAATCAGGATATAATGGGGACTAAGATGATATGTGACAATGTAAGAGGGAGGGGGCGATTACTTCATCATCCCCAAACAGGATATAAAAATGGATGGTTTGTGATGTTCATTGAATTTGGTTGTCCGGAAGCCATCTTGCCACCTGAAGCTCAATAAAGAAGAAGGCCTTTTCCTTCCTTCCAAAAGAACTCAGCGGCTGAAGTTTTTTATTCAACTTTCTTTTATTTTTGACTGAACTTTATTTTATTTTGCGTTTATTTCGCGTTTATTTCGAGAACAAGTGATCGGATTTATTGAAGAACTGAAACACAGTTATAGAACAGGTTAGCGTTTAATCATCCATATGTTGGGGCTTTGAGCGAGCAGGAATCCGCACTTAGTCCCGACAATAGAATGCTTAGTACATGAAGGTGGGAAGTGGGGGTGCTCATTTAGCAGATTTCAGGACTGCAACTGCTAAAAAACAATCAATGAAACAGAGGTTTGAACTCTTTAATAAGTTTAGCGTAGCAAAGACCCATGTCTGCTTGTTTTAGAGGAAATTTAGAATTTTTTCTGTTTTTATTTATATTTTTTCAAAACCTTCAGTAGCTGTGCACTTACAGTTAGGCGATTTGCGGGAGCATTGCTAAAACACACACAGGTTGAGGTTCAAACAGCAAAAGTGTAGAGATAGAGGCCATTTCTGAACCCCAAAGCAGCCTAATACTGCTTTTAACCCCTTAAAAGCCCAGGCTCATTACATACTAAGGTTTACTATTTAGTAACTACAGGGACTTCAATGCAAACTGCCTGAGCTATTCTTAAGTTGCAGAAGTGTAGGATAACACTGGTTAAAAGTGGTTAAACTTTAAAATCAATTAACATAATAATAGCATTTTATCAACTGTTATACCTCCCACTCAGTGTGCTTTCCAGTGTTAAACCCGTGTGAATATAGGCATGACACAATCAGTTAACGTGGCACATACCAACAATCTGATTGGTCGCCACTCAGTTTATTTGCATAAAGTTGGTCCAGACTGAGAGAGCAGAGACAGGATGTGCATCGGGGGTCTGATGTGTGCAGTATAACACACGATAGTGATTCCTATGTAGAAAACCACTTTCTGCCCTCCATCTGCAGTTCCTGCCACAGGAATACAGTGATGTGACATCATTTGCAAACAACCTATCTGCAACATAAGCAGCTGCTTTGGTCCCCATTATTGTAACATTTTGTTGTCTAAGATGCTTGAGTGAGGGTGAAAAAGTAACTGGTTAATCATGTCTGAAAAAAGAACACACGCATCTGGAGCTGAAAAACGGAAAAGAAAAAGAGAAGATGAGGAGAAAAAGCTTAAAGATAAAAGTACTTTTTTGTCAGTTAATGTTAAAAGTAGATCTGGGATCTGTCTAACCAAGCAGGTTCAACTGAGGCTTTCTGCTTCACACAGCAAACACAGACCTGGTTTCCTTGTTTTACAACTTTCTGTTAATTCAGGTTTAGATAGGCGAGATGTGATAAACCTTAATGTGCTAGCACATGAAAGTGTGAGGTTTATGACAAAGAGCTAATCGAGTGAAACATGTGGAGGAGTCACCAGAGAAGGAAAAAGAAATCATACCTAAATATTCAGAAAGTAAAACATTTGTAATGGTAAAAAAGCAACACTGCTGCCGCTGCCACCAGGGTTAGATCAATCTAAACTCAAAGTTAGATGGGTAAGCAAGAAATACTGCGTCATAAGATACAGCCCTGGATGGAGAATGCTGAGAAGGTTATCAGAAATTTAAACTGTAACTTATTAAAACCCCAAACAAGCATCCAGTCATCAGCAAAACAGTATTAGCCGGTCATAAATTTCTTTATCTGTGGTAGTCATTGTTATTAGTTAACCTCTAATTTTTATCAGCTAGCAAGATGGGCCCTGAGAAAAATCCTTTGTAGGACCCCTGAAAGGCTGAAGTCAGGCCTGTGTTACTGAACAATCTATGAACAGTCTATTGTTTAGAGTCCTCTCTAAACTCCTGTAATTGTGCATATTTTTATGATATGCTTATGCCCATTCAGCTCTTTATGAAGTTTCATTAGTGAAGTTAGGCATCTGTGGTGCAACGCCAACTGAATGAAAGGTTAATGAATGTTATTTCTGCCCTGGCTTTCCCTCAGAGAACAGAGCCCTTCTTCATCCCAAAAATAAACACCACACTCTTCTGCACTGCCAATTCATGCGCTAAAAGTGTGTGTCTTTGGACCAAGCCTGTGGCTCAGCGTCTATTCCCGTCTACCGGGCACATTCCCAAACCTGGATTCACAGTCCAGCTCTGTATCTGTACGGATCAGCTGAGGCTTGAATACAGTGCATGTGCTGACTCTGTGTTTATAGAGTTGTTTGTGTGCTAGACATTTATTTTAGGTTTGCCCCATAACCAGTTCACTGAAACCAGAGCAGAAATCAAGAACTGGAGAGAGGAAGGACAATAGAGAGGAGGAAAAACAACATGTGACTTTGTTTGTTTATTTAAAAAAAAAATTTAAACATTTTGTCTACTTCTAGTCTGATAATGTAGTTATGTATGTACAGTCATACAAAAATGTTTTACTGGTAGAAAAAAAGTTCCTCTACAGAGAACACATTGTAATGACAATTGTTTATTTGCTGAATTTAACACATTGTGTGAAAATACATAAAAATATCGTAAAATGTGGCCTGTGCAAAAGTTTATGCATTTTTATATTTTGTTTTATGTTAGACAATAAATTGCGCACTAATATTGGCAGAAATATTGGTGGTGTACCGAAGTCTGAGAGTGCCAGTGAAAAAGTGCTTCTATTTTGTAGTTTTTTTTCTAGTTTAACACAAAATTTTCATTACAATTTATATTATCAGATTCTTTTAAATATTTACAAGAATTTCAGAATTCCTTAGAATTTAGTATGCCCCCATTTTGCTATAATGACACTCCACAAATGTGAGCCAAAGCCTCTGATGGGTAGATTAAGTCCATCTGCGAGTCATCTAAACACAAGCTTAATATAAGAGATGAGGAAAAACTTGTTTTTGTATAAAGACATTAACATGATCACATTAAAATTTCAAATGACGTAGAATATTTCATCTTCTAATAACTATTATAACTTTGTTTTTTTATTCTAAAACTTTGTTATTGTCTGATTTACATGAAAAAAATCCCAGATTTTCAATGTGTTCTCAGACTTTTGAAATATTGTTATTAGTATTATTATTATTATTATTATTATAAGTAGTAGTAGTAGTGGTATTGCTGCTGCTGTTGTTGTTGTTATATAACACAATAAACCCAGCCTTCCACAACACACAAACTAGTGACAAAGTTCAAATATCCCTCCAACAGATGTCTTTGCAAATAAGCAGCTACAGTAGAATAAACATTGAGCTGGGAATCCTAATGAGATGTGGACTGTGGTGGTCAGGTTGGTTTACAGGGCTCTGAGCCCTTCTCCACTGGGATGGCTGCGTTGAGCCTGTTGGATTGAAGCCAATGCACCCACAGCCAATAAAAGGCAAACAGACATTGTGGGATATTTCAGCATGGGTGACCTGCCAGTTTGTCACTTAAGCAGTGTGATGGGCTGCTCAATATACTGTCTGTTACTCGTTACCATGATACTGGTCTTTCCAATGCTGATATAGCAGGGGGCCACAATATGCAAATGAGCTCTCTAACTAATCACGGTGCTCACTGTGCTGTGAGCATGCAGTTCAGACAAGGTTAGGTTCCCCTTTAAAGTCTTGGGCCACATCCAGAAACCCTAAAAATGACAGATTTTTCCAACCAATTGTCCTTCTCTCCTTTGTAACCCGGAAACTGATTTGATGACACCATCTTACTAGCTAAGCTATCCAAATACTAGAGCAAATGAGAGAAGTCAATCCAAACAGCTGCCGAAGCAGCATCCAGTGAAGGATCCTCAAGGGCATGCTACCCAGAAGTCTCTGCATGACCAGAGAAGACGGACAACTCAGAGGAGACCAGTTATGCTTTTCACTGTGTTTTGTTTGTATTTATACAGTCTCAGTATTTTGTATATTTTGTCTTTGACATAAGGAGCAGTAGAAAGTAATGCATAAATGTAGTAAGCTGGCCGTATAGTAACTGTGATTGGCTACCTGGAGTATTAGGGGCGTGCTTTCTACAGAATGCTGTAATAGGCTTAGACTTGATGACACTGAAGTGGATCGGTTGTTGTTTTCCTTGTTATCTCAATTCCTCTTGCTTCTTTCCTCTCCTCAACTCCTCCGCAATCTTCCGGGGGTAGAAGAGGAGTAAACAGGCCGGAGAGAGGGAGGGGCACGAAAAGAGCAGCTGCAAAAGTTTCCATATGCAGCCTTGGTTCCTCTCAGTAGTTTCTTTTCATGTTCTTAGAGAGTTTTGACCATTTTGGGATCATTTTGAGTCTTGGTTCCTCTTGGTGTTTCATCCTCATGCTCTTAGGGAGTTTTGTTTGAGTATTTGTTCTCCTCAGTGTATTTTCCTAATGTTCTTGGGAGTTTTTCCTTTTGAACATTGGTTTACAGTCTTTGGGAGTCTCGGTTCCTCACAGCGTTTCCCATATGAACACCCGGTTTTGTATTATGTTTTTGTAATATTAAAGTGCCTGGAGCCTGAGTAGAGAAATATTCAGAATCATGACTCGGGTAATTGCTGGGTCACAGCCAGGTGCTTAGGATTACCTCAGCTTTGTACTATTAACAGCATTATCGGATGTTACGAGTCAGCTGGATGCGCATTTAAAGCTCTCTAAGAGTCACTACTTTGACAGGCATTACAGTTCAGAATTAATGGACCACATAAGATGCCCTGGCAGGACACCAGGCCAACTGACTTTGATTTCTGCAATACTTTCACTCAAGTTTCCACATTTAGTGATGAATATACAGTGAAATACAGTTTTGAGTTTACTCCATAGGTTGGAACAGACCAGCTGAACCACAAAGTTATCAAATATGGCAACTTTAAATAAGTCCCTGTATTTCAATACATTTACTAACATGTCACAACTTGTTAGTGCATAGTTGCAGCTTTGCTGAAGTCATGTTGACTTGGCCCCTCACCCCTCCATGGGGTCATCTAACAAACTACATTTGAGCTAATACAGTAATGGATTGGCCCAGGGATTCCTCCAAAGGGAAATGGTGAAGGTAAGTCGATGAATACATGTTACAAACAGTAATAAAATTTAAGGTCTGAAGTTCCAACTAGAGTTAGATATTAGGGCGGATCTTCTTTTTGAGCAACTGCATGTGATATTAATAGGTAAAGACAAGTCATGCAGAAATAAAATTCCCGCTGTCTTTATTTGAGGCTTTACAGGATGACTCGCAGCAAATGGACACCATATTTTGGATTGTTTTGTTTTCTTCTGACTCAGTAATGCTACTTCTTTTCATTTTAACAAATAAATCTTATATAATGTATCTTCAAACTTGTTTTAACAGTCAGCCCAGAAGAAAAAATAAAAAAAAGATTTTTCAAAATATCATTTTGTCAGGTGCTGTTTCCACTTGACCAGTGACAGTATATATTCCTCCTACCACTCCACATTACACATCACAGAGGATTCAAAATGATATTTCCTTAGTAAGTCCAGCTCAAACCCAACAGTAAATACAGCATTTTTTCAGCATTTGAATTCCATTTAACGAGTGGACATTAAGGAAAAAGGGACATACGAGGTCATATGGCTTTTGGCCAACATGAGGTCCACAAGCATGCATGAAATCCTCTGCATTCAACAGCAGCATTTACATACAGAACACTACATAAAAGCCAAGAGCGAATGATTAGAGTTATAAAATGAAGACGAAGGATGAGTGTAAGCTCTCAATCCTCCAGTACGTGAGTGGACATGGATGTACTGGTCAATAATCCTCTCCATTTACATGTGTGTCGTGTTTCTCCTGTACACCTGACAGACAGGTGAGAGAGTTCACACTGTTACATAAACATAGATAAACGCAGTCAGAGAGATAGATAGAGAGAGAGAGAGAGAGAGAGAGAGAGAGAGAGAGAGAGAGAGAGAGCGCGCAAGAGAGAGATGCGTGTTCCCATCCTCAGTCAACTGAGACGGTAGCACAGGCATGGCCGTGGCTAGATTACAGGGTATTATCTCCTCTGCTATAAGACCGAAATAGCATTACTGGCTCAGGATAGGCCGTCACCGACCTGTGCCTGCCAAGGTTATGCAGCGGGAGTGAGTGATCTTAATGGCACACTGGCAAAAAAACAGCTAGATGGGAAGATACACAACAAATATAACTTTTTTTGCTTCTTTCTTTGAAGCATTTGTTCCATCTTTACCATGACATTGATTATTTAAAAATGATTAATAAATAAATAAATAAGCGCAGTTTTAAAAATATGGAAAAATTAACACATCCTCCCTTCCTAATGAGATGGTTTGAAGATCAGACAGTTTTTCTAAGGGTAGAAAAACATGAGGTGCACTGCACTGCCTTTTTTTTTCTTGGGGCTTCACACTGCAGTTTTTTGAGTGCTCCTTCTGGCTGCATGTCTCCATGTTACTGAGAAACAACAGCATCTTAACAGCTAGTCAGCTGCGCTAGCTGGCGATCATTTTGATATGTACAGGCAGAAAGTTGAACTACTACTATTGTTAGCAAACGTGGTGCTGCTAGCCAAAACATGCTAAAGTGAAAAACTCTTTTATGTCAAGAGTTCCACCAATGAAGGACTGATCACTAATTTCTCCTCCAGCACAAGTGCTGGGGTAACACAGCACAAGGTAAGTTACAGTAATGTGATTCCTTTTTTCTGTAATAAAGTACTGTAACACATTAAAGTTTAAATTCTTGTAATCATATCACAGTTTATGACTTTATAAGAATTCCATTACTTTCATTAAGGCTGGCTTTGCATGGTAAAACTTTCAAGCAGCTTTTGTTGCTTAAAACTATCAAGAAACTAAATTGCACTTGATCTGCGTATTGTAAACTGTCCTGCAACTCATTTGAAACTCACCTGTGACAACTGTACGCATCTCAACTTTGTGAAACTAGTTTTATTAAACAGCCAAAAAGCTGATAATACATCATCATGTAGAACAAAATTCCTTTAAACGAGGGATTTATTCCCCTCTTTGATCCCCCCAGCTCACCTTTGGCCCGCCGTTCCCCACACACACCAGTATAAAAGTACAAACTATCAAACTATCAAACAGGAAGTCTAGTCACTTATTGGGCCTGCATTCCTTAGCTAACACTTCGCCACAAATCTTTAGCCTGGTAGTGAAAGACCCTCAGTCAAGGCCCCCCCTCAGCAGCAAGCTCACCCAATAGAAATTCATAATCGACATTAGCCTGTCTTCCATGACCTGAAGGTGGAGCCGTTCAGCAGAGCTTATTTCCAGTCTGCAATTAACTTCTTACGCTTCTAGCACATGATGGCGATAACCGCAAGGGTTACTTAAGGCTTACGCTAGACACAACAGATAATCACCCTAGACAGACATATAGATTAGAATAAAAACAACAGCACTGACAGTTGGAAAAACATATGTGAAGATGATAATGTTGTGAATATAAAACTTTGATGTAAATTGCTTTCTGTAACCATGAATATGCACAGAAATTATGTTGTAGGCAACATGTAGCTAGTTGCACGAAGGTTTCACCATGTAAAGCCAGCCTAAGAGAACAATATTAATTATATGCAATGCATTTAAAACACAAATTTCCTCTATATAGATAATCTGTGCCTGTTAGAGCTGGGCGATATGGCCTAAAACGTTATCACGATAAACAAAATTCATATCGTTCGATATCGATACATATCACGATAAATGTCAAATCATGATTTCTTTCACGTTTAAAGGCTGATTTTGCTCCTGGGTGGTTAACTGTGGTTTTAAACTATCACTTATGGTCGGATCATGACAAACACTCACCAAACAGTGGAACATTTCACTAATCTGTCATGGAAGAGTGGGAGAAAGTTTTGGAGCTGTTTTTATCAGCTTGAAATGCACAGCTGCAATTTTTGTAATAGTCATGATTTAAGAAAGAACACAGATTATTTTTAGCTGTCTGGTGACGAGCGCTCGGCTACCCCATTACAAATGCGAAACAAGTGGCTAACAACAGCGCTAAACTCTTTAGTTTCTCAACAACGTCAGCTCGGTTCGGTAGGTCACTGCTGTCACTCCTACCACATCCATGTCAGAGCATATCACAGTACTCAGACACCAGCTAGCGACGACTGGGTTTCTCTATGCTACCGTGGGAGTTTAAGGGGTGAACCGCAGTATATCTGACGTTCGCTGTGTAAAAGCATTATCTGCAGTGTGAATCTCTCACACCAGTCACAGAGTCCTCCTTTTAGGTATGTTTAAACTGAAAGCAGTGATTTTGTGTCTTATTTGATCTACCGTATCATCAATTCACCGTGTTTTGCCGGAGCGCTGCTTCAAGATAGCCAGCAGCTAAAAACAGCTACAGAAAGATGGCGCTCTCCCGCTCTCCAATGCCTCACAGCTTCCTCAGTTTACTTTCGTTTAAATAAGGGCTGTAACGAACATTAACCCACTTCTTTCTTTCACTTTCGTTGCTCGAGAATGCACTAATACTAACATATGACGGTTTGGCGCTGTAACACGGCGCTGCAGACGTGATTTAACACCGCTAAAGTTGTTAGGATGCACGGAAAGAGGTGAGTTCACTGTAGGACAGTACAGTTACACCACTGACCTCGTCACTCACACTCGGTCACAGGAGAGCAGATCGCCGGTCGCTCCACTCAGACAGGGAATGTATAACTCCGCATTTCAGCCGTTGCTAAAGTATATTTGGCGACCCTTTTTTTACTCGTGGCCCCCTCCCTCTCTAATCAAGTCGAAAAATTCGGAAGTGCGCCCTCTCCTGGCGACAGCAGAGTAGTGTCGCTTTCCTTGCAGTAGAAAACGTGTATTATATCGAACATTTATCGAACCTGTCTTATCGCTCTATCGAGGAAAAGTTATATCGCGATACTTAACGTTATCGTTTTATCGCCCAGCCCTAGTGCCTGTCCTAAAGAACTCAATGCTAAAGAAAAAAGGCTCTAACCTCACCTAAGCTGGCCAGACCTGATTTTCATTCCAAAACAGCTCTGTAAACTTTGCATTTTATTCATAAGTTTTTATTTAGAAGCAGCTATTTTCAAACTATTTCTACTGACTTGACTGATTTATTTAGAGTAATAGTGACAGGCCTTTTTAATCATGTCCACTGAGATTTGCTACCTCTTTCTAAATAAAGTATTGAAAGGACAAGGATTTTCCAGTGTATTTTCAGGTTAGTCCAAATTTGTATGAATTTTTGTAGAAGCAAAGTAATGAAAGTAGTTAGTGACTCACTTATAATCGATTACTGTTTTGGGTAACTACCTCAACACTTTCCATTACAACTGTGAAGGTCAGCATAGAAAACACTCATGACCTAGGCTACTTGACCACTTCAAGCTTTTTTTCTAATCAGGACACCCTAAGCACCCTGCAGAAAAGACCTAACCTTTGCCTCAACTTCCAAAGGACCACTTTGGCCTCTTTTACTTTTTAAATAAGAGTTGCAGTTCATAGATACTAGTAAAATATCCCCACAATGACAAAACGTTCATGTTTTCACCCTCCTAAAGACATTTGATCCTTACAAAGTGATAAATACACACACATACACACACAGACGGGATGATGAGATATCATGTGATTTCTCTCTCACACTTCACCTGTCCCCTGTGTTCACACGTTCACCATCTCTCAGAGGAGAGAATATGTCTCAACACCAAAACAAAGTCTGCTCTCTCCAGAACACAGTACAGTGCAAAAGTCTGAGACCACCATTCACTGCAGTCAAAACAGCCATTAAGATCAATTTAATAATTTTTCAGGAAATATTTCTAAGGAGATTAGACATTGGATGATGCATGTGCAGAATGAAGAAGAAAGGCAAAGAAAAATAAGTGGGAAAAAAAAAGAAGCAAGAAGCCAAAACAGAAACCAGAGTTGAAAAAAATAAACGATACAGAGAAAATGGGACTCCCACCTGCAAGACCTGGTAAACACCAAAACTGTTCATCTTTCAGAGATCCACCACCACTCTTGTTTCAGATCTGAAAAAATCCACAGGTGTTTCTGTTCATCCTTCCACTGTGAAAAGACAACTCAGCACTATGGGTCTGAAAGGATGTGATGCTGTCAAGAAGCCGAGAAAAAGAAACAGACAAAAAAGAAGAACGTGCAAATCGGAACAAAACCTTGTTTCTCCATTTTTGTCATTTTTCAGTTTTTGGCATAATTAAATTTCATGATGAATGGACCAAAGGAAATGGCCCAAAAATACTAGGACAAAACGTCTGGTTCCATCGACGTCCATTAAAAAAGAACATTAGATTTTTCCTTCTCTTGTAAAAAGTTATCATTAGGAAGATACAAGGTTTTGTTCTGACAGCAGTGAAATCAAATTAAGAAGCTGCTGGTGTTCTCAGAGCAATGGACTGACCACCCAAGAGTCCAGACCTCAACATCACTGAATGTTTTCGGGATTAGCTGGATCATAAAAAGGAGAAAAAGCAAATAATGTCTAAGACTGAACTGCGGAGGTGTAGAAAAATATCCCTGCAGATTTCTCTCAAAAACTTAAACCAAGTGTCCAAAAAAGAATGGAACCTGTAATAAAGGCAAAGTGTGGACACACTAAATACTGAAAATTCTGAGCCAGCACTGAAAAATTTGATGCTGACCACAGTGTAAGTTCTGCCATGGTTCAGAAGTTCACAGCCTACGATGGCCTTGAATTGGCTTGATAGATGTTGCCCCATTAAGTCTGGATCACAAACACCACTCCAACTCATTCCACTGGCATTCAATGGATTATCAGTCCAACTCATCTTATTTATTGGAGCTTCACCACTCTAGCTTATCCAAAAGGTGCTCAGTGGAGCTTCGTCACTCCAATTCATTCCAAAGGCATTCAATGGAGTTTAATCACTTCATCTTATCCCAAAGGTGCTGAGCGGAGCTTCATCACTCAAACTTTGGTCACTTGTTCAATGGAGCTTCATCACTCCAACACATCTCAAAAGTGTTCCATGTAGCTTTGTCACTCCAATTAATTCCAAAGGCATTCTTTATCATTTTACCTCATCCCAGAGGTATTCAGTGCTGCTTCTTCACTTCCACTCATCTCAAATTTGTTCAATTCAGTTTTCAATATAGCTTTATTACTCCAGTTCATCCCAATATTGCCCAATAACAACACTTCCAACAGGATTCAACTCATTTCAAAGATGTTCAATGGAGCTTTATCACTTCAACTCATCCTAAAGATGCTGACTGATGCTCCATCACTCTAACTTATCCCAAAGGTATTCAATCACTACAGTTCCAATATGGTCCATCACTCCAACTCATCACTAAGGTGTTCACTGAAACTTTATCACCCTACTGATCCCAAAGATGTTCTGTAATCTGTAATCTGTGCTGTGTGCTTGTGAAAGAGCAAAAGAAAAAGGATCTGGATGATTAGCAGCCTACATGTTTTTTGGATTTCAGATATTTCCATATTTTTTCCACTTACAGTATTTCGTAAATTGTGGGCACAAGTTGAGGGCATAAAAAAACAACAACAACATTGGACTTCCTCCCTATATTCCAGAGCCACAGCCCCACAAGGTCAATCCTCACTAGGCAGGTTGTGAGGATCTAATTGCAGGCTGAAAGATGACTAAAGGGGAATTTCGATGTCAGATTTGTCATAAAGCTTTTGTCTGGGACTTGGTATTTCAGGAAAAAACTGATTTCCAGAGAACAAAGGAGCCACTTGGTCCCTGAAGCGTGGCTTTTGTCTTCTATTTTTTGGTGCACTTTGCTGATTCCTGTACGTCTGTGTAATCATCTCTTGTCCTGCACCACATTGTTGTGCCCCTGCTGACTGGCATCAGAAACCCCAAAAAGCTTCTGTCTGCTCTGTCAAGCTGAAATGCACTTGGAGAATTCATGCTGATAAGGTCTAACACTGAAGTAACTGTCTTATTTTAGAAACAGTATTTGTCCGTCATCTCAGGCTTTTGCTTTCCACTCCCTGAAAAATAGTTCTCATGCCATTACAATCATGAACAATTAATGCACACAAGCACAGTCTGAGGCAGCAAACAGGGATATGCACGGGTCCTCCAGTGCTCGGTTTACTGCTCCAGATGCTAGTATTTATTGCTTTTCATAATGGGAAGGAACCTTAACCCCTCAAATGGCTTGGGTTCACCGGCAGGTCCAAAATTGTATTACTCACGTTTATAATCTAAGAACAGCTCAACCAGTTTACACTGAAGTCCCTGTATGGACTGTATGTGCCTGGGACTTAAGTGTTAATGTGAGCTTGTTGCCAAGGACACGTTGTTGAAGACATGTGGTTAAGGACATGGTGTTAAGGATGCGTTGTTAAGGATGTGGTGTTAAGAAAGTGTTGTTAAGGATGTGGTGTTAAGGTTGTGTTCAGGATGTGGTGTTCAGGATGTGGTGTTAAGGCTGTGTTGTTAAGAATGTGTTGTTAAGGCTGTGTTGTTAAGAATGTGTTGTTAAGGCTGTGTTGTTAAGAATGTGTTGTTAAGGCATGGTAATGCACACTGCAACTACTCAAAATATCCAAGCAGCATTTGGGCAACAAATCAACAAAATCTGCAACACCTGCGTCAGTGTCTGTTAGAGCAGATGGTTTATTTTTGTGAGACAGTTTCTATGTTGTTTACTTTTAAGTAAGTTTGTCTTAACAGCGGTATCTACCTTCTGTGATCGAAAACAATGAGAGTGATAAATAAGCTCACTTAATTTTTTATTTAGATCTTATGATCTTATGCTTAAGAATGGCACAGAACTCAGAATGGACTCTACAGTGGAAGATGCAGGAGATGTGTGTTTTGAATGGGTTTTAATGGGTCCAGGGGTCCTGAATAGGACTGAAGAACACATGTGCATTAAGGAGAGTGCAGTGCTGTGTGTGTATGGGTGTTGCATGGTTACATTGCACTCAGAGTGCTGCATCTGTTGTTTTTGCAGAGTTTTTATCCCACGCTGAGGAGCAGAGGTCCTTATAAAGGCTTAGAGGACTCATACGCAGATTCAGCAAACTGAGAGAGAGACAGCACAAGAGAGATGAGAGATGAGAGAGAGAGAGAGAGAGAGAGAGAGAGAAAAAAAAACACTATTTTTATTCATAGAGGCTTTCAGATGAGTGAACCATTAGAGGCTATGTAGCTGTGTGTATAAACAAAGAAAAAGAGATTGGGGGCGAGAGACAGAAAGAACTTGTCATTAAATGTCTGAGCTAATTTACAAGTGTGAGTCTATAAGACAGCAGAGAGAGAGAGAGAGAGACGTGTTCTCAATAAAAATAAATACTGCGATAATCCACTCCCTCCCTGACCGCAGCAGTAGTCATCTCTAAAGAATTCATGCTAAAGGAGCAATTATCATTTAATACGGCAGCAGTGTTTTCTGCCGATAACTCAGCGTTTCCAGCTCAAAGTGCAGCTGTAGTTCATTACACTGCACTGCCCTGCAACACTGCAGGTAACCAGCACAATTCTCATGATGGATCAAAGGCACAAACGGGAGTAATAGATGCTTATTAACAACACCAACCACTTATTAAAACTTACTAACAACAAATACCTAACACAACACAATGTGCTAATTAACTACATGCTTATTATCAACAACACCAATACTTATAATTACAATAATAACTTACCAAAACAAGATGGTTATTAACAACAACACTACATGCTTATTAACACCTTAACTTGATTAGAGGATTATTAAAAACAACACTGGATGTTTATTAACAAAACAATGGATGCTTTTTAACAATTTTATACAACACTAGATATCTATAAACAACAACACTGAGTGTTTAACAACTTGCCAAACCAAAGAACTTGCCTAGAAACTCAAGAAATTGGCCAGAGCATCCCAAGACTATAAGATCTCTAAATACTGTTATCGCATTGAAAATAAAATGATCTAACAAAGCTAAAAATTTTTAGATTTGAAATCAGCCTTCAGTCGCTCTTATTGTTACTCTGACAGAACAAATATTTCCACATCTAAAATAAACTGGTAATCATTTGAATTCCAGTCTGAATACATGCTCAGTTTGTTCAGGAACTGCAACACACTAATTGGAGTGATTATAAATGCGAATAAGTCCATTCGTCTCCAAATCATCGATGTCCATCTTAACCCTTGTGTGGTGTTGGGGTCTCTGGGACTCATTTTTAATGTTTACCAAAAGAAAAAATGTTGTGATTTATTATTATTTCAACCTCAGATTCCTTTGCTCATTTTCTGTGAAGAACATATAAAAAAAAACACATTTTCAGTGTCTTCACTCTGTTCACCCCCTACACATTTATATTACACGTGGTGTTGGGGGTAAACTTGCAGGGAGTAAAAGTGTGGAGGTGCTGTGTCCTTCACTCTGTTCTCCTCCCTGTTAGTGTGTGTGTGCCTGTGTGTGTATGTGTTTGTATATGTGCGTGTGTCTGTGAGGGTGGACAACATGGACAGGCTGCTGACTGGCTACAGCTGCTAAAGGAGACCACTGAGTAACAAACACATCAACACCACACAAGGGTTAAGTCTTTCTCTTTGCTGCTAGCTAGGGGAGACTGTTGTCTGTATTATGTGACCAGCTGTCTGCGCGCCAACCTTCAAGGTCAGAGGTTGGTGAATTAGCAGTTATAGACTACATTAATTCCAGCGTTCATCAACAAAGGCTTTATTTTACTGCAAAGGAGGATTATTTTATTTTTACCTGCAAATCTAATTCTGCTGTGGAGCCTCAACAGGGCAGTAAAAGAACTGCATGTTGCCGACCCCTGTCTTGGGTTAACAGCTACACACACACAGTGGCAGGAAAGCCTCATCCCCCACAAAAATATCTCCTAGATAAAAAATTCAAATGCATCATCAAAACAACTTTTTGAAAAATGGTGATGGCCCGGTGCTTCTTACTTCCATTCAGAGCGACCACTTCAGAGAGCGTGTTTATGTGCAAGCTACTGCAAGAAATAAGCCTGAAATCAATTTGCTGGAGAGCATCTGTGAATCTTCTCTACATATATGGTAATTTGTGTTGAAATAATTTGGAATTCAAATTGAGGGCAACTAAAACGACACTAATGGCTTGTTAAAACAATGCAACAATCGGTAAACAAAACACCTCATTTCACCTCTGCCAACCTCGCTGTAGTCTGCTATCAGCCGTTACTTAGATGACATGCAACCCATCAGCAAATTACTCATGCTAGCTCATTAGCCAGTCGATATACTGGAGCTCCAGCACAGACAGCAATTTATATTCTCACTGATCAAAGTAGTTAATTTTTCAAGCTTAGTTTAGCAACTGTGAGAGGGAGCTAAGCAGACTCAAGCACTGATCTGAAAAACAGTAACATTCTGCACTTTTTATATCACCAACTAATACATGGCATGTGGATTTTTTCCACACAAATATGTCCATTTCAATCTTCTCAAATGGCTGGATTATATTTTACCAGCCTTTTAGTTCCAGTGGTGGTGTATTGACTGTATGCGAAGGGTAAAGTGTATGCTGCAATATTATTGTGTCAGTCAATGTCAAGCTGGACACGCTTCTTAAAATAAAATTAAAAAAAAAACAATACTCACAGCTAATGAGGTTCCAATTAACTGTAAAAAGAAAAAAAAACCTTTTAATCTTCAAGGAATATATTTTTCTATTAAAGCGATAAACGGCAAAGGCGATAGAAGGTTAACATGAAAGTCAGTGATTAAGAAAGATGAATGGTGGTTGTGATTAAATTGCCAGTGTGGTAATCAATTTTTCTTCGCCCATGGACTCTGTTTGTGTCACCTTTAGTGAGAGAGCGTAGCCCTCCCCTCGTGGGGAGAGCGCCTAATTGTACTAAAAGGAATCTCGTTACTCACTCTTAGAGAAGAGGGGAGAGGAAGTAGGAGAGAGTGTCAGTGGGTATGCACTCTCAGATAGGTGTGTAATCTTAGACAGAGAATTAGTCAGCTGTTTTTCAACCCACACGACATAGTGCGATGTACCATTAGCACCAAGTGACAATGAAAACAGGCACTGACGGCATGGAGAACTCACTAAGGAGCATTCAAGGAGAACAACACGACCCAGGGAGTGCATTAGCTCAGGTTTGGCCCTGAGCTTATGGGTCAAACTGAGTTTAAGTGTCCTTCCATGTCGATTAGGAGAGCTACTCACTCTGTCTGAAACGTAAATGCTGCCTACTCAGGCAGTATTCAGAGGCGGGAAGGCAGTATAACAATGTTTTACCGTATTGTGATCAATTACATCACAATATGCTTTTCTGAGTGTAGTGTGGAGTAGTTCAGTACTTAAAGAACACTGGACCTGCCTGTTTCATGGCAAAAAAAGCACAATTACTCCTGTTTAAATGAATAAAAATCACTGTAGGCACAGAGTACTGTGTAAAATTTAGAGACCGCCTTTAATCTCCCGTCAAAATATTTATCAGGAAATGATACAGAAGCCTTAACAACTAAAATATCAAACGTTTCAGTATTCGGTGTCTCCAGGCTTCAGGAGACTTTCAGTTTCTCAAAGAAATCTGCAGGGATATTTTTCCACATCTCCAAAGTTCAGTCGTAGAAGTTGGTTGCTTTTTCTTCTTCTCGCAATCCAAGTACACATTCAAAAGATGCTGTGCTCTGGACTCTGGGGTGGTCAGGCCACTGTTCTGAGAACAGCAGCAGCATCTTTGTTTGATTTGTAACTTTCTTCCATTATTCTCAGTGGAAGCATGGACAGAAACACCTGTGATTTTTTTTCTGATATGAAGCAGCTTGATTTTCTCCTCTCTTTCAAAGAAGAAAGCTTTAAGTAGACAGTTTCTACCAGGTCTTGCACAGTTGTTAGGAGTCCTATTTTCTATTTTCTTTTAATAAATGTATAAACTCCAGGTTTGGAAGCTCCTGCTTTTTCATTTATTTTTCTTTTCATTTGTCCTTCCTCATGCAAGTGGATTTGTAAGGCAGCTGAGGTGAGTGAGAGTAGTTGTTTGTATGAATGGTAGTGTCTGTTTAAAGGAGAATGTAATGTCAGTGCCTACTTTGGGAGCAGCTTTTGTTGGGAGGACACAGCTGTAACTTGGTTTTAAGGTTGGAAGGATAGAAGAGTTCAAGTGGCAGTAGGTGCACAAAATTAAAGAGTAAACAAATTAAAGACTGACTGCTTTGATATCGTAGCAACCCGCTACTGGCTGGCGCTGGCCTCTAGACGTTTGTAAGATGTCGCCATGCTGTGGCCACACCAGGAGGATCATGGGAGGTGTGCACCCTCCAGAAAAGGGACTATTTTTGTTGTTTATGTTGTTGTTCGTCAGTTAAAAGTACCTAGTATGTGTTTATAGTGTCCTGTGTCGGGGGATGTGGGTTGTTAGTGTGTTTTGTATGTGAAGATGGGTCACTGTGAGGGTGAAGTGTATGGCTAGTGGTGACCTCCCCATTGGGTTTGGCGCTTTGTATATGCCTTTCTGCCTGGTGTTCAATACAGAGCACTTCTTGTGGTGGAATAGTGGCCTCTCCTGTGTCTTACTCTACACTGATGCTTCAACATTATAATTATTGTTGGAGGCTTTTGTATAATTTTCTGCTTTTTTTCCTGACACTATAAAATGAATAACTTGTTCTAAATTCCTGTTTTGAATAAACAGAAGTGCGGTCTCTGACTTTTGCACAGTACTGTATGTGTAAGTTGTCAGTCTTTATCAGAATACTCAGTGATGTAGCTGATCTGCTGTCGTTTCACTGCTGATCTCACTTGGACAACTGGAGTTCAGTGCTAGCACATAAAGGAAGTGCTATATCCCCCTGCAGCTACCTTCCTGCTTCAGCATGCTAATTTGGCTAAAAATAACAGTTTAAAAAAATCTACCACAGCTAATTTTGTTAGACAGCCATGGGTATCTCCAAAAAATTAAAAAATAAGGATGCAGATTAAGATGGAGGCTACTGATTAGTTTAGCAAGAGGTAGTGGTTTGGACAGGAAATAATCAACGGAAATATTTCCAGCAGCACCTGGAACCGTGACGAGCCAGCATGTGTGTTTAGAATGAAAAACATACTCCGATTTTCCGCACCTGCCTCCTGATTAAGGCGGTCTGAGGCTTATTTTAATCAGAGGTGCCCATTTTTAAAGTCTGTCATCTTTGTAATTAAAGACTAAATAAATAAATAAATTGTGGTAATTGGAGCAAGTGGACTAATCTTAAACTAGAACTGAAAAAATGTGTACATAAGTGATGTAATGAAAATATAATACATATAAATTTTGGATGAAAGTGACAAGCTCAGAAATATAGCGCACTCAAACACAGAATATATCGAATATACTAAATATGACCCACACTGGAAAAAAGGGCTTTCTGTGCTCTCAGTAGCACTAACACATACACTAGAGAGAAAAACCAAACACTGCTTACATCAGACATGCAGTGGAGAGTTAACACACATAAACACCACCATTTACGCACCTTCTTAAATTTTAAATGATGTTTACTCACTTAACTCATTAGTTAGCCACTTGGGGTTTCTACAAAAAGAAAAGGTGATGCTAAAATGCTGCCACAACAATTTTCTTTCATGAAAACACAATTTTAGTTAAATATTTTTATTTGCAGGAAGGACCAGTATTGTAAAAATCAGGAATGTTACACAATTAGGTTTTAGTAGTTCAGGAACAGTTTCTTGACAATCTAATAACCAGTCCAATTTCTGTAGGGGCCAATGCGACCCCGCCCAAGTCACTGCACTAGAAATATAGCTAGAAAATACAGGTTTAATGAAATTTTACACTAAAGCGATTTTGGTGTCTATCAGTGGTCTTTTCATTTTGAAACTTTAACAGGAAGATGTTATGACTTGTTATGACATTTAAATATTTTAACCTGATTTCAAATATTTTATCATTTAAAATAAAAGTACTAAACTATGCAACAAAGCAGAGGGAAGCTCACATGAACTAATAAAATGAGTTTGTCTAAAGGGATGAAAAGATTTATTTATGTCTCATTCTGCAGTTAATTGACTGTGAATTTTAGGGCTTAATCACATTTTTTTTCTCTTCATCCCTTCTTACAGTTACATCTAAATTTTTAATTAATAAATTAAACAATTTAATGTTATCCATCACATGTGCCTGAATCTGTTCCTTCACCCGGTATTAAACACTTTTAAAAGTTATAGTTATTATGTTTTGAATTTCAAATAAATTAACGTTTTTTTTTCTAAAACTGTACATTCAGGCCAATAATCATGTGGGAACCTTTTATACAGCACTGCTTGAACATTTGCTTCATGATTTTTTGAATTTCTACATAAATGCGACCTAAAATATGATCAGATCGTCATTTAACTTAAACAAATAAGGGAAAAGTCTATAGTTTAATTCACTTTTTTAATTTTTAAGTAACTGTAAATGTCGCTGTTGGTAAAAACTCTGCTTTCAGGAACTACTGTCATCCCCTTGAGAACAACTGTGTTATGTGGGTGGGTTTTCTTGCATGAATGCCAAACCTTACGTTCTGCCTCAACATTTCTTTTGTATCAAAGTCTGGACTTTGGCTAAGCCATTCCAAAATGCAACATTTCTTCTGCTTTAACCATTCTTTGTAGACTAACTGGTATTTTTAGGATTATTGTCTTTCTGCGGGACCCATCTTGAGGTTCAGTTCATGGATGGATCCCCTAACATTCTCCTCTAGAATTTCTTGAGACAAGCTGTCCTGGTCCAATAGCAGCAAAACAGCCCCATGATACAGTGATACTGCCACCACCATGTTTTTTTTTTTTATCTTTATTTAACCAAGAGGTTTCTTTGAGATTAAAATGCCTTTTCTGAGGTAAACCTGGCCAAGACAGCACACAGTTTGTAGTTGCAGGAATTATAAATTTGAACATAACACACAACTGGGATGAGCTTCTTATGCTGGAATGCAGCGTTTGCCATACATAACTTCTCTCATTTAAGCCATAAAGATTCGTTTTGCCTTATCCATCCACATCACATCATTCCAGTCTTCTGGCTCATCCATGTGGCCTTTAGGAAACTTTTTAAATGGCCAGAATTGTTCTTCCTGGAGAGTAGTGGCTTTCTCCATGCTATCATTCCATACATATTACTCTGGTTCAGTACTTGCTCAATTGTGGACTCATGAACACTGTGGTTAGCCAGTGTAAGCGAGGCCTAATATCCTTATGTGTTACCCTGGGGTTCTTTGAGATGTCCCAGAATATTCTATGCTTTAATCTTAGATTCATTTTTGTGGAACGACCACTCCAGAGAAGGGTTACAGTGGAGTAGAACTTCTTCCATTTGTATACTATCTGCCTGACAGCAGATCGGCAAAGTCCAAACATCAAAAATAGTTCTAGCATAACGAGCATTGGCAAATAATTTTCTGAGTTCCTTAGAAATCTCATTTGACTAAGACACAGCATGCACTAACAACAGGTACACACCAGTCTTTGATGGTGAAGACTCAGCTTGATGTTTTTCTTTTGTTTTTTTTTAACAGAGGAGGGTCAATTACACTTACGCCTGATTGTCATCCAAGTGATTGAACCTCCGGACCCTAATTATACCCTATACCAAACTGCTAATTCACTTTTGCCAACAAAGATATTTAATGTTGGATCACTTCAATGAATGGATTAAAAACTATCTAACTGTTTGTGCTATTTGTTTTATTAGGTTATCACTCATTTTTCTTATGACTTAATTGAGGATCTGATCATATTTTAAGTCACATTTATGTAGAAATTCCCAAAAGGATAAAGGGTTCATAAACTTTCGAGCAGCACTGTATGTTTACCTTGAGTGCTCTGCATTCCAGTACACTGCAATACGCATAAAAAGAAATCCGTCCGTTGGGGTTACACTAAATCTCTTTTTCTTGCTGGTGCCTGGATTATCTCATCTTAAAACCAAAAGAACATCAGCACATGCCCTCAGCCGGGTTATGAACGGAGGGGTTTTTAGCCTGTCAGTCAAGGCTATCTCTCTCTCTCTCACTCACTCACTCACTCACTCACTCACACACACTTCATACATGTGTTGATTGCAGATTAGCAACTTTAGGTGTAAACACACATGCATATAAAAAACACTTTGTATGCATCTCCAGCCTAAGCCTGAGAGTTCCAGTGTCTCAGACTGCAGCAGAACATGTGGTCCACTAAAAGCACAAGCCATCTAAAATGGTTACATAAGCACGTAAAATTGCTATCTTTGAACACTTATCGAAAACACAACATCCTCAAACCATAATGAAAACAAACATGCTCACTGAAACAATTACATACCTTGCTAAAAGCTGCTGAGAGAACAATTTACACCTTTGAGCTATTATATCCAGCAGTGGCATCTATAAAAACAGACGGAGGGTTTAAATCTGACTACTCAATTTAGGAGTGCAATTCTGTAACCCCATAAGGACGTGTTTGGTGGTAACAACATTTTAATATACACATCATTTGTGTTTAATTCCAATTACATTAGCCTTACCAAGCCATGGGCCCACCGGCAGGCCCAAAATTTTATTACACACTTCTACGACCTAAGAAAAGCTCCATTAGTTTGCATTGGAGTCCCTGTAGTTAGAGAACAACAAGCCTTAGTATGTAACAAGCCTGGAATTTTAAGGGGTTAATGCACTAAATTCCTAAATGTACATTTTATTAAATACAATTTATAAGTAGATTTAAGTATTAATTAATCTATATATTAACCTCTCAAAATCCCAGGCTTATTACATACTAAGGCTTATTATTCAGTAACTACATGGACTCCAATGCAAATTGGCTGAGCTATTCTTAGGTTACAGAAGTATCTAATAAAACTTTGGGCTTGCCAGTGGGCCCTGGCCATTTTAAGGGTTAAAACATTGTGTTTCAACCCCTCATTCATGGATAACAAGACAAGCTTCAAGCTGTGTCTGTCTCACTAGTTCCCTTCTCATTTGTCTTTCTCTTGTCTGAGAAATGGATTCACATAAGCATTTTATTTCAACACAGCAGCAAAGAACCCATGTGGTCTATAAGCAGTGTTAAATTGTAGCAGTACATAACCAGTTGGGAAAAACTTCAGGAAGCTAAAATACTAACACACTGAATAGCCAGAGGGCTAGCAAAGCTATTCAGCCTGCTATCGATTCATATCGGCAATTTTTCAGAGATGAATGCTAAGAGAGGCCCATATAACAGCACAGCGTCAGCCAATAGGCTACGGATGATAAATGTTTGGAAAAATAGGGGGTTCCAGATAAGCATTTTTCATACAAGGGGAAACCATACATATCACATCAGATTTTATTCGAGGGGAAATATAAAGGCCATTTTTCACCTCCAGGCAAAACAAACCACAGCCGAACTTTGCGTCAACTCGGTAAATCACACACCAATTCCCTCTCAGTAAGGCCGTTCTAAAGGCCTGAGAGCATAAAGCACTCAGAACTCTGCACAGTCACGGGGTTTGTACGTGAACGTTTTCAACATGGTTTTAAAATGAGACACTCCAAAACACACAAAGCCACATGCATCAGTTTCAGTTTGATTTATCTACTAATTGCCAACAGAAGCAGCACATGAGCTCAACATGCCCCACGCCTAGTGTCAGCTAGAGGGGCATAAAGCCCCCCAGCTTTGGCCTGTGGAGTAGTGGAGCTTCTCTGGAGTGATGGAGCTTCATCCAATTCTTTGGGATGAGTTGCAGCAGCATTTGAATTAGAGCAGCTTTTGCAATCCAGAACCAGAACCAAACATCCCAAAAGTGTAGAGGCTGTTACTGCAGCAAAGGGGGACAAACTTTTAATGCCCATTGAAATGCTGGATGAGCAGGTGTCTACAAACTTTGGACATACAATGCAGATAGTGTACATGCAAAATACAAACAGGAACCATATTATAGAAGGCAATATATGCAAATAATCTAAGGGGACTGGTGACTTATTAAGAGTATACAAGTCAAGCGGTTAAGTAATGAATACAACAACAGCTATGGTCGATAAACAATGGTACTAATAGGTTAAGGAGTTAAATAAAGCATAAAACTCATTTGTAAGTCTAAGTGCACTGCTAAAAATCATAGAAACCATCAAAAGTTTATGTTGGTGCCAATAGTCACTAATGACATTTTGTGTTTTCCTGTTGGTTTGATATCACAGTGTAAAGGATTCTATTGGTTTAGCAGCTGTTCTGGGACTGATCCCAGATGCATTTGATGGTTTTCTAATGGGATCTAAAGGTGTCCTACAGGAAACTGTTGCTAACCAGTAAGCCAATTCCCATTAGAAAGAAAAACATCAGGTTTTAGTCCTAATGGTTCATATGATCTTTTTAGCAGAGTGCCCTGGGGGTAAAACTTGCCAGGGAAACATGACTGAATAAGTAAATGGGAAACAAAAGCAACACTGAGGTTTCTAGGAAAAGCATCAACTCTTGATGTGAGTGAACCAAGAGCCACCTGCAAATCCCTGCAAATCCCTAGGACTGTTGTCAAGACCCGCGACCAGTTCTGTCCTGTTTAACAGTTCATCCAGTCCTTAATAGCATCCATGCACTCAATGCATTTACAGAGAACAAAAATGATTTGGTACAGCACCTAATATGATGTACACGTTTGGACCCACAGGCATTTATCTTAAAGACAATTTGATCCCAATGAAGGTTGGTCACTCTTGCACAGTGCTGTATATAACAATAATGTTTCAGCATATGTGGATCTTCTTTAAGCCTTTTAGACCAGCATCTCAGGTGGCTCTTCATGAAGCTGCTTGAAAGAAGGCAAAGGGAGGCTAACTTCTAAGAGAACGTAAACTAGAAGGTGTTGATTGAGGCTATTTAACACTTTTTTTGTCTCTGCATAGGAAAACTTTTCTATGTTCTATCAGTAGGTGTGTGCAAACTTTTGACTGGTATTGTATATACTGCTTACAGTTTCAGCATCATTTATTTAACACCTCTTTCTGCATTCCTGCTCTTGTAACTCTTTTCACTGCAGTGTTCTACTGGACGCATAAGCGCAAGCCAAAGCTGACTGCATACCGAGAGAGAGAGAGAGAGAGAGAGAGAGAGAGAGAGAGAGAGAGGACAAGAGAGAGAGAACAGCATGCACCTGCAGGCTTTGTTTGGGTTTCCATCGCTCCATCATGACCTCGACAGTTTGTTTCTCCCTCGCAAACAGAGACAGTGCAGCTTAACTGGCTTTTCAATGTTTCTCTAATATTACTACCTTTTATTTATTTATTTTCCTTTCAGTCTCAGGCCATGAGAGGATTACCCATCTGTTCACAATGACAAATCATACCCAGCAATTACTGATAAAAAAAAAGAAAAAACAGTAAAATATCAGGACACAAAATATGACTCAGCTTGTGTGTCGCAAAACAAAAACCTCAAAAGATCTTCAAAAAAGCCATTAATAAGAAAGTGCAACTGAAGACTGTCTGAACACATACAGATAACCAGGACTAGCAGCTTACTGTTGCTAAAAGCTGTTTTATATACAAAAAGAAACACTCTTGGCTGCACCAGTGACTTTATTTGCATTAAAATGACTCTTTGAGTTATTTGGTGCACTACACTTCCCCATATAATATGTTTACTTACAAACTATCTTATAATTCATCTTCCTTTATTGTTATGTATACAGGAAAAAAAGTTTTCGATAATGCTTTTTTGTAGGGCAGTGTTCGTAAGGCTACACGACACCTACAAAAGCCATTCATGACAACTGACATAAACGCACCATTTATAAACATTCATTCTAGTAAGGGTCATTTTTTGTAAAGGCTGTATTTGCCAACGTTGATGTCAAGGTGCCATGACATCTACCTGTTATGCCTGGGGTGACCCCACATTCTGGGGTGAAATGACAGTCTTTGTAGCTCTATGAATGACCTTATTTGAGCTTGATTAGTTGTACTAAATGAGGTCTGGTAAAATAATCTGTTTTCGCCCATTTGTTCGGGATAAAGTATTTGTGTAATTTCCCCAAATTATCTCAGATAGGTCAAAATGTTATATCCTGGACATTCACGTTAGCGTGAACATTAAAACTGAACAGGTCCAAACAAACAACACAAATGACTTTCCAGTTAATACCAGATAGAACAGCATTAGGCCAGGAAACCTTCAGAGATTTCATCTTCATTCTCCTTCTGTTTAGCCCATCACCAAAAATGTTTTAGATTATACTCTGAGAAAAAAGGTATTAAACCGTACACTGACCACTGGGGCGGTGGCTTCAAGGATACGTCTTCAGTACCCTGGGAACGTAATTGTACCACAATTCATTGCAATTATATACATTTGTAAACTGTATTGACTCCACAAACCCTCTTACATCACCAAGTCTTTTATTTGATTACTCTGTTTTAAAACATTAGGTTATGAAAAGGTTCAAATATGTGCTTTTCTCTTGGTAAAAACATATTTAAAGTACACAACTGGACCCTAAATCCATTATTGTACCTTTGAGAGTACATTTACATTGTTTGTACCTTGATGAACAAAAAATTTGAAGGTTACCTAGAAGTAAATCTGTCACGCTTCCCTCCATTCCCGCTGTCACTACTTCCCAGCCTGGGAGATGGAGTCTGCTCACTTGATCACGTGACCTCAGATCTGCCTCACATGACTGTCCACCGGTCTGCTTCACCTGACTAGTGATTCACATCACCTGTTCATTGATTCATGTGACCTATTAGTTTAGTATATAAGCCCGGGCTTTAGCATAGGACCTTTGCGAAGTATTGACTTTGTTTACAGAGCATTACTTGCTTGCTTTTCAGTGTATGACCACTGCCTTGTTTGTTTTCGACCTTGCCTTTTGCCTAGCCCTCTCAGTATTGTTGTGATTTCTGGTTTGACCTTCTTTTCTGGACTTTAGACTTTGCTCTTCGAACTTAACTCATGTTTTCGTGATCTGGCTTTTGACTTTGGACAGGTTGACCCTGATTTTGGATACTTTTTTTTGTTAATAAACCTATTTTACTTCAGTGTGGTCTGCAGTTCTGTCCGAGTCTGACAAATTCACTGTGGAATTGGTACTTAGCAGACTCATAAATACTACAAACACTGTAGATGCATACTGGATTAAAATCACAGATCTCAAAAGTAATCACTCAAATTACAGCACATCCCTTTATAAAACTAATCCACCTCCAATTATGTCACAGTAACATAATGCTGATTAAATGGCATAGCTTGCCAAGTCAGGCTCAAAAGTGAGCATTTTCTGTGACCCTTAACCTAAAGTCAGTTATTATAAAATGCTGCCATTACACTTCAAAAAAATCAGAGGAAATTGTCAACTTTACGACAGAAGATGTCCACTGAAACAAGCCTTTATAAATGTTTATGTAGGTTTATGTAGGTGTCATATAGCCTTTTGAACACAGCCCTGCAGTAAAGTGTTAACAAACACTCTTAAAACAGAAGCCAATGGGCAAGTGCTTAAGTATGTGCATTTTAAGTCAATGGGTTTTCTTTGCTTTGACTAAACACAGGGAAATGGGAGAGTTTTATTCCAATATGCTGTTTATCTGTTTGTAACAATTCTGGATATAAGGAGTTTTTGAAAAGAATAACAGCTGACATATGAGAACTGCATCTTTATTTCTCTAATAAAAGTGGTGATATTAATCATAATATAGCATCAGCACCGGCAATTCAATGCGCTTTGGAATGAAACCCTGTTTTTTTCTTACTGCCTGTGGTTATTAACTGTACAGTAGAGAGGCAGCAGACTCAGAGAGATTCCTAAATTCACAAAAATTGCTAAATTAAATCATTAAGATGTAAATAAAGTCATTAAAATTAGTTTGATATAAAATGCTCCACAGATAATTGTTCAGAAATTAGAATCGTTCACAGTGGTGGTGATAAGAACCAGACGTTTGGATACTTTAATGCCTTTAAAAGCTCCCTTATGGAAAGCTATTACATGAAGTGGTTTTGAATACACTGACTGATGCTGAACACACTGACTGAGATATTGCTTCACAATACTTTTGAGAAGGTTTGGGATTAAAAAAAAATTCTCAAGCTCAGAGAAGAGAGAAAATAGTCCACAAAGACAATATTTTTTTTTCAGATTTGCCATTTGTATATCATCACAAACATGACATAAAAACTCAGAAGACACGTGCAGGTTCACTGACAATGACAGGTTCATTTGTGTACTAAACATTTTGAGCCTGGGTTCCTATGACCACCACCGTAATCATCTGTCTGTAATGAAAGCGATTCTGTACAATGAATCATTTCACATTAATCCACTCTGTTTACTTCTCAGCATTTGTATTACGCAGAAATTTAGAAAAACTGGTGCACTTCCCCTTTAATTGCACAGAAGGAGTCAGTTCTTCTGCATGCGACTCTCTAACTGAGGGCGTGTGGAGGCGGTGTTAGCATGATGGGTTTTTAAGCCTATACATGGATTTAATGCTGTAATTTTAAATTAGGGAGAAATGGAGAGGTCCCTGTGAAACCGGACTTAATGCCAGCTTAATCCAGCCAGATGAAGAGTCATCGTCACTGACCGCACACACATACGCACGCATAAGGTCACATCACTATCTCTATCTACCTTACCTCAGTTAACCCCCTGTGTTAACCTTCTGTGACTCTTTATCTCCTGAGCGGCCTGAAAATTGACACATTCAGGAAGGAAATGTCATTGAAAAAACAGATAATTGCATAGAATTGTTTGAATATCTGACCTGTCCCCTACGCTGCTTTCTGTCTGTCGTTTCATTTGGGAATAAAGCAGTAAAATGGGGCAGTGGAAAGGGGTTCTGTCTTGGTGTTTCTTTCTGACCAATAATAATGTTATTGAATACAGTATGGTCATTTTGGGGGGCATATGTAAATTCTCAGGCTATTTTAAAGCACAGTAAGCATAATAAAAGTTAAACTATTATTTTTATTGCCTGTTTTCCACTACTGTGTATATATTCCTAGGATTACATGACACCTGCATAAGCCTTTAAAGGGCCCTTATCCTGCATTTTTCCAGTTTTTTCCACTTGTCCACTTATAATGTGTGGATTCTCGCACCAAAAACAGTCAAATATCTTTTGCACATGACCATTTGCTGACCTCTCTTTATCCCATAGACTTAAACAGACTGTTTTCGTTACTGTGCATTTAAGACTGATAATTATATACGAGCTCTGTTCTGACTGGCTGCCCTGTATAGCAGTCCAGTCCTGCTTCTTCATTCAAAAAGCAGTCCAGGTTGAAACACAGTGTGAATGGGGAGAGCTAAACTGAATATGTGGACTGGGGAGTGAACAGTGCATTTTAAAACACTAACAGTATCTATAGCTGCGTTCCAAAGTCTAGGCTGCAGCTGAGGTAGTGAGGGTCCTCGGTAGGACTGTCCTATGAAGACTCCTCCTTAGTAGCCTGTTGGTCACATAAACGGAACAGTCTCAACGAGGCTGTGTGGTGACGTCACCAGAGCGGCGCGAAACTCGTGAGGGAACTGGTGAGAGAAACTGGAGCCTGTTGAATTGAGTTTGTGGCTTTCTCATTTCTTCACAAAAATGGAGATGTTCTTATGTAGTACGATAAACTACATATATACGAATGATATATGGAAGATATACGATGTATGGACGAATGCTTTAATTAATCATTTTACACTTCATAAGGTAACAAAGAAGAATTCAAGTATGTGAACAACTTACATTTTAAAACAAACTCTGCTCCAACGGCTTTGTTTTCCGACATTTTTAGCGGGGCTGTTTTTTTTCCCCTCTGTTGTTTGTGCGCAGAGAACTGTGGGGAGCCGAAGGCCTGGAAGGATACATCTGATGCGTCCTTGAATCACTCAGAACGTAGGCTGCATTTCTAGGCTGTGTACAAAGGATGCTTCACTATGTTACATTCAACTCTACTATTTAAAAAAAAAAAAAAAAAAAAAAAAAGTTAATTTTGACTTTTTTTGAGCCCTTTAAAGCTGATATAAACCTAAAATGTTTATAAATGTTTATACTGAGCAATTAGAGTAAGTCTTTATAAATGTTTTTATAGGTCTTTCAGTAAAGTGTTACCCACATTTATTTATTTATTCATTTAGTTAGTTATTTAGTTAATTAGTTAGTTAGTTATAAGTAAAAAATTGGGCAGACGACCACACTTGAAGCATCCCCCTCCTTCCAAACTAACTTCCTACAAATTTCCCTTGCCTTTCATTCCCTGTGACAAAGTTTTGGCACCCCAGCACCCATCTCCCCCCTATTCCTCAAATAATGCCTGAGGTCTAACTAGATAATAACATAATCCTTGTAAACATGTATGCTCTGAATATATGTTGGCACTATTGTCAGTGATAATCGTCTGTATGTTACAGATGCGGAAAACAGAGATTAGGTTGAAAAACACTGGAGTGTTTCTGTAAAATGACTCCTCTGTTTGCAAAAACACGGGTTCATTCCAGACAGCGAGCTCCTTTCATCAAATGAAGCCCCGGGACGCAGAGAATTCATAGCAATTTACAAACGTCAGAGCACAGAGACAAGCTGTCCTGTGTGCACACACAGACGCATATAAATGATATGATGGCATTAAAAAAATGCCACAACACATCAGAGTTATTTGCACTGTTGTTTAAATCCAAATTAAATTCATGGAAAGCGTCAAAACAAATGACAGATTAATACTTCGCTAAGTAAAATAATGCAACGGCGCATAACAGTGTGTAATGCAGAGCTTCATTTCTGCTGTAGATCTTTTTTGCGTGTCCGTGACTGGACCGTTAGGGAGTATCTCTCAGTGTTGGCTATTCCATAATGAAGACAATCCTTTCATTCATTTATTCGGCTTCCATTGTGACGATCCGCAGGGTAATCACTGTTTAGCTCTGCGGGGAACAGTGCTGTTAGCTCGGCCCATGTTTAGACGGAAATGTAAAAAACACCACACCACATTTGGTGGAAAGATTATGAGATTATTAGGTATAAATCCCAGTGAATTAGCCGGCTGTGCTTGCCTTTTTACTGCCTGTACCTTTGGCCTCGCGGCTGCATCTAGGACAGAAATTCATGTGATGTGATTAGCAAATTGCTTCCTCTGCCTCTATTCTCCTCCCCAGCTCTGTCTATGAGAACTACTACATCAGAATACATTCTTCATCCTGGATTGGTGGAACCGATGCTGGTGCCACTCTTGGTCTGACATAATGGCTTCCTTAATTATCACATGACTGCAGTCTGGTAACGTCCTTGCTGAACGAAAGGGGTAGTTTCAGACATATCGCTTACATAAGTGTGTTATTCTAATACAGATTAAAACCATTTTGGTGTGCTGTGATCCTCTTTCTACAAGATATTTGTTTTGTCACAGTTTGGGGACATTCTGTCTTCCTTTGACATTCTCACTGTTACGAAGTAGAAGAAAAAACCTGCAAAGGTTTTGTTAGCATAAAAGAGCTATGTGCTAATGCTTTGACCTACATTTAGCTTCATGTTCATCAAAGTATCTTCTTTAGTCTGAAAAGTAGGCTTTGCCTGAATAATGATTTGACAGTTTTAATTATTGTTAAAAGCACATCTTGAAATTCTTTCAGCACAATGATGGTGCTGACATCACAAACAATTATTAAAAATATCCAAGTTTGTTGTCCTAATTTTGATAATCCTGTTTTGCATAATATGACACTAGGCTACTCTTTTTACTTTTACAGTTGAACAACAGGCTTTACGAGCTGTTGTGTAAGGCTGCTACAATGGCAGTATAGCTGACTGGCCTACAAACCAACATCACATACAATAGAGTCGTATGCAACAGTACAGTTGTGCTAAATGTTGCACATTACTTTCTACTGCCTTTTGATTTCTAGAAAAGTGCCACTGAGAAAGAGAAAGAAAAAGAGAAAAGGGGGATAGAGCAAGAAAGAAAGAAAGAAAGAAAGAAAGAAAGAAAGAAAGAGAATGAAGGAAGGAAGGAAGGAAAAAGAAAGAAAGAAAACAGAAGGGGACAGAGCAAGAAACAAAAGAGAGAAAGGAAGAAAGAAAGAAAAAAGAAAGACAGAAAGTGAAAGAAAGAAAAAGAGAGAAAAGAGAAAAGAGGGGGGAACAAATAGAAAGAAAGAAAGAAAGAAAGAAAGAAAGAAAGAAAACAGAAGGAGACAGAGCAAGAAAGAAAGAGAGAAATGGAGGGAGAAAGAAAGTAAGAAAGAAAAGCAGAAGGGGATAGGGCAAGAAAGAACAGTACAGAGCAAGAAAGAGAGAAAGAAAGAGCAAGGGAGAAAGAGTGAGAGAGACAAGAAAGGAAACAGAGAAAAGAGACAGAGAGAGAAACACGAGATAAAAAGAGTGAGACAGAGAGAAATAAAAAGGGCAAGAGAGAGACAGAGGAGAGAGAGAGAGAGAGAGAGAGAGAGAGAGAGACATGCAGACACTGACGACCATCAAATAATCATGACAACATCAGGGGACTAAAACTTTCATTAAATGCCACGAGGTCATGTTGGGTAACACAGACTCTTCACAACTCCACACACACACACACAGAATCTCGGCCCACCCTCCTCATCCTCCTCCTCTTCCTCCTCCTCGTTCTCCTCCTTCATCAGACCATTCAGAGCACGTTCTGAGCCCTGTGATCAGGAGAAAAACCTCAGCCCTCCACAGTCAGGCTGCAGGTAGCTCACATGCATTTATTAATGCGCGGCTGCTCTGATTTATGCCTCAGACGCTCAAGCTCCTTTGTTCAAATATTTGCGTGCAGGCGGCTGCTGGTTCAGATAAGCGGGCCGAAACGCTTGGCCCGATTCATCAGTTCGGCTCCAAACACGCTGCCAATGCTTTCCAAAGGTGAGAGAGGAGGATACATTTCTTTTATTCCTTTCGTTTCCTCCCTCTTTTTTTCCCCTCGGGATCCCACTGGTATCTAAGAGCAGTCCGTCCAAAAGAGGGGGTGATGAAGTCTTTCCCATTCTGGATCTGTGAGCTTCAGACAGTGTCCCCAAAGGACCTCGGTTATTATTTAACTGCTTCTTTTCATAAATATTACTGTCAATACACCTTGTATCAACAAAATTATAACTTTCAGGAGAATAAAAAGCATTATATTTAATGTATGTTAATGGATTTTTTTTTCTCTCAGCAAGTAATTTTGCACCTATCTTCGTGGAATGTTTACACAATGTGAAGGTCTGCTGGAGTTTCCAGCTCTTTTCAATCCTCTGAAATGACAGAAAATTATATGCTATCTGTCATTTTTCAGTTTTTAACATAATTTGAAAATGCCTGTTGCCATTTACATTGTGTGTAAATTTCATTATAAATGAACCAAAAGAAATGGCCCTATTTACTTGGGGAAAAAAAGTCTGGTTCCATTGACTTACATTAAAAGTAAAGAAGGTTTTTTTCTCTTCCTGTAAAGTTACCATTTTGGAGATATGAGATTTTGTTCTGGCAGCAGCGACTTACTTGTTTTTCTGTTTAATATATGTGGCCTTTATACAGTTAAGTCATATTAGATGACCTTTTAAGAGGCTAGGCTTATCGCGTACCTATAAACAATGAAGAAGGCCTAAGATGAAACACATCCATTCAGACAGGTTACATTGAAGATTTGTTTATTTTGCATTACAGAGGGCTGGATTTATTTTTATATATCCATGAGCAGTGGGCCACCGACGAGGCTCTGAAAACTGAGCAATGCCTCAAGGGCTCAGAAACACAAACAATCTCTTATCTTTCTCTTTCACCCTCTCTCTCTCTCTCTCTCTCTCCCTCTCTCTCTGTCTCTCAAATCAATTCAATATATTGTCACTGTCATATCAAAATCTCACAACTCCTATTTTTTAACACCATTTTAAAACACTGCCTGACGTTTATGGCATGTGAACATTTCATGACAAATGGTACCGATACACTCTTAAAAAACATAATTCTTCAAGGGTTCTTTAGTAAAGATGGAAAAATGGGTCTATCTAGAACCATGAACATTCGAAGAACTATTTGCATGCTCAGAGCGTTCTTTGCATGATGAAATTGTTCTTCAGATAGATGGAGAATGTGTTGTATATGGTTGCAACATAGAACATTTTTGAAAAGGGTTCTTCTATTGTTATGATGTCAAGCTTGTAACAACAGAAGAACCCTTTTTGGTGCTATATAGAACCCTTTTAAAAAAGGTGTTTACAGTTGAACCATTTGTCTTCACTAAAGAACTCTTGAAGAACCATCTTTTTTAAGAATGTAGAAATTGTCTATTAATATATATTAAAAGATAAGGCTCTATTACTGTACGTTCCCATTTAAGAGGTTTTGTTGTGTGGATTTGCTTTATGGACATAAAATCTTTATTTATATTGGAAAAGCACTGCATTCAACACATACACATATAGCAATAACAAAATGTTAACCATGAAATGATGGTGGTAAAAATAAAGAAAAGAGAAAAGACTGTGCAACACTTTCTATCCAAGAGCTACGCAACATGTGCAATACGAGTTAGTGCAATATTTTTATAAATCTCTCTCTCTCTCTCTCTCTCTCTCTCTCTCTCTCTCTCAGATAAACACAGTAATGTAAAAACGACTTTAACCACGGATTCATAACTTTAGTTAACTATTGGAATCATCCAAATAATTAGTCATAATAATAACCCCTTTAACATGTGGCTAAAGTAATCACGAGACTGATGTAAGAGGCCGAGTACCAACATGACTGACATAAATCATCAATTGATACCAGTGGTGATACATTTGGTGCCCCATGTGAGGGACCTATCTTCATCCTGTAGTCTCCACATAACTGGCACTGACCATGTAAGAAATCAGCCAACAAAACAGGAACATAATCGGTGCCTATAGGAGAGACCTATCTTTATCCTATAGTCTTTACAAAACTGGCGCTGACTGTATAAGGAAACATGGCCAACAAGTTATAGCACATGCTATAAATAGCAGATGTGATATCCATATAAATATTACAGTTGAGTTCTACTAAGTTGCCCTCTGCTCGTCTTGCGCGTTTTTGTTTGATACATGTACACAGTGACAAAATCATTAAAGACTATAGCAGAATTCCTTTAATTAACTTGACTAAAATCAATACAACAGAATTCACTTAATGAAGCTTATCGTATTCCAAATGACCCTCGTCAAGAAAAGTGGGACAATTATTTGTCAGATTTAGGAAAGATTCACTCCAAACATTATCAATTTGTAGTAGATACACGTCCATCACCACTAGAGGAGAAAGAAAAATTGGTGACATATTATTTTGACTCTCAATGGACTCTCAGTAAGAGTCAACAGACTCTCAGTAACATGCCAAAAACATATTAGGGTTAGGATTAGGTTTTGGGCTGAGGTTGAGGTTAGGGTTAGGATTAGGTTTTGGGCTGAGGTTGAGGTTAGGGTTAGGATTAGGTTTTGGGTTGAGGTTAAGGTTAGGATTAGGCCCAGGGTGAGGATTAGGTTTTGGGTAAGGTTAGGTTTTGCGTAATGCAAGTAACATATTAACAACACACCTACTTAATGTAAGCAATGTATCAACAGTACATCTACAAGATATTTACTTCACCTTACTAATTCAGATACTTCAGTACTGCTACTTCACTGATACATTGTTGTTGTGTTACTAATAATCTGTTAAGAGTTTATTAATCATCTACAAAAGACCAGTCAAAATAAAGAGTTACCAAAAAATCTAGTACAGACCAATCAACAAAAAGCAGTGAAGAATGAAAAACAAAAGCAGACTAAAACCGAAATTTATTCAGATCAATCTGCGTATGGACCACGGTGCTAAGGCACTGAGCTGTATTCTGCCACCTTGCCGCTCCAGTTTAGTCTTCTCCATTGGGAGGGTCGTGCGGATGAGTCATTTTGTACGGTATTTATAGCACTTGTGTTCGGCTAGCTCAGCAAGGAATGCTTGCAGCAATGCTGACTTGGTGGCAAGTTTACACAAGATAACAAAGAGGCCTCAGTGTTAAGCAACCAATACTTTGCCAGGGGTGAAGCATTTTGCAGGCCCAACAAAACTGAAGCTATATCTGTCTTCCTGCTTGCGATAACTGTCCACTCGACAAATTTACTGATTATCTACAGATGGCCTTCAGGCTCCTTGGAAAATATGCTACCCTTACAGGATGCCCAAGGAGGTCACTGTCATTAAGGGCTCGATGCTGAATTAACGTTTTTACTAATCACCATTAAACCAAAAGGGTAGAATCAAGCATGGAAATACAGGACCATTTTCACATTAGCTGCTTTAACACATCATTAAAACCACTGAGCAGTCAGTAAAACTAATGTTTGTGTCTCTTTATAATGATTTTTATGCTTTTTTTTCTAACGTTATCTTTCAGAGCAGGTCTTGGAGCTTCTGGTGTTTTGCATGTGTTGGCCACAGGCAGGGTCAGCAGAAGGCTAGGCATCTCCTCACATTACTCCTACTCATTTCCTCCAGCACTGCCTTTACCACACTGCCTAAAACATCCTGATATAGTCTCATGCACATATCTGTGTTGAGAAAACCTAAAAAGACACTTAAGAATGCCTTACAGATGCATATATTTTGTGTTCATGGAGAAATTTATTGAATTTTATTTTATTAGAAAAGAATTAGAAGCAATTTCTGTGACGACATTTTCAAATATGTGATCTCAGCTTCTAAAGCAAAGAATTAAAACTGGCATAATCCCTGTTTTTACTACATAAATTTGTTATCATGTAGTCACATGCATTATATCATCTTAAACACATCCCAACATATATCAAAATCATAAAGGAACCTTTCACCAGTTTCCAGTCCCAGGTTGTAATTAAGAAGACCACAAATATCAAAAGTTTGCAAAGACTGTGCATGTTTGGAACTTTGGGCAAAGCAGGCATTAATTATTATGTAGTACAGTTATATAATTTACTGAAAACAACTAAGCTGACAAAACTGTCTCAGAGCAAATCAATTTTACAACAAACGTCTGTTATTTTAATGTGAAATATTATTGTTCCCCGCTGGTGTCACACTCAGCAAGAAGGGGTACATGCAGAAAATATTGCATCCAAAGAGGGAAAAGCAGAATCTACTGTGTTGTACAATTACAATCTAGGGATGGGCATTTCAGACAAATTTGACATTTTTGGCATTTTTAAAAAATAGTCAATAATATTCCACTGCAAAAAAGGCTACAGGATGCCACATGCTGGATCCATCAGGAAAAGAACATGTAGTGCCCATAAAGTGGCCTTTAGCATCTTACTATTAAAGTAGCTTGTTAAACCCAAACCACTAATCCATAGTGGATGACGTAGCTTGAAATTTACTCTGAGAAATCTACATTACTCCAGCAAGTCTAATGTAGATAAACAGACAGACGCTAAGGCCCAATCCCATTTCACCCCTTGCCCCTACAACTTAGCCCTCAGCCCTCTGTTTTGCGAGTTCACGTCTAGGGTAAGGGTGTCCCAATTTTTGTTGAGATAGAGGGGTGGGGCGAAGTGTTAGGGCTACGTGGCCCTCCAAACGGAGGTTTTTCAGAGGCTCACTCCAAACGGAGTGTGGTGAGAAAAAAAAGACACCGGCAAGATGGCCGAACAAGTGACCAAAGAAGGCCACAAATGTGAGAATTTTCTCCATTAAAAAATTTTGATAACCTTTGTATTATCTTTAATGTCGTTTCAATGTATTATGGTCGTTTTCTTCGTAACAAGCATAAAAAATCACTAATAGCATGCTAACGTCTCGGTAGCTAGCTAGCTAACTTTCCCGTTCCACCGTAAATAGTCCAGCAGTTCTGACGCCCGAGTGCCAGAATGTAACTCCTGCACCATTTAAGGTGGAACAGGAAAATTTGAACAAGAAGCTGATGAATAACAGACTCAGCTTCGTATCACCAAAGAATAAGCGGTGGGCGATAATAAATAATTGTTTTATACCCCTTTTTGAAAGCCTATGATGCCCTAAATGTGACTAAAGCTCAGCAGTGAGGTTGCTGAACTTTTTCCTTTTCTGCTATCACTGAAGACGGGCTGGGTCGCCTAAGGTTACAGAGCACTGCTAGTAGCCTATTAATGAAGCAGTGAAAAGTTTTTTTTAATTTGAGGGTTGTCCTATTTCATAGGGCAAGATTTCAACCACTAACCCTTGTAACTCAGTTCCAAGGGGTTATGGTGACACGCGAAAACAAGGGGTAGGGGTAAAAAGAAAGAATGGGATTGGGCCTTAGTGTCTGTTTTTATCTCAGCTAATGTTACTGGCTTTGTCCTATCCTGACTTATTTCACCTCATACCTTTTAGCTCAAAAAAATAATTTAAAGAGTTAGTTAGCTGATGCCAAATGTAATAAAGTCACAATTTTTTGTTGAAAGTTTGACACCATCAGTATGAGTAGAGTCTAAAATGAACTTAAATGTTCATGTAAAGCAGAAAATGTGCTCTGAGTTTGTCACACCACAGAAAAATGTGCTATTAAGTAAGGCTACACCAATTTTCAGTGCCATTCCATCAGGCATCATCACAATTGAGTCCCAGTTGTTCTTGGTCAAAAGTTTTAGGACAGAAGTCTACATTATATGAAGATGGTGGAGGGCACAATGAGTTGCAATCCCTAACTCTAACACTAGAGAATAAAATCAAATAACAAAATAACAACATATTGGTGTGAAAACAGCAAGCATTGGAATGCAGGTGTTAGGGCCTTCGGGCTAGGTTAAAAATCGTTGTCTTACACCCAAAAATATACTGATGTCGTAGACATCTTTGCCACTGACGATGAGAACTCCACAAGTGATGATTTAGGGTGCTAAGGTGCTGATGCATCCTCAACAAGCCTAAGGGCCCGCATTCATCTTTTGGCAGGAGCAGAGGAGAGGCTGAGGGAGATGGAGGTGGCTGGAATCATCAAGCCATCGCTCAGTAATTACAGCAATAAGCTCATGGTCTGGATGCCTTAATGTCGTCATCAAGCTAGACTCATAGCTGCTGGCCTACATCAATGATGCCCTTGACCACATTGCCAGGTTTAGCTCCCTCAACCTGCAGAGTAGATGCTGGCAGACAGCATCACTTCAGAAGCCAAGGTGAAGCTGGCATTCACGCTGGGGCTTTGGTAGTTCTGAGTCATATTCAGATTCAGCAATGCAGCTTCAAGAAGCTGATGGCCCAACTGTACCTTGGTGTACCAAGCCAACTTACTGACACACACACACACCAGTTATTGGCGGTGCCCTAGCCAAACTGTGGAAGACTTTCATAGCCATGAGAGCACCTGGTCTGAACCCAGCCAAGTGCAGCCTCATCCAAAAGATTAATTAAGTTCCTAGGTGATACAGTTGATGCCAGACCCAGACAAAATCAACATACTGTAAATATACTACATGTCCAAAAGTATCAAACCACCTGCTCTTATAACATTTCTTCCAATGCAATAATAGGGAGTTTCCCCCCCCTCTTCTTTCCTGGGTTTTACTGGGCTGGAACCTTACTGAGGAGATTGAATTCCTTTCAAGAGCATTAGTGAGGTCAGCACTGATGTTGATGATAAGGTCTGTATCACAAATGACACTCAAACTCATACCAAAGATGTGTAATGGAGCTTCATTACTGTGGCTCATCCTGAAATTTTTCAATGGTGCTTCATTATCCTACTGAACATGATTCCACTGTTACAAAGTCCAGGGTCGGTAAGCTTTACACTCTTCTAGCTGACACTTGGCCTTGCATATGGTGACCATATGTTTGTGCGTGTCTCCTTCAGAGCATCCCATTCCACTGTTAATACTTTTCTAAGTATACTGTATGTCTGTGTACACACATTTAATGCCTGCATAAGCGTTCCACCTTAAAGAAGCTGAATTCACTGACTAGAAGAGTTATTAGGAGATACAGTTTGTCTGCCATTTAACACACTGTTAGGGTGGCACTATCATGAGCCAAAGCCAATACCGTACAGTGCTCAGTGCCAAGTCCCCAATCTCTAGCATTATTTACTTTCTTCCCATACTCTCTCATGCATGGCTCAGAGAATATGATTAAACTCTTTAAGATCAAAACTCGCTCCCTGCCTCGTGTAATACAAATGGAAATCAATATAGCTATAGGGGTGCATTCAGCCATTTTATGGCCAAGGTGTTGAATTGATATAGATCAGTGCCATGAATGTGTTCAGCCAGGGTCAGCAAACCAATGAGGTCAATCAAAGGTATGACCACAATTAGCCAATCCAAGCATACACTGGATGGCTCATGAGTCAACTGGTTGGCCAGGATGTGTAAGAGCAAACAAGATGGGATTAAGTAAAAATCTTTAAAATCACATGTTTTAAGAATTTTTCTCTTTTCATAAGAATCACTCTTCTACAAGTAACCCAAAACCCTGTGAGTGAGAATGAAGCCTTTCCATTATCCTAAAAGCAAGTTTTTGTAACAAATGTCTATTTGAGACTGATTTATAAACGTTAACTTCAGTGGCTTGGCATTGCAAACTCGAAGGGAAGTTTGCAATGCCAAGCAACTCATACAGGACTCTGCAGCTTTGGTGATGCAGCAACCTTCTGCTTTTTTGTCTACAGTCATCCACAGCATAGCTGATGAAATGAATGTTTCTCATAATCATAACTGTAATTGTTTCCATAACTGTTGTTTCTGCAAGTCCCTCCTCAGTAATGATGTGCACAAAAGCTACTTCAGCACTGATAGTTCTCTCTTGTGAAAAATGTTCAGCCTGCAAAACTGTGAGTGTGAGTTTCAAGCCAGGTCCATGACGTACATACGATGAAAACACTTGACAAGCAAGTAGACACCTCAAATTAGCAGCATCAAACACATCAATCTAAAGATAAACAGCACAAAACCAACTGAACTCCACTGCAACTAGCCTATTCAAAAAACAAACAGTGCTGCATCCAATAGATATCACTTAATATACACCCTCTGAGCACTTTATTAGGTACCCCTGTACACCTACTCATTCATGCAATTATCCAATTAGCCAATCATGTGTCAGCAGATGCCAGATGGGCTGGTTTGAGCATTTCTATGACTGCTGATCTCCTTGGGATTCATGCACAACAGGCTCTAGAGCTTTCCCAGAATGGTGCAGTGAAAGAAAACCCATCCAGTGAGTGGCAGTTCTGCAGATGGAAATGCCTAGCTGGTGAGAGAGGTCAATGGAGAATGGCCAGACTGGTTCAAGCAGGCAGAAAGACTACTGTAACTCAGATAACCACACTGTACAATTGTGGTGAGCAGAAAAGCATCTCAGAATGCTTCTCAGAACGTGTTGAACCTCGAGGCGAATGGGCTACAGCAGAAGACCACGTCGGGTTCCACTTTTGTCAGCCAAGAACTGAAAGCTGAGGCTGCAGTTGGCACAGACTCACCAAAACTGGCCAGCTGACTTGAAAGACTTGAAAAACATTGAATCCTGTAGGGTCAGAATTTGGCACCAACAGCATGAATCCATGGACCCAACCTGTCTTGTGTCAACAGTCCAGGCTGGTGGAGGTGGTGTAATGGTCTGGGGAATGTTTTCTTGTCACACAATGTTTTCTTGGGTCCATCAATTCCAATCAATCATTGCTTGAATGCCACAGCCTGTTTGAGTATTGTTGCTGACCATGTGCATCCCTTCATGGCCACAATTTGTCCATCTAATGGTGACTTAGAGCATGATAATGCACCATGTCACAAAGCAAAAGTCATCTCAAACTTGTTTCATGAACATGACAACTAGTTCAGTGGTTTTGAGTGGCCTTTTCAGTAACTGATCCAGATCTAAATCCAATAGAACACCTTGGGATGTGGAAGAATGGGAAATCTCATGGACCAGAATCTCAAAGGAATGCTTCCAACATCTTGTGGAATCCATGCCATGAATAATTGAGGCTGTTCTGAGTGCAAAGGGAGGCCCTACTAAGTAATTACCATAGTTTTCCTAATGAAGCGGTCAGTGAGTGTATAAAATCTCTAAAGGAAGACAATGGCATTCCAGCAAAATGACATGCCGATACATTAAAAGCTTTAGCCACAGAGCTTCAAAATCATAACAATCAGAATAATCAAGGGCATATAGCAGTAACAAACTTACCAAAATATCTATGTTAAAATACTATGGCACCTATAAAACCTAGGCATACTCACAAAAACTGTCTTATTTAAACATGAATTATGTCCATGTAACATTTGTTCTCTCAAATGGATTTAAATGAGCACTTAAAGTGTATCAGCAGGAGAAAATGCAACCAATCATTTTAAAGCAATGTGTTAATTTTGCATAACAGTGGGCATGCAATTGGTCAAGGGCGTTCTCTCCAACACCCTGAGCCAGTACTTTTCTGTGCTTCTGATTAGTTATGCTCAATCAGAGAGTTGGAAATCCTCAGGGATTCAGTGGCACAGACAGAGCCCATTGCCACAGATTGCAGGTGTTGTAAATATGATTTACCAACAATAATAACTCATCATTTCAGTGTTCCAGTGAGTTTCACAGACATAGATCAAAACAAAAACTCATACTGAATGATATATGTAATAAAAATGCTCCAGTTAACTCAAGCATAACTAACAGACAGAGCAGAAAAAGTGTCCAGTTCATGCGGTAAGATGAAGAGATTAAACCATATATCCCTCCACAATTACCCATCATGTCATTCAGGATTACATCCATTTCTACATATATGTCAAGTCCTCGGACAAGCTCGGACAGTGAATTATGAAGTGAACACAGTGTGCTAGGAGATATAGTGAACTGCTGATTGATGTTTGTTATTCTATTTCATCCTAGTGTTCATAAATGTATGTGGCATTGCTGTCCGAACACAACCTTGTATCGCCATTTCTGTTTATTTTTTCTTTTACCATTTAAAAAAAATGCCAGCTGCCCTTACATTGTATGAAAAATTGCTCACAAATAGACCGACAGAAGTGGTCAAGAAGTTCTTAGAATAAAATCTTGTTTAACAATGAACATAATTTAATAAGATGTTTTCCTTCTCTTGTAAAGTCTTTTACTTTTAAATGTATTTGATTTATTGCAAGACAGAGTAAATTCACCTTCACGTCTCTAGTAAGAGTTTTTCCATATTGCTCTTTTCTTTCTCTATTTCTTTTTCAAAAGGAGGAAAAAGGTCAGGCTGTTTTGGCCACTCTTGTTGACTGCTCGTAGCTAAGACCAGGCCATTACTCAACTGATCCTTTTGCTCATGCTGGTACATCTCAATGAATCTTGTGTTTTCCAGCCTCTTGCTGAAGATCATAAAGTATAAGAGCACTTGAGCTTTACATAAGCACAACCAAGCATATTTTTCCTGAAGAGCAAATCCATTTGTGCTTGCTGAGACCATCTTTTGAATATCTCTTATATTCATTCAACCCGCTTCTCTCACTCTCTATCTCTGAATCAAAAACACCTCTCTCTGAATCTTATATGAGCAGAAGTTGTACTTCTTCTACTCTTATGGAAACAGATGGAGAAGACCTTGAAGTGCTTCAATTAGCCTTTAATAACATCTGTGCTCACCTGCCTCCTACTGCGCCAGGGGCCCTTTCTCTAATGAGCTGATGATCAGCCCTCTCGCACTCGTACATTTGCATTTGCCGCTGGTTCACCATAACTCAGGTCAGTCTGCCAGGATGACCCCTTAGTGTGACATCACCTCTTCTTCAGCCAGAGGCTTTACAGGAGGTAAAAAAAGAGAAGAAATGTAAAATTTTCAACTGCAGGATCCCACATAAAGGGAAAGCTGAGCAGCATTAACCCTCCAAACTTTACCCTTATTATTTTGTCATTAACCTTAAGACTCATTATCTACTCACTGCTAGAACTTATTCAGTAACTGCTAATGCCGAGCGATACTGATAAAATTAAAATGTCACAATATAACCTGGTAAACTGTATAACCTCACTTTAATAAACCTATTAATAACCTCACATTAATAAAGTTAATGAACCTGTGTTTCCTGAGTGCTGCTACTCTATGCTAACTTACAACACAGCTTGTTTTGAACTGTTTTGTTTTCTTCTTTTAAAACCTTATATTGGACAAAACACTGGAAATGTTAGCCAGACAGAAACCATATTTTCAGAAAGGAAACTTATTTCTCATATTTTTAAAAGTGTTCTTTCAAAACAATCGGAGACAATGGCATTTGTTGTAGTTAATGAAGTCTAACTATACTGCTAAAACTAAAAATCAATGTTCTTGAGTGAGATCAATACAGTATACCTGTATAGATGACATATCAGTCAAAACGAGGAACCAGAATGAATCTTATATGCAAGTTAACCTCTTTCTGCAGGCGAAATGGAAATCACTGATGTAATCGAAAGAAAACATTATTTATCTATTAATCTGAAATTAACTAGGACTATGTTGACCTTCTATGTGTGAAATTTTATGAGTCTGTGTTGAGCTGCTAGCGAGCAATGAGGGGAGAAAGGGGAGGGGAGAGAACAAACCAGCTGTGAAACAATTCACACCTCTCTATAAGGATTGTTATTCCGAGATAAACCAGACAACAAAACTGCGAATTTCTTGACATTAAAAAACTGCCACACTAAAAAAACAGCTTTAACCATATCTTAAAATATTCATAAAAATATTTTATAAATATGAGCCACAACACATTTTTTTTTAAACTGAAAGAAGTAGTATTACTGAGTCAGGTGAAAAAAAATGATAAAATATGGTGTCCAGGTGCTGCTGAGAGTCGCACTGTAAAGAATGATGCAGGCATTTAAAAGTCAGATTTCTTGGGAGTCTTTCTCATGCAATGCTTTTGTTATGCCATGCTTTTGTTACTCCTTGCTTGTTTTACTCTGTGCCTTTGCTACTTCATGCTTTTGTTACTCCATGTTCCTGGTGTGTTGAGCTTTTCTTACTACATGCTTTTTTCACCATGTTTTTGTTACTCCATGCTTTTGTTAATTCATGCTTTTGTTCTCCATGTATCTGGTGTGCTGAGCTTTTCTTACGCCGCACTTTGTGACACTTTGCTTTGCTTTTGTCGCTCCACGCATTTGTCATGCCATTTATTTGTCGCTCCATACTTTTGTTACAACATGCTTTTGTTATGCCAAGCTTTTCTTACGGCCTGCTTTCGTTACGCCATGCTATTTTTGCTAAATAATACTTGTCATGCATTTGTTACTCCGTTTTTTGTTAGTCACTGACAGGACAGGCTCACTGGGCTGGACATTACATTACATCTCTCTACTCATATTACTACTACTATGCACTGCCACTTTGTTTATACATCTATACATATTGCATACTGCGCTGCCACTTTGTTTATACATCTATACATATTGCACATTTCACCGTCCCTTTGGGTTTACATCCACAAATATTTCATTTTACACAACTGTTTACATAGGTTATTATTTACAGTACATAGTCACTCGGTTCATTCACTGGAGGGGACATGCACCACTGCATTGTCAACTGCATAGTATTTATGCAATTTTATTTCTTACTGTTGTACTTGACATATTTTTAATGTTGATTTAGTCTATTTCATTATTCATCTTTACTTCTTCTATTTATGTAAGCAGTGTACGGCAATACTTTTGCTCCTGTTTTGCTCTTGTTCTGCTCTTTACTGTACTTTGCACTGCTGCAATACAAGACTTTCCCTCTGGGATTAATAAAGTGATCTATCTAATTGGTGCCAGCTTCTAAGAGAGAGCCAGTGACGCAGCATTTTAAAGGTGCAGGTTGTTATATGCACTGTTTATGTATTTCTACGCTGTTAAAAGCATTCTCCTACAATGCCAAGGATAAGGACAGTTTGATCCAAATACACCCACTAACATACAGCTTCCCGAAACTCTGATCTGCTCTCTCTCTATCTATCGCTCTGTCTCTCTTGTTCTATCAGCAGAATGTTGGGAGAAATCTTAAAGAATAAGAGTTTTAGCAGGACTGTTACAGATCAGCTTTAGAGACACATTAAAAAATCATAGCACACAGTGCTGAATGAACCCACGTCAGAATTATATAATCAGAGAGAGACAGAGTGGGAGAGAGAGAAGTAGCTTCCTAACATCAAAGGCTTTATTAAATTAAACTTTGATTAAATCAGTGTGTTCTCAATATTCCAGAGGAAAGAGTGCGCGTGTCAGTGCATCCGTGTTTTTAAATATGAAGCAGATTAGCTGATGTATTGTCATTTTTGTGTTGCAATCTCACGAAAGGTAAGTGCTGCCATGTAAAATTTATATTGATTAAAACTATACTTATACCAGGGATGTAACAAATTACAAAATTTAAAACTAGATTTGACACGATACAGTGGTGTGTTGATTTGATATTTTTTGATAAAGGAAAAATAAAAAGTGGCCGGCAATGTATCAGCATGTTAATGTTTCCATTTTTATTTTTTACAGCATTCAATATTAAACAGTATTTGAAACAAAGTTGTAATGCTTTACCCTACAAGCTAATATATTAGCTCCAAGCTAACATGCTCTAACATGCTAGTCACAATACACTACGATATACTATGGTACACTTTGACACAATACAGTACATTGTACTGTTCCATCTCTAGCCTCCTACCTATCTGAACAGCCCCAAAATTTCTTCTCAACTGCCTTCCTTTGTTTTTTGACATGCCTTTATTTCTCTCTCTCTGTACTTTGTACCTTACTCTGGTGGACAAAGCAGCAATGCTGAGCCGTGCGGGTGCGGCACCATGGAGGGAAGCATATGAGCCCGCTGTAGGGCATGTGCACGCCCAGCTAGAGAGGTGAAAAACAGCAGAGAGAGAAACACTCTGAGCCTGGCCTCATATCAACAATGCTGTAGTTGTATTCCATCTAAGTGAATTGCTCTCAACTGACAAGGCCCTACTGGAGCTGGATTAGTTTTACCAAAAGAGGCTATGTAATGTACTGTGTGAATGTGAATTCTGTGGAATAAAGTATCAGGGTAATTTCTTCAAATCCCCACACATAACCCAGATTGAATGGTTGTAGACTGGACGTTCACGCCAGTGTTATACCACAGGACACACTCAATAACAATAACAACATGGTTTTGTCTATCACATATGCACTGACATATGGTGGGCTGAAACAGGACGACTATCACTGAGGAAGCACAGTGGAAACCTGTATGATAGTCTTAGGATTTTACAGTTTGCTACACTATACGCATGTCCAGATGTATCGAAACACACCATCTGATTTGTTCATTCAGCTGCATTAAGTGGCCCCATTGCTGACACAGGAGTTCAATTGCACATACACGACTTGCTGGTCTCCCAGATTCTGATACTACTTACAATGTCTTACACAAACTATGAAAAGAAAGTTGAAAGGCATTAAGAGTGAAGCTGACCATGCTTTATACCTGCCAGACAGGTAATTATTTTGCACAGCATACAGTGTTCTAAACTGTGCAGCTAGCGCAGGTAAGTAGCTAACATTACAGTTAGCTCATTAGCTAGCTATTGTAATTGCATAAACTATATCAACTGTGTGACGCCACAGCCATCTGTGAGTCCAAGAGAGCATAAAAGTTCGAGAGGATGGCCTTCCTGTCCCCTAGCACTCAGCATGGTGCTAGCCAACATGGGATTCTGTTAGCTAACATAACTAAGCTTGGCAGTTAGCATTCTCCTCCAAGGGTGTTGAGCTGTCAAATGATGTTCCAGTTCGAAAAACATACGGTGGCTGGCTTTGCATGTCTTGGAGAAAGCATGTGGTATCCTTCACCCTCCCAGCCTGGTAGCACCATGTGATGGGGAAACCTAGCTAGTTAGGGAGGAAAACAAAATCTTAAAACAATTAGAGGCAATCTGTCTAACCTATCTAAAGTATATTTGGCTACGAGACACTAAATCCAACAAAAGCCACTTCAGTGCTTATTTTTGATAATTATATTTGTGACAAAAAAGTACATAAGAAATAAGATTAATTGTACAAACAGGATTCAGGCATTCTAGCCCAGGAGGAGTAGTTGCATGACCTTTTGGGGTGGTGCTTTGGAGGGAACACTGAAGGTAGGGTCTGTATTTGTTTGACTGTTGAGTTTCAAAACAGGTAGGTTCAGCTAATTTCCACCAAAGTTGATGAGTATGCCTTTAAATGGTGTAGGGAAATGCTCCATTATTGTTTATTCATACACAAACAAGCAGAAAAGAAGTGTCAGACAGTGCTGCTGCCATCAGCCGTTAAACCTGCAACCCAGTGAGGAAGAGGAGGAGGAAGAATTTGTGCACTCTTTTTACACCTCCCAGTCTGTGTTTGGCATTAGAAACATAAAAGCCAGCGTGTGAATCATTGCAGTGCTCTGTGGGAGCGGCGCTCCGGAGAGAATGTTCCTGGCACTCCGAGATACTTCCTCAATCCACTTTCAGAAAATTACTGTATGGAAAAGTTCAATGACGAACAGAACAGCATTAACAGGACGGCTAAAGGAGTTCTCCCTGTTGACCAATGAAGAATTAAGTCCTTCAAATCATAGACATTGCATAAGAATTATCTGTACAATGGACATGAAGGAGACCAGACAGACAGTAAAAACAGACGAGAGAGAGAGAGAGAGAGAGAGAGAGAGAGAGAGAGAGAGAGAGAGAGAGAGAGAAAACAAAGTAGCAACAAAGAGAAAAAGACAAAAAATAGAAAAAAAGGAGACAAAGAAAGTGAGCGAGAGAAGAGAGAGAGAGAGAGAGAGAGAGAGAGAGAAAGAAAGAAAGAGAGAGAGAGAGAGAGCAGCAAATGAGATAGTAGTGAGAGTGATAGAGCAAGTAATGGGAGAGCGACAGAGTAGGAAGCAGAAAGCAAAAGTACCAAGTGAGAAAGAGCAGGAGACAAAGAAGGAGAGAGAATGGAAAAAGAAAAGGAGAAAAAGAAAAAGTGAGAAAATGAAAGGGAAGAGAGAGAAAGAAGTGAGAGAGCAGAGGAGACAAAGCAAAATGAAAGAGAGAGCAGTGAGAGAGAAAGTAGTAAGGGAGACAGTAGAAAAACAGAAAAAAGAGAATGAGAGAGAGAAAAGGAGAGAATGGAAATTAGAGAGAGAGAGAGAGAGAGAGAGAGAGAGAGAGAACAAAGTAGCAACAAAGAGAAAAAGAAGACAAAAAAACAGAGAAAAAGGAGACAAAGTGAACAAGAGAAAATGAGAGAGAGAGAGAGAGAGAGAGAGAGAGAGAGAGAGAGAGAGTAGGCATGTGAAAAAAAAACTAAGCTATTCTTTGCTTTTATCCGAGGCAGCAGGGATTAAAGAGTAAGCGTTAGTTTCTCACTGACCAATCAGCCGCGGTGTAGCAGCGCATGCAGTTTCAGTCGACTCATAAATTCTCTTATACTGTTAGAGAATATCAGGTAATGGTTCAGAATATAAACCATAACGAAGCATCTGAACAGCAGCCAGTGGCTCAGCACACGACAGCGTGACTGATTACAAACCCACACTAACAAATAGAGAGAGAGAGAGAGAGAGAGAGAGAGAGAGAGAGAGAGAGAGAGAGAGAGAGAGAGAGAGAGAGAGAGAGAGCATTGAGTGTACAGTCCACAAGTGTTTTCTTCCAAAACAAATGTAAACAACCTCAACGTGGTAAAATATAGATAAACAAACAGATAGCTGAGCTGGTTAGATAGATGGATGGATGGATAGACAGGTAGATAGATAGACAGATAGACATGTAGACAGACAGGCAGACAGGAAGGTAGGTAGACAGATAGACAGACAGACAGATCACTTTATTAATCCCAGAGAGAAATTCTTCAAAGAGGGAAAAGCACACAGGTTTGGTTCCTGACTTCTCCTCAACGTTCTTAGCCAGCAAACAGATCAGTTAAATTCCATCAGCAGCACACCTGATTTAATTTAACACAGTATTAATTAGCTGATATTGCAGACGGCTGATAAGCAGATATTTTACGTTAACTCCAAAGAACACTGAGCTTTCTTACAGAGAGGTTTGAAAATGGTTAAACAAATAATAAAATATATAAACAAATAAATAAATGCTCTGTGCCCAGTTAGGTAGCTTTTTAAACATAATTTTCTTACCTTCAGGTGTATATTTATATTTATACAGTACTGCATATATACTGACTAGAGTTCAGATAATTATCCTTGCCAAGGTAGCATTCTTTTGCAGCACAGAACTGTTTTCCAGGCCAGTTTCCATCCCTGTCTCGCTTCAACCTGTTGTCTCCTGCTTACCCTCAGCCCGCCCCCTAGTCATCTCCTTTACCTGCGTTCAGTTTCAAACTTCAATCATTGTTTCAATCATTGCTTCCAACTGTGTCTAGTCTTGTGTCTGTGTATGTATATGTAACCATAGTGCTTTACTCTTTGTATTTTTAGCATTAAGGCCTTTACATGATTGTGTGCATGCAATTCATTCATGCAGTTTATTTAGATGACAATAAATGAATTAGAGCATGTGTGTAACTGATGATATACCATTTGTCCCGCTCCCACCCGCAGTGGGCTGATTACCCACCCGTTCCCACGCACAACACTGAAAATGAGTCCCACGCCGCAAGATTTTGTGGTGGGTCCTACAGGTCCAGCGGGAATCCTGCAGGAGTGCAGACCTTTAACTCAAGGTTTCAGCTTCTGAACGAAGCGATGAAGGAAAAACTTATTTAACGTACACAACTGGACCTGAAAACCACTGTTGTACCTTTAAGTGTGCTTCCTCTCCTGCCTCACCTCCAAAATCCTTGCATGTGAAAATGTATTTAGCCAATAAAAAAACATTTATGACAACGCTGACCCTGTTCAACCATAAGCTGCTAAACTCTGACCCATCACTGAACGGATTAGGGAGATGCCAGGGTGCACACTGGGTTCACTACATTCAGGTGAACTTTATTTCAGCCTGCTGACTCTCAGGAAAAGAGTAACCACCGAGAGATAAAGCACTGAGGGTGGCAACTACAGTTTGATCGAAGCAAAGGTGGTTAGAGTAGCCTAAAGCCACACAGAGTTAAAAGTATTGCTACTTCATTGACATAATGACTGAAGTACTCTAGCTCAACAGCAAGTTTAGTTCAAGTGCAGACATTCCTATAGAACTCCGGTCAAACTATTTACTACATCCAGTATCTCTCAGCATAGAAACTAAGGTTTCTAAGGTGATATTGTTCTCTTTTTGGGATTGATTTGTTCCAAAGTAAAACGATAAAGCTTCATATTGAGAGGTTTGAGCAACAGGAGTCCAGGAGTTGAACCAACATAACAGAATAAGATTAAACCCAAAAAAGTAGTAACTAAAACTGAATGGCTAAAAGGTAACTGAGTAAAAAGTAGATTCCTAGATAGATATAGATAGATCTATACTTGAACAGCAGTAAAAATAATACAAATCCTTCAAAATATCACCTACTTCAGAAAGTTTCCCATCTCCACCTACGTATATTTTGATTTGTTTTGCCGCTTCTTTATGGCTGACGTCAAACTTACGGCTATCCTATTCACCAGCTCACCAGCTCGCAATGCCTGAGGCAAATGCCTCAGCTGTTAATTAAATCATTTTATAGAGTCATGTATGAAATGAAGAAAACTGAAGGAGATAAGAATATTGAGACTGGGGGACACTCTCTCTGTTCCAATATTTCAGATACACAATATTTTCTCTCTTTAATTCCACATAGAGAAAGAAATCTGACGGACTATTAAAAAAATAAGACCATAGCCTTGTCTGCAAACCTCCGTCTACCTTAATAATAGTTCAGCATAGTAACTATTGCAGTAACTATTACTTTACACTGGCATGTGATCACACACACATGCACACATGCAGACACACACCTGACCTTTGAAAAAAAACATGTCAGTATGCCACACTACAATGATTACAACTTACGACTGTTAAATGGCTCAACCATAGAAACAGGCTGTACATTTACTGTATGAGACTGCTTATGACTGAGTTCCACAAGAACATCTGCAACCTGCATGATTTATTAAACGATGTTGTATCCTCATTTAAACTTGGGCCTCCTCTCTGTTAAGCAGGCAATACTAGTGCTAGCATAGTAGACCAAATTTGACATTTTAACTGTCAGATTATTTATCAAACTGATTATTTTTAGTGTGTCTTGTTTAATACTTGTACATCACACATTCTCTCTCAACTGGGCTTCACTATTTAAATAAACATATAAAAAAGGATTATTATCAGAATTTTGAGCCTGAACAAATGCAAAAGCAGCTCAAATATATTAATCATTTTTCACATTGTCAAAATAAATACATCTCAGTAATTTACTGAGTTAATGGTTTCTTTCAACAAGGTTTTTATAGCGTGTTACCTGATATTTGTACTCAACACTGAAGAGAGAGTGGATTGGAAACATGTCTTGCAGTACGATACAGTTTCTAATGCTGGAATTACAGTATTTATTTTGACAATGTGAAAATTGCCTAACATACTTGAGCTGCTTTTGTATTTACTGTAACTCAGGCCCAACAGGCTGATGTATAATCCAAATATCTTTTTACTAAATCTGGAGTAATTGACCAAAATCAAACTACTAAATACTGAAGTACTAAGTAGTACTAAGTTCTATTGTAATATTCTAATGACACAACACCAAAAATCATTTAAGTGGACATGATGGCATGAACCTGTGAGTGAACTAGGTGTGAATCAGTGAGAAGCACACAGAGTTATAGCTTGAACACTGCCAGTCAAAAGACCTCGTGTTGTTTTTCTAAGGGAAAATAAGTTATCAGGGCCTCTACAGAAAACTTGCACAAAAGTTATGACACTCTATATTTAAGATTTTCCAATATAAACTCAAATGAAAACTACATTTTGCAGGAATTATTATGCCATATTTATCTTTGTTCTCTGTAAAGGATGCATACTTATTTTCACTGTGTCATTTGCCTGGTGATATACAACAACTGCTAAGTCTCATTTCATTTACAGCATTTGGCAGAAGCTCTTATGCAGAGCCACTTACAGTTTGGTGAAGGTAGTGTTAGCAGTTTTGCCCAAGAACTCTTATTGGTATAGTGTAGGGTGCTTACCCAGGTGGGGATTGAACCCCAGTCTACAGCGTAGAAGGCAGAGGTGTTACCCACTATACTATACCAACCACAAGTCCCCGCTCTGCAAGTGTCAGGCACTGAAATACAACAAATACATATATCTTCTTGGTCTAACATTTCAAAGCTCTCTGCAGTGCATAGTGTAGTGTGGAACTGAGACTAACGCTGTGGGAATTAATTAGTCCAGGACGACATCGCATCTGACATTCAGCACACCAAAATAAAACGTTCACTACAAATGTCCCCAACTGGGATTTAACGAAAGAGCGCTTTAATCACTAAATTATCACATCATCAGACATTTACACCCCATATTTGAATAAGAGGGCTGATTCAGGAACGCTTCATTTCCTGCTAAACACAGTGATACGGATGAAGGAGGCTAATCCTGAAAAGCTTTACTCTTACATGAGTGATACTTGAAGGCCAAGAGGAGATTTATATATTCACCTCTTGGCCTATAAGGATTTTTTTTAATTGAATAATGTTCATCTTTGAACAGCACATTTTAAAATTTCATTTAAGCTTTTACTCCTCATGTTTATTCTTTAATTAGAATCAGGCTTCAGTTGGAGCTTTGAAATTAGCTCTGAAATGACAGTTTGACTTAAATGATGAAAGTGATCAAAGATTTGTTCCCCTGTATCTAATATCATGATATTTTAAGATACACTTGATAAAAAAATGTATAAAGTACAATGTGTCCATATTGTATCTTTTAATAGGTGATGAGAAGAAAACCCTGTGTCTCCATTTTTGTCATTTTTGTGTGTAAATTTCATGAAGAATGGACCAAAAGAAGAAACGGCCCAAAATGACTTGGAAAAAAGTCTGCTTCCACTGATATTAAAAGTAAATCATGTTTTTTTCCTTCTCCTGTATATATGGGGGTATATAACAATCACAATATGTTGCAATGTAATCACAATGTTAGCACTTTTCCCATAAAGTGCAGCCCTATTATGTAGGCTAATATATCCATGCAAAAGCACATACATCTCATTTTGCATTTTTTCCCCCCCAGTTAATCGTGTGTAGTCCAGGCACAGGGCATATGAGGTAAGTAACGTTTCTCTTGCACACTGAGAGCCATGGACGCTGACAGCAATGCTAGAGAGCCATTTGTCAACATCAGGCTTTCTGACAGGGGAAACACAGGGTCAGGAGAGGTCAGAGGAGCACCTGTCATTCTGAGGAATTAACTCATGAGGGATCGAAGCTTTAGTAGAAATACCCTTAATGCAAAATGAAATTAGACTGCTGGAATTTGCAATACTGTAACTACATTTCGATATGGAGCATGCTTTGGTCTTTGATCCAACATAGCATAATATTTTAGTAATCTACTGATGATTGAAAGTGTAATAATTTCAATGCAGTATTGAAAAAAAATTATGTTGTAAACAGTGCATGGAGGACGCTCCCTTCTGAGGACCTTTTAATTTGCTGTCATTCATGGAAAACATGAAAATGTTTAATGATTTAAATGCTGGTTGTAGAAAATGGAGATATTCCATATACAGTTTTCCATGAGGCAGTTCAGATTTTTGCATCAATTAAAGCTCAGCTTCATTGTTTATGAGATCACTGTAAGGACATGCTAGTAGTGATGGGCAGTACTGAGATATGTAATATCATCATTAGCGAAGCACCGATATGGGAAATGTAGTCCAATGCCAGTACATTTATAAAATATAGAAATTCGGACTAGATTAGCATTATAGAGAAACGATAACTTATTTATATAGGATTATAAATGCAGTACAACACAATGTAGGTCTTTTAGCTCAGTAACCCAGCATCACCTAACCAGTCTTCTGCTCCAGAATACAATAAATACATAATCAAATATCAGCTGATAGTGATATGATTTCACTATCATTGTTCATCCCAGTTGTCATGATAAATTAAGTCTCATTACATCAAAATATGCATTTATGAGCATATTGTGTACATTGTCAGTACTTATTTAACACAGAACAACTGAATTGGACTTGCAGCACAGTATTTTTTTAAATGTGGCACTGCTGGGTTTTTTACAACCAAATCAAACTAAAAACACTGTCATGCATATTACATATCATGAAAACATGCTCAAGTATTGTGATATATTTCTAACATATCACCTACTGTGTTTTTATATGTTACTGTTCTATAAGAGCACTAAAAGGACATATTACTTTGCAATCATTTGTTTTGAAATGAAGGTTTTTCAGAGCCAAACAGGGGTGTCACCAGAGGTTCATGGATGGGAGGCTAAGCCTGCACTAGGGGTGTCTGGGGGCATGGCCCCCAAAAAACATTTTGTTAACGGCCCCAAAAAGTTTGCACTTAGAGTAGCAACAGCCAGAAAATGTCAAGTACATCAGCCGTGTTAAGTATATCAAAAAATGGTTATTTGGTCAAATTGGCACACAGCAGATCTGCATCTTTGTAGTTTGCATTAAGTACAGAACCAGTATAACAAACACTACATCCATCCACTTACAACAGGCACAGATCAAGCAAAGCTACTTAAGTCAAACAATGCTACCTGCTCTCTCTTAGGTTATGTTCACATTACCAGGTTGAAGTGGCACAAATCAGATTTTTTGCCCTAATGTGACTCAGATCTGATGTTTTCAGGGCTGTGTGGACACACAAAACTGATCTTTTTAAATCCGATCTGAGTAACTTTCATATGTGGTCCTAGATCGGATACGTATCCGAATCGTGGCCATGCGACCTTAATGTGAACGCTCAGATTGGAATTCATGGGCTTTGTTCCGCTGCGCGTGCGCCATCATTCAGCGTTACCATGGCAGCCGCGCCGAACTGAAGCTAAAGCCTGTAAACGGTGGAAAAGCAACACGTCTCACCTTTTTCTCCTTCGTCTCGCTCTAATAATGAAGCTGAGAGCTGATCAGAGTTAATTATCTTCTCAGCGAAGCTCGTTCTGACCGGTAGCTGTTTGCTGATGATGCACATGACGCACGTGATTCATTCACGTGAGGTTACCGAGTAGGATGTGCGCATGCGGGTCATTTCAGGACGCCGGTTCGTTTACATTAATAACAGATTTGAATCACTTAGTTAAACGAGTGTGAACCATCGTGTCAGAGAGATCGGATTAGAGTAATGCGGCTTGTAATGTGAACACAGTCTTTGATAAACTACAAGGGCCTAAACATATTATTCAAACACAGATTATAGATCAGTTCAGTCTCAGTTGGTGCAATCAGAAGAGTGTGGCGTTGCTCTAAAGTCATGTTTAATAAGCTAAGCTAGGTAGGTGAGAGAATTTCATGGCCATGGAGACAAATATTAACTATATTCTTGATTACTAACCTCCGTCAGATCTGCTCCTTCAGTCCTGTCAGTCTCCATCAGCGTCTTTCTCTCCCTCTCGTCCTGTGTTTAGTCATACATTAATTTCATTGAATTCAGATTTACCATCAATTTTTTGTTCGTTTTAACGGCTAAAAATCTTCCAACCTGACTGGCCTTCGACGGAGCTGCTGCCTCTTCATTTCCATCTACAGGTTGAGGAACTGAGGGATATAAAACGGTGTTATGATGACCTTTTCACACAAAGCTGAAGTGAATCTTCTTGTTTCGATTCCAACTTAAATGTTGCAGTTTCATTCTGGCAGCGGGAAAATTCAAACAAGACTGGCGAACAGGAGCAGCTTCAGCTCCGTCCTTTACCCCGACATTAACCTACTGTAAACAGCAATATGTTTCAAACACTGGTGTCACTGTTTATAAATACTAAAGAGAATTCAATGAACGAAGAATATAAAGAGCGGACAGTAACGTTATTTCTGTCTCTCTTGTTCGTTCACTCTCTGAAGCGGGTTAAACTAATTGGCTTGTTAGCTAATGTCAGTGTTAGCCTAGCCTCTTTTTTTACCTCACTTAAACCCAAAGTTAACTAAAGTTAGCCGGCTGGAGTCAAGAAACCAAGTAAATAAACAGATATCCAGCTATACTTACTAGCAAGGCACATGGAACCAAACCTTTTAGTAACTATTACTGGATTTGCAGGATATGGACAACATATATATATATATATATATATATATATATATATGTGTGTGTGTGTGCGCGTGTGTGTGTGTATATATATATATATATATTTCATATAATGTGACCAGATATAGGCAAAATATCAATACTAACCTTTCCTTATACGCAACCTTTCCAGTTCCAGCATGACTTTGTCTCTGTACACAAAGCGAGGTCCATAAAGACATGGTTTGGCCTCTTTGTCCAACATCAGTCCCTGACCTCACAATTGCTTTTCTGACTGAATGGGCACAAATTCCCAAAGATACAGTCTAAAATCTTGTGGAAAGCTTCCCAAAAGAATGGAAGCTGTTATAGCCGCCAGGGGGCGGGGGGGCGACTCCATATTAATGCCTATGGTTTTGGAATGGGATGTCCAACATGCTCATATAGGTGTCACGGTCAGGGCCCACAGACTTCTAGCAATACAGTGTGTGTCTGTGTATGTGTGTGTGTGTATATATACACGCACACACACATATATATATATACATACATATATACACATAGATAGATAGATAGATATAGACAGATAGATATACACATACATACATACATACATATACACACACACCTTTTTTTATTCTCTCCTCTTTTCTACAGACCCCACAGCTCTTCCTCTCAGCCACTTCTCTACCTTTTCCAGGATGCTCGAGGATTGCTTTGCTCAGATGAGGCAGTGATATATAAAGGAACGGTTCAGTCATGTTCCTAAAAAAGACTGAAACAAACAGCCATGAAATGATGTTAACCCTGCTAAACTTCTGTTCTGTTCATGCTAGTCACATCAGCGTGGTCAGCTAAGCTATTCCTTTAAAAGAGTGTGTGCTCCAGAGCTGGGACAGCGGGGGTTAGGACGTTTAGTCCCTAACCTTGTGTTGCGAGGGAGAAAAGCAGACAGAACATTGCAGATTGCAGCTCAATCACAATCCCCATCACCACACTGCCCCCTGCTGGCCAGGAGAGGAGTGGCATAATGGCACGGTGGCATCGCTCATTCTCTGAATTCCCTCACTGCTGAATTATTCATGAGGGGTGAGTTTTCAAATCACAGCCAGAAGGCCGGGGTGTCAGAGTGAGTGTATTGTACAGTACAGCAGAATGGAGCTACCTCAGCCTGATAGAGTGCCATCTAATCGCCTCTGCAGGAAGACCAACCCTACATTACTGCAGGGAATGAACTCTCTGACGTTCAGACAGATACAAGCACTTACAGTTCCAATCACAAGCCGGTGCACCTGCCAGCTCAGTGTTTTTAGTATTGCTACAACAGAGGCTTTCAGACAGTAGCACAGCCTCTAAAACAGTTCTATCATATTCAGTACAGTAATTGGATAGTGTTTCAGAGGGTTGGGATGTAATGGAAAACAAGTAGTAGGAATATGTATTCAGAATAAATAAAATAGCTGTATCCCCACCATGTAGCAGTATTCAGAATACATTTACTTTCTACATTTTTAGAGGAATACGTCCTGCTAAAGCCTGAGTAGACTGATAAATCAAAGATACTGAGGGATGATCACACTGAACAGTGTTTTTGGTACTGCACATATTCACAAATGATCAGTATAGCATTTCCCATAAGCCTAAAACCCACTTTACCTGAAAAAAACAACAGCTATGGTGCCCAGATGTGTCCCAGGGCCTATAATATCCATATTATTTGCATAATCCATCCAATTCTAATACATTTGCATGTATGCAGTAATGGAGCACCATAAAATACCTTTGGGATGAGTTGAAGTGCCGCTTGAGATCCAGAACTAATCATTCAACATCAGTACCTGACCTCACTAATGCTCTTGCGGGTGAATGCAATCAAACACTCACAGCATCATCTAGTGTGGAGCCTTTCCAGAAGAGTAGAGGCTGTTACTGCAGTAAAGGGGGGACAAATTTTCTTAATATTAGTAGCCTTTATTTCAGAAGAAATGCTGGATAAGCAGGTGTCTATAAACGTTTTGGATATATTGTATCTTTTTTGCAGTAGTAAGTGCTGAAACAGTATTCTGCACTACTGTGCACCCCAACAATGCTCACTGGTAGGATTTACATCAGATCAAAACTGCCCAAATCACTCTCCTATAAACACACTGCATTAAAAAATACAACTCTGCTTATGAATGGATGAGACATGATGCATAGAAAATAAAGGTAATACATGCATATTGAAACAGGACCTTGGAGCAATGATGGAAGGCTGCCTGTTCTGATGATTCCCTGGGGGAAGTTATGGCTAAACTGTTAGGAGGAGACAGAGCGGAGGAAGGAGTGCAATGTTCTGGGCAGTGTTCTGCTGGGAAACTCTGGGTCCAGGGATTCATGTGGATGTCAATTTGACACGACACCTACCTAAACATCACTGTAGACCAGGTACACCCTTTCATGGCAATTCCTGATGCTAGTGGCCTCTTTCAGTAGGGCAATGCGCCCTGCCACACTGCGCACATTGTTCAGGAATGGTTTCAGGACCATGATGAAGAGTTCAAGGTGTTGCTCTCGCCTCCAAATTCCCCAGATCTCAATCTGATTGAGGATCTGTGGGATGTGCTGGAACAACAAGTCCGATCCGTGATGGCTCTACCTAACAACTTAAAGGACTTCAAGGATCTGCTGCTAACGTATTGGCGCCATATTCCGCAGCGCACCTTCAGTGTTCTTGTGAGTCCATGCTTCAGCAGGTTGGAGCTATTTTGGTAAAATATATATAATACTATACCTACATAAATACAAAAAAATAAAACGTCTGTCTAATGCTTTCACAGACACGCTTAATGGCCTGTAGAGTATGATGGTATGTGCTCATGTGTTGTGCTTAAATACACTGAAATAGGAGTGCTGAGTGCTGGAGTTGTCCATCTGCAAGGCATAACTGTTTCTGGTTATTGTTACAGCCCAGGTGGATCCATTTTCTCAGGAGGATTGAAAGGCATCTCTAAGGCTACATTTAACCATGAAGCCCATAAAAGGGCCCATAAAGGCTAGAATACTTTAATTAAAATGATAATTGGCAGCCACCACTAACAGTGTGCACTGAATATGTTTGATCCATATGATGGTTATTAAACCCAGACTGTAGTCTAAGGCCCAATCCTATTTCTTATTCTTACCCCTACCTCTTGTTTTCAAGGGTCAGCTGGCCCCTTGGAACTGAGTTATAAGTTGTAGTGGTTGAAATCTTCCCCTATGAAATGGGACCCTCAAATAAAAAAGAATATTACTTCATTATCAGGCTACTAGCAGTGCTCGGTAGGCGACCCCGCCAGTCTGCAGTGATACAGAGGAGGGTAAAGTTCAGCTCCTCACTGCTGGGCTTTAGTTACATTTAGGACATCATATGCCTTCAAAGAGGGGGACACGACAATTATCGAAGTCAGCTATTCACCAGCTTCTTGTTTGAATTTTCACATTACACATTAAATTGTGGATCAGTTCTGATGCCTGAGGCTCCAGAATGTAACTGCTGCACCATTTAAGGTGGAACAGGAAAATTAGCTACCTAGCTACCGAGGCATTAGCTTACTACTAGCGATTTTATGCTTGTCATGAAGAAAAGGACCATAATATATTGAAACAACATTAAACTAAGATAATACAGTGGTCATCATATTTTTTAATGAAGAAAATACTTACATTTGTGAGTTTCTTTGGTCATCTTGTTTTTGCAGCCATCTTGTTTTTTCTCATAACACTCTGTTTGGAGTGTAGCCTCGACTATGTAGCCCTAACACTTCGCCCTGCCCCTCTATCTCATCAAAAATTGGGACACCCTACCCCTAGGCATGAATGCACAAAACGGAGGGGTAAGGGTTAAGTGGTAGGGGCTAAGTGGCAGGGGCAAGGGGTGAAATGGGATTGGGCCTAAGTCTAGTATAGTGAGAAAATAAAACTAGTCTTAGACTGAACAGAAAAATTAAAGCGTCAGAAGCTCCATGATATGTGCTTGTTCCAGAATTAGGGCCTTGTCTCTGGGTATAGCTCAAACCCATAGGTCCTAGATGGAGATCAAACCTAGCCCTAGACTAAGCTGCTTTTCCCATGAATGTTTTTAATGTTGGCTTAATCTAGATCTGACAAACTTATTAGCCTGCCCTCTTGATTAAAAACTTTATTCACATGTTTCAGATGGCCTAAATATTTCCTGGGTGAAGTGCAAGCATTCCCATTTTCTCAGGTAAAACCCTCTCTGAAGGATTTAAAAGTCATTAAATTCCAGTTCGTGTTTATTCTCCATTAGCACTTCCGAGTCAGCACTGTTGTTTAGTTTGACATTCTCTGGTGCCCTTTCTATATCTGTGTGTGGCGGCGGTGATGAATGGAGCTGTAAAAATGGCGCAAAGCTGATGATTCGACTGATCCCGGAGCAGCTGCGAGCCTGCTGAATCGTGCGCAGGTACACAGATTAAACAGATGCTTATTAAGGTCGACCATTGTGCCTCTGCAGAAAAACAAGCAGGCCTGAGAAATGTGTTCACGAATGCTGACTTAGCGGCCAGCTCAGGCTGCAGCCTAGATTGTCGTGAGCACCACAGGCCTAAATATAAAATTAACCAACATATGCACCACGGCAAAAGGGAGGCCAGGGCCGCGAGATGTTCTTCAAGTAAAGACAGAACTATAAACAACAACAAATAATATGACTGCCAAAAACTCATCGTGAGCTTTTGCATTGACTCTTGAATCTTCTGAACATGTTTTAATCCTGAAATAACAAGTACACTTTTGGAAAATGCTCTTATCCAGAGCAACTTATGCTTTAATCATGTTACAGAGGAATGTGAAAGTGGCGTTAGGAGTATTGCCCAAGCACTCTTATTGGCATAGCATGGCACGCTTGCATGAGCAGAAAATCGACCCTTGGTCTGCTGCGTAGAGGGCAATGGCATTACCCACTACACTATACCAACAACGTCATCCATTAACTTCCCTCATGCTCATGGAAAGAGGTGAATGTAATTGTAACTTTGCATTTTCTAAACAACATGTGGTAGTCTGAGTAGAGTAACTGGTTAGTTATAAAATGGATAGCTCCGGTCATAAAATCTGATTGGCTGAGCCATGTTCGAAGCCGTTGTAAAATCCACAATATACGCACATCTATGACATCTTTGAATCTCATGCTGCTCGCATGGACCACTGAGTATATTGATTAAGTAAGAACCTGTTTTTTTGGTTTAAACTGAGGGGCTGGCAACTTATTTTCTTAACTAGAACTAGGCTGGGCAGCTAGCTAACAGTCTAAACAACTCCATCATTAATATCGCAGGCTTGAATTAAAGTACTTACAGTATAATTAACAGTAAAACGGCAGTATAAAAGTCTAAAAATGTCAACTGAATGGATCACACGCTTCAAATGTCCATGTTTAGGTCAGAAGTAGCATCAAACCCAGGGTGAATCCCAAACGACTCGGTATTCCCCAAATAGTGTTATAGCTATGAAATTTTAGAAATTCTAGCCTTTAGAGCCAAACAGTGCATCGTTTATCGAGTATGAATATCCCAAATTTCTATTTTTTAGCTATATTTTGCACCGTTGGGCTGCAGGATCCAGTATTTAAATTCCTACTTAGTGCACAATGTAGGGAGCAGGGGGCCATTTGAGTTTGGGGGCCATTTGTTGAATGATGAATGATGAATTAGCAGTTATACATTAACTCCAGCATTTAAGACCGTTTATTATTTATTTTCTGTGTTAGAACGATCAACAGAGCTTTATTTTGCTGCAAAGGAGGATTATTTTATTTTTACCTACTCTAAAACTCTAATTCTGCTGTGGAGCCACAACAGGGCAGTAAAAGAGTTGCATGCCGCTCCGGAGCCTTATGCTGCCGGCCCCTGACCTAGGCTATTATCCCAGTCAATTCAATTTAATTTTATTGCATATTACTTTATACAATAGTCATTTCAAAGCAGCTTTCTAGAAATTGCAGCTCCAGAGGGAGAAACTGCGTAAGAAGAACTGAGAGGAACCAAAAGGGGAGTTCAAATTCACTGGGCTGCTCTGGATAGTGCAGTTAGTCAGGGGGTGTAAGTAAAGGAAACAGCGTATGATTTGAAACTCTCCTCCGAACGTCTCTCATTTACCATCTTTTGTGGAAATCAAAACTAGGCATCTAAGCGCATCCTATCAGTAAAATAGGTGGGAAGGGGGAGGGGCATATGTTATCTTCTGTCTTTTATCATCTTTGTGCATCCAAACTCAAAAGCCCCTAAATATAAACTGAATAAACATATGTACCATGGCAGAGCACAGAGCACAGCCTGGGCTACTATATGAGACATTGTTTAAGCACAGCTAGAATCTGGCCTGTTGACTATGAATCTTATCAACAACACTATTTCAGAGCATGACTCAATGCTCTGAAATGCTCTGTGGAAATGAGTGAAAGTAATAATAACTTTGCATAAACAGGTGACAAAAACAGGTGACTTTGTGTTCAGGGATATTTAATGGTTAAATTCTAAAGGTTATTTTTTGGTTCATGGTTAATGAACCAGTATCTTGCCTTCCGCCCAGTGACAGCTGGGATAGGCTCCAGCACCTCACCGCGACCCAGAAGGATAAGCGGTTTAGATGATGGATGGATGGATGGATGGTTAATGAACCATTGGCATGTTTAATTCAATTTATTATACCAAATCTTTCAAACTGTTAACATTTTAATGAATTCAGTGAATCATGGCTGAAGCTACTATACGCAAATAGAAAATGACAAAAAAACCCCAAAGAACTCATCCGCTGATTCTGACTCCTCTAGAACATTGTGAAGAGGTGCAGTACGCTTTTTTAACACCTAAGAGTAGCCCATCCTTCTGTGCAAAAAAACGCAATAGCGGGGGCTCTTCAGATTGGCCCCCTGCCTTCAGGATGACAGAAACATCGCCTCCTCTGCAGTGTTCTCTGATTGGAGAACTCTCTCTCTCCCTCAGTCATCATTCGAGGGCTTCACCTTCCTCCATAACTCACTGGAGCAAGTCAAGGATACTGATTATCACCATCACTTTCCCCGCTCTCACTGGACCGCTGCCGCACGCAATTTATCAAAATGATAGCATCTCGGGGAGGAAAGCTAAACGCCGCTCTGCTCATCAGATCACTCTGCATGTAGAGGACAGACAGACGGGCTGCCTTTCCGGACTACCCCAGGCTAGCTACAGTACACTGACGTCTCTGTACCTATACACACTTACTAATTATGCAACCTGCATAATTGGCATAATTGGTATAATTGGTTGCTTTTGTACCATCCCAGCCATAATAAAGCAAGAAGACTGTGTGTTGGTTACACCTAGTCATCAGTTTATTAGGTCCACCCGATGTAACTTGTATCTAAACTCATCAGCCATTTTATTATGTACGCCTACCATACCTAACTGGTGTACAGTTAAAGACTAAAGCCCATCTATTGATGCACAGTGTTAGCCGTTCTTCAGCCCACAGGTTCCCAACCCTCGTCCTGTAGTACCCCTGCTCCCAACACACCCACTTCAAATCATGAAGGCCATGTTAATGAGCTGATTAGTTGGACCAGGTGTGTTGGGTGCAGGGCAGGAGGTACTCCAAGAGCAGAGTTGAGAACCACTGCTGAAGCCCTAAAACAGTTTCTGACCACAGAGCCGCTGCTGGATATTTTGGGTCTACCTAGCAGTGACACAGATGTGTGAAACAAACCATGTGTGTGTCACTGCTGTGCTGAGAATGGTCCACCACCCAAACAATTTCTGGTCAGTGGTGGTCCTATGGTGTTCTCCTTCCACTGACAGGCAGATCAATTGGGCAGCAACAGATGGGCTACAGTCTGTAATAGACCACTGTAGTCGTGTGTCATTCTGTAGTCCCCGGTATGCCCATATTAGGAACTCCGGGTCTAAGCTCCATTTCTCTATGGCCAGAATGAATAGGGTTTTCGAAAAATCGCCTCTATCGTCCCCTGTGTTAAATAAACATGTTCAGAACCCGATACGTTTTGTTCTGTGTACATTTTTCTCCCGAACACCACTGGATCCTCTGAATTATGAGGTCGTGAAAGAGCTATAATACTAATAATGCTACAAGCGAGCTAAAGCTACTGTGCATCAACTTGATTCCACTGAGCTACACGACACTAAGGCGGGCTGTGGCGCTGCTCTGACGAGCTGTGCTACCTTATCGAGATGTTCTACTGTTGCGCATATTTATGGGTATACCCGTAAATAAAACCTCTGGGTGGCATATTCTGAATAAAACTCCTTATCAAAACACTACCCGAGTTAAAACTACGAGGCTGAATTTAGCTTCTTTTTTTTGTAGTTTCTTGTTTGAATATTCCCGTTCCACCTTAAATGGTGCAGCAGTTGTGACTAGCTATAACAAACATTAGCAAACGAGACAAAATACTGACCTGTCGGTTCTATGAAACAGCAAAAATAAGTTACTGTTACTCAGCTGTTAAGCGGAAATGGAGAAACCTCCTCATATCAGGCCTTTCAACCCTCCATGAAGCTGAAGTCAGCTTCTTTTTCAGCGGCTGCTTGTTCGGCTTTTTTTCTGTTCCACCTTAAATGGCGCAGCAGTTCAGAACGTGACTGCTGCACCACTTAAGGTGGAACGGGGAAAGTCGAACAAAAAGCTGGCGAGTGTCCTGAGAAAACGTCCTCAGAAAAATGTTACCAGCATTACAATAATAATTAGGATATCCTGAGAGCCGAAATCAGTTTATCAGGGGGTGATAACAGAGCCGGTTTATCTCTACAAGTTCTCTGTGATAACCTGCTTAAGGAGGCTGCCAGTCTAATGACGTGAATTCAGTGTGCAGTATCTTTAGCTCACATGTAGCAATATTCATATTTCAACTGTTTAACGACCTCGTAATTCGGAGGATCTGGTGGTATTCGGGAGAAAAATGTACACGTAAACGATACACAATAAAACGTATCGTGTTCTGAACATTTTTATTTAACGCAGGGGGGCGATAGAGGCGATTTTTTAAAAAACCCTATTCATTCTGGCCATAGAGAAATGGAGCTCAGACCCGGAGTTCCTAATATGGGCATAAGGGCATGGAGAGGACTACAAAATGACGCACGACTACAGTGGTCTATCGTTCGCCTATATTGTAAGCCTAAGTGTTTCTGATAAAATGGCCAATGAGTTAGTTCTACCAAATAAGCTGGCAACTCAGTCAGTGTTATTTCTGTGTATAATTATTATACATTTTTTCCATGATTGCTGTCTTTAGCTCCCATCTCATGACAAACACAGCTCAAGCTCAACACACAAATCAATAAACATTACTGACCGCTGTTACTACCAAACATCAGATAAACAAACAGTACTATCGTTTAATACCAAACATTAGATAAACAAACAGTATTCACCGTTAATACCAAACATCAGATAAACAAACAGTACTATCGTTTAATACCAAACATTAGATAAACAAACAGCACTCACCGTTAATACCAAACATTAGATAAACAAACAGTACTCACCGTTAATACCAAACATTAGATAAACAAACAGTACTCACCGTTAATACCAAACATTAGATAAACAAACATTACTGACCGCTGTTACTACCAAACATCAGATAAACAAACAGTACTCACCACTGTTAACACCAAACATCAGATAAACAAACACCACTCACCGCTCTTATTACTAAACATCAGATAAACAAACATTACCCACCTCCGGTTGTTACCAAACATCAGATAAACAAACATTACCCACTGCTGTTATTCTAAACATGAGATAAACATTCATTTTTGCCCTCTAAGGTGTAATTTAACAAACATCCAATAACTTTACTTATCCTTGCACTCTAAATATGTTATAAACAGTCATTAAATAAAGAAACATTATTCACTGCTGTGCCTTCCGCCCAACGACAGCTGGGATAGGCTCCAGCACCCCACCGCGACCCAGAAGGATAAGCGGTTTAGATGTATGTAAGTATTCACTGCTGCCCTCTAAATTTGTTATTAACAAACATTACTCAATGCTGCCCTCTAAAGGTGTTATCAAACATTAAATAAATAAAATTATTCACTGCTGTTATTACCAAACATCAAATAAACAAACAATACTCACCATTGCCCTCTAAAGATGTTATTAAGGAATATCAAAGAATCATTACTCACTGCTGACCTCTAAAGCTGTTATTGCACCAGTCAGAAGTTTTATTGTCATCAAGACTTTTTTCTGCTTTCTTCTATTTACATGTACTTACCTCAGTCTACCAGAGGAAAACACACCCAATTCCCATTTGATTTGCTGCAAATAAATGATTGTAAAAATAAATAAATAAATAAATAAAAACTGTAGAAAACAATTCTAGCCAGATTCTAGACAATTCTAGCCAAAATGATGACTTTACAGGAGAAGAAAATTTAAAGTAATTTTCAGATAATTTCTTTTGGTCTACTCGACACTATATTTTAACAAAATGTTAAACCAGAATGTCAAAGTGTTACTGGACTTTACAAATTAGGCAAAAAAGTGAAACACAAAAAAAGGATTAACACTGATTAAATAAATAAAATAAATAAATAATAAAAGTGATGTTTTTGTCTTTACTAAAGAACACCTGATGAGCCCTTATTTTAAGGATGAGAGTCAGATTTCAGCTGCTAGTTGGATTAAATACTTACAGTGGTGAATGTTGTGGAACATTATATTTTAGATTTTGGACTCCGTAATCAGTTTCGAACAGCTGCTCCCAGTTCAGTTGAAACACAGCAGACCAGTCTGTGGATTTTAGTTTTTTCTACAGCATCGTTAAAATTCTCAGGCAAAACTGGCCTTTAAGAACAGTTCAAACGTGTACAAAGAGTGTTTGACACAGGAGTAAAGGGCGTTGTTTTCCTGTTTATGGCACCTTAAAGTAATTGCGTGGGCTAAACACAGAGCATCAGTGCTGGAGGGCATCAGAGCTGGGGATTCAGAGGTGTGTAATGAGAGGGAACAGAGGTGTCTCCCCAGACCACTTGGAGTGTTCTCACCTACTGAAGAATTACAAATAACCTCTTCAGGTTGCGTCAAGAAAAAGACAGGTTGATTAAAGCAGAGAGATTTAGAGAGTATATACATGACTTTTCAGTAGCCATTAGCTTGACTGCAGTGAAGCATTTAGTGAATTTCAACATTTTATAATGAAATTACCTTACTTCACCTTAAAATACCTTACATTTTCAAAAGCAAACCTTACAAGTTATTTCTTGAACATGTTTCCTTACATAAAGTGACCATGTTTAGAGATTTGTTTTCTTAAAACAATAACAAATTAACAGAGTTTAAAAGATGCTGGACAAGAATAGCAACTTGTTCCACTTACTGGCCCAATCCCATTTCACCCCTCGCCCCTACCACTTAGCCCTCCGTTTTGCGTGTTCACATCTGGGGTAGGGTGTCCTGATTTTTGTTGAGATGGAGGGGTAGGGCGAAGTGTCAGGGCTACATGGCCATCCAAACGGAGGTTTTTCAGAGACTCCAAATGGAGTGTAATGAGAAAAAACGAAAATCTGGCAAGATGGCCGCATGAGCGACCAAAGAAACACACAAATGTGAGCATTTTCTCCGTAAATTATGATAAACATTGTATTGTCTTAGTTCAATGTCATTTCAGTGTATTATGGTCATTTTCTTCATAGCAAAGATAAAAAGTCGCTAACAGTACGCTAATGTCTCAGTAAGTAGCTAACTTTCCCGTTCCACTTTAAATGGTCCAGCAGTTCTGATGCCTGAAGTGCCAGAATGTAACTGCTGTTCCATTTAAGGTGGAACAGTAAATTTCAAACAAGAAGCTGGTGAATAGCTGACTCCAGCTTCATATCACTAAAAACTTAGGGGTGGGCGATAATAAATAATTGTCCCATAACGGTAATATGATTCCCTAAATGTAACTAAAGCCCAGCAGTGAGGTTGCTGAATTTTTCCCTTCTCTGCTATCACTGCAGACTGGCAGGGTCGCCTACAGAGCAGCGCTGGTAGCTGTTAATGAAGTAATGTTCCTTTTATTTGAGGGTCCCATTTTACAGAGGAAGATTTCAACCACTACCCATTGTAACTCAGTTCCAAGGGGCAAGCTGACCCTTGAAAACAAGGAGTAGGGTTAACAATAAGAAATGGGATTGGGCCTTACTCAGTCACATGCACTTAAATCAAACTGTGATGGATTTGTACCGCAAATCACACCAAGAAGCTGCCGTTCTCAGTACAATTGACTGGTCATCCTAGATTCCAGACCTCAATATCACTGAAGGTGTTTGAGATTACTTGGATTGTGAGAACCAGAAAATGCAACCAACTTCTAGGACTGAACTTTGGAGGTGTGGAAAAATATCTCTGCACATTTCTTTGAAAAACTAAAAGCAAGACTCCCCCAAAAATGGAAGCTGTGACAAAAGCAAAGCGTGGGCATACTGAATACTAACAAAAACTGATCACCTTTAACGCTTAAGAAAAGTGAACTTGTACTTAATGGCAGTTTTTACTGGAATTTAAATAAGTGAAGGGTGGTCTCTTTTGCACAGTGCTGTATACGGTGAAAATGTTTCAAGTGTCTGTATGAACCTTTTTCAGACGTTTCGGTTTGTGCTGAAACAAAAAAAAAGACCAACAATTGAATTTGTAATGATAGAGGAGCTCTAAGTCTTTTAATATCATCATGAACGGGATTTTTTTTTTGTATAGTCAAGCACAATGCATACAAGTCTGATGTGCAAACCATTACAACATCCACTGCCCCTTCAGTCTCCACCACCCACGGTGGAACTGACCACAGACAAATATTCCCTTACGACAAGAAAAAGCCTCTTTTTTTACAAAAGAACAAAAAAGGAGAATAAATTAGCAATACTGTAAACCACGGCACACAGTAGTCATCAAGGCCTCTACAGAGAAGCAGAGGTTTTCCCTATGGCAGTCCAAACACAATCTACTTACAGTACTGGGGCATGAAGCCAATACCTCATAATCGCAATAAATGACCTGTAGCTGAGCAGTAGGTGTATCAAACTCACACATACACACACACACACACACACACACGTACCTCTCTCTGAAGAAAAAACACACATTTCACGCCATGTAATTCTACACACAGAAAATAAATAAATGAACCAACAAAAGTTCTATCCAATGCTAATATGTAGTACTGTAATGCAATAGCAGTTACACTGTTTGGCAAATAAAAATGCATCCGAGTGCATATGTGCATGGCATTTGCAGGTATACATTCATTCGAGATACAATGTATTGGGAAGCCTCAATTTGTTGACTAGTACTTAAACACACTCTCTCGATGCTCCCATCGAAAAAACTCACCAAGTCCGAATGACATGAAGCTGCAACAAACTTATGTTACAGCTGTAAAGGAGCCTTTGGCGTAAACTGGGATTAGGAAGCTGCCTGATGCTTTCGTAACTTCACCTGTTAGACTCATCCCAGTTTTTAGAAGTTCGCTTCCAGTTAGCTGAAGCTAACCTGACTCAGCAACCATTCCAGGCACAGATCTTTTAATGCTTTTAACGATTTAGTTCGGAGAGTTCTTTTTTGTTTTTTTACAGTCTTCTCAGACAAGACTTTAGATATTCTGTACCAAGCAGAGACATTAAATTAAAAATAATAAATAAAGTAGTGGATTGCTTCAGCACTCTTGTCCTGTACTGCAGGAGTGAGTGGTTTCTGTATTGCACCAGTAAGGAAGAGAGGAGCCAGAGGCGATTTGAAAAAAAAGAAAACAAAAACAGACCAGACCAAATGCATTTTGTGCTTTTCTTTTTTCCCCCCGTGTAATAGCATCCAAGCTGAGGGCTGGAGGGTTAGTACTCGGTGTCGGAGCCCTCGGCTGGGTCCGTGTTGCGGGACAGCATGTAGTTGTCCATGTCTATGGAGGGGCAGTTGTGGATGGAGTAGCGCAGGCGCTCGGCTAGCACAGCCTGGCTGGTGTAGGGAGGCAGACGCAGCTGGAAAAAACACGTCTGGGCGGTGGGGAGACCGTTCACAGGCTGGAGTGGAAATAAATAAATAGACAGCTGTTTAGGCAAATAAAATTACAGCCTCTGAATCTGAATAAAAGACATAACTTACTGGACCCCCCACCTAAAATAAGTAAACCTCTAAATCAGAGTTCTTCAGGTCTGGCCCTGGACAGCCGGTGTCCAGCTCAGCTGGTGAATTGTGCTAAAGGGGAATTCCACCCATTTATTGAAGAATTCTGCATAGTTCAATAGTTGAGATGTAAAAAAGTCATTTAGAGTGGTTTGACGTGAAATGGTGATAGGAACTAGGGGTCATGATGTCTACAACACAAATATAGCCATTTTATTAGGATTCAAAATGACCAGTGAACCTACATATGCCTTCTGAGATTTTATATGTACTGTTGATTGTAAAATGGAGGTAAACCTGAAAAAAACATTTAATCACAACATCCTGCATGTTCCTCTCCACCAGGAAACTGATTAAAAAAGTATGTGTTAGGATAAAGCTTCTCTCAAAACAATACCTACATCAGGCAGAATATTTCTAACCATTTCATTTAATAACTTTATGTAATGTAGCCTTTAGAGGCATTAAACTCTTCAGACATCTGGTTCCTATCATCACCACTGTGAACAATTCAAACTATAAGTATCTCTAAAATGGAACGTTTCATATTAATTCACTCTGAATTACTTGCTATTACTGCATAAAAAAAAGTGACGCAGCATCTCTGGCAAAGTGGAACTTTTTTGCAGCACTTAAGTTTTCAGGGTTGCACATAATGCAGAAATGAAGGAGGTGTTTTTAATCATGCTGAGGAGCCCACATGACTAGACCTTCATGGAAAAGGTAAATATGTGCATACCATTTAAGGGCTGTAAACGTGAATGATGCAAGGCCTGAACATTAGTAGTAAAGGGATTCCAGTAATGCAGTGTTCCTTGTGTGAAAAGGGCTTGAAAGTGTAATATGGTCCAGAACTGTGTTGAAAGGATAAAGCTTGGCAGAAATTCATATAAAAATATAGCTGATTAGCCAAAAACATGCTTTATGTTTTATGTTTGTCCATTTTTCAGATGTCAGAAACCACATAAGCAAGTCCATTTGAGATTAGTTAAGAATTTCATGCAAAAGTAAGATAATTTAGGCATGCAATTCACTCTTTTCAGCTATATCAACTTTGTAGCTCCAGTGCAAAACTAAAGAAGCAAACTTCAGTGACCAAACATGTCTTGGCTGATCAACTACATTTGTGGTCACTGCAAATTGTTCTGAATTGTTCTTTTAATGGGAGTTCTACAGTGATGGTGCTGAAAAATATCAGATAAATGCTGAAAAACTCTTACACGATCCACTTTGATGATCTGAAACTTCTGTGTGATGTCAGCGGGGTTGGACGGCAGCCTGGAGCGTCCTGAGACAAAGCGCAGGAACAGCACCCTCTCCTCATTGGTGAACTCCTCAAGGCTTTGCCAAAGCCAGACAATCAGTTGGTGGCTCTCGGTGATGTCACGGTAGCGCACTACTTTCTTCAGCATCTCCACGGAAACCTCAGGCAGGCCGCAGACCAGCTGCTCCAGCTGCCGAGCCGTTAGCAGAGAGAGTAACGGCACGGGGATGATGGAAGACATGCCTTCCCTCACTGCTGCAACCTACATTCACGCAGTCATGAGGTCAGTGCATTCACAAAAAAAATCTGATTAAATGATGCTAATTTCTACAGTGCTAATTGGCAGAACATAAGGTTCCATTACTAGCCTTGTCCAGAGCAAAACTAAAGAAGCAAACTTTAGACAGTTAACATGTCTTGATTAGGGTAAAGAGAAAATTTTGTAAATCTGCTTTTTCTCTTTTAACACAAACATCACAATAGGGAAGACCTGTACCTGTCTGTCCATCTCATGCAGTCTGTACTCCAGTGCCCGCTCCACATACTCATTTCTGTTACCAAAGGTCAGAGGGAGGTTGTGCCCACCCGGGACCACCGGCACCAACTTCCCATTAGCACTGTGAGCCACAAACGAGTCCAAAGGGATCATCTAGATGCAGAAGGGGAGAGAGAGAAAGATCTATATGTATTTAGGTATTTCAGTATTGTTAGCATTGGAAAAAGTAATTAACACTTTTGTCTAACACTGTTAAACTGCTAACTCTTTAAAGGGCCCATATCATGAGAAATCATGATAATCTTTTCAAATATGTACTATGCATATACCTGGTGTTCAGGTCTGTGAGACCCATTTTTAATGTTTACCAGAAGAAAAAATGATGTGATTTATTATTACTTCAACCTCAGATTCCTTGGCCTTTGCTCATTTTCTGTGGAGAACATATTAAATAACCCATTTTCAGTGTCTTCACTCTGTTCACCCCCCACACATTTATATTACACATGTGGTGTTGGGGGTAAACTTGCAGGGAGTAAAAGTGTGGAGGTGCTGTGTTCTTCACTCTGTTCTCCTCCTACATGCCATGCTGTTAGTGTGTGTGCGTCTCTGTGTGTATGTTGTATACGTATGTGTGTGTGTGTGTGTGCGTGTGTGTGAGGGTGGACAACATGGACAGGCTGCTGACTGGCTACAGCTGCTAAAGGAGAACCCTACGCTGGCCACCTATGATATTTTAAACATCTGGTATTTTTACATAAATTGTTATGGCTGTATTGATTTAAAAAACAATAATGTGGTGGGTCCACCAGACCACTGAGTAACAAAAACATCAGCACCACACAAGGGTTAAACATATTCTCTCAAAAAAAAGTCAAAGTCACAACCATGAAAGTATTTACATACGACCAGCCTTTCAGCCAACAGCGGTTTAGCTCCACAAATTCATGCTAAAGTTCTGAGCAGTGCTGTTACTGCAGACAGTCTGTCGCAGAGTTTTAGAAGTGGAAGATACAGGGAAAATTTTTAGAAGTTGCTCTGTTCATGGCTTTCGGGAAGCAAACGGATCATTACAGCCTTTTAAAGCATCCATACAACGGAAAGGAGTGGCTGAAGCAAATTTTTCCCCACATCTCTGAGGATTTTACTTGATAGATTTTTTTTTTATTTATTTTCTAACACTGTCTTAAAGACCCCATAACAAAGTGTATAGGCTTGAAAACATCCATATCAAATGAATTCATTTTTAGCGCATAAAATAACACAACCGCTGTTCACTGATTTCAGAGAAAGAAATAAAATACCATAAAATATACCACATAAATTAAGCTTTAAATATGTTTTAAATCAGTTGTCAATCTATTTTGCTCCTGGAATTCTACTACCCTATAAAGTTTAGATTAGGTAGCTCTCCAGAAGCAAGGAGCAGCATAGCTGACCACCGATCTAAGCGAGTGACTTTCACGTTAGCAACATACACCCTAGAAGTACTCCCAACACCAGCACAACGCTGATCAAAGCCTTCCAGTGTCTCACCACAGTGAAGTTGTCCTCATTGATGCTGCTGTCGTCCAGGTGCAGGATGCCCTGCAGTGAACGGTAGGTGAGGAGGTCCACTTCCTCCAGGTCTGCTCCCCCGAGGGGAATACAGCACAGCTGCTTCCAAACCCAAGGAGCTAGGTGCAGGTCCAATGGCTTCTTGGTGCGGATAGCCACAGCCATCAGGATGCCCAGGAAATGGAACTGCACCATGTGCTCATCTGAGATGGCTGCAGGATTCAACAAGAACCTGCCACAGCCAATCACATCACAGGGTCACAGAAAAACAGCGATCTCATCTCAGGGTCATGAGAAAACAGTTAAACTATAGATATTTGTTATGTAGCCAAATAAAAATTCTTGTTGAAAACAAAAATTGAAATTCAGGAAACACTGGACAAACCAAAACCAAAAAAAGACTTTTCATAAAATAAATTTAGTAAAAGGATTACAGTAAGAAGGCTAAAGTATGAGCTACAAAATCCTATATTTTTAGTTAATCTTTGCATTCTTGGCACTGTCGTTTGTGAATTCTTTTGTCATTTTAAAATTGGGGGCTTTTCTTTATGCTTTTGCTGTTTTGCTGTATCCTGCATATCAAGTAGGATGTTGGATTTTCAAATGTCTTTGAAATAGCTCCTCATGGGTGATTTACTGCTTCTCAAACTGTTTGAACACTTCTGCGCTGACCAACACAGGAAATCAAAGGGAACATGAAGTGTTTTTGATCACAATATGTCATTTTCATTACCAATAAAAATATCTGTAAGTCTTCAATTTTGACAGTTCATTGTAGTCCTTTGTTTTTTTTTTAGTCAAATACTTTCTCTTTCTCATTAGGGAAAGTTTGGCCAAAAATGGTAGAAAATGTGCCTTTGGTTCCAGTTTAAGACGTTACTACTTAAGATGATACAATCTAGGCCAACAAAAATCCAGAATACAGTACGTAGCACCTGAACTGAGACACAGAGAGTGCACATAGTGAGTATATGTGTGGGTGAATGCACATGTGAATAGTGAGTGTACCTGTCTGTGTTACTGCCCACATCTGCAGAACTGTTGGGTGTGTGAATGAGTAGATCTACCACCCCAGACTGCAACTCCTGAGAGAGAGAAAGGGAGAGAAGAGAGAGAGGAGAGAAAGATAGAGTCTGGTGGATTTACTTTAAGACACGACACTGAATATTTTTTGTCCAGGGTGTATAGTTAGGTTCTACAGTAATTACAGTGATTTGTGGAAGTGTTCAGAGTCAGACTGACCTGGCACATTTCAGTGATGGTGTCATCAAACACACCACCTGCATCATCCGCCCCCTCCCCAACCAGCTTCACCTTCCAGGCCCTGGAGGGCAGCCGCAGCTCAGTGGGGTTCAGATTCACCACCTGCTTAGCAATCTGCACAAAGATGGGCTTGCTCGAGCGTCCCCTGTGGATGGGAGGACCAAGTAAAAGAGATTTTATCAGAATAAGAATCAGAATAACATTTTATTTGCAATATATTTTGTAATGTATGATATGAAAAAACATAAAACAAACACAACATATAACAATAGTATGACGAACACAATAAGAACAATCCAAATAATCTGAACAATCCCAAGAACAAGACAGACAGTAAACAAAACAAACAAGTAAACACAGCACTCTCTGAAAATTCTGAGAAATATGACAATGTCTTATTTCCTGTTGATCAGTAATGCACCTGGTGGAGATTCTTTTAACAGTGATTTGTGGTCCGTAGGTCTTGCCCTGGGTCATGGTGCGGCCGATGGAGCGCATCAGGGGCAGCGTGTTAACTTTGGGGGACAAAAGTCCTCTGAGCTGACCCTGCACTATGGCGGCTGTGCCCGAACTGTACCGGGATGCAGGCACCTGGACATGGGCCAAAAAGCAGCAGGGTTACAGTCAGTCGCTGGACAATACAGATCAATTATTTAGCAGACAGCAAAGCACAGCACTTAACAAGACCAACACTCCACATGTTTGAAACACTAGAGCCAGTAAGGTGGACACAGAGTTGAAAGCACATGTGGAGAGAGAATAAGAGAATAAGTAGGAATACAATAAGAATACATTCTGTTATCCAATGTTCAGACAGACCTACATTTTGTATAGCAGATTTGCTCATCTACTCTATAAGATCCCCTGTTCTTTTTAAGTACACTACTGTTTAAATGTTTGCAATCACTTGTCATTTTAATATTTTTTGCTATTTTATTTTTGTTATTTTTATAATAGACAATACATAGATTTAAATATTATACATTGAAGGCATTTTAAGATTTTTGAAGGTATTAAAGTTTTTGAGTATTATTTTTATAAACCTCTTACTGTCCAGGGTATATTTTGGTTTTTCCATCTGAATTTACATGACCAAATTGTAAGGCAAATCTTTCAGTAACTGCATGAGATAAATGTACATTTTGATTTAATTTTATTATATATTTATTTATTTTGTAAAAGCTCCCCTCAAATTAACAGAAAATGTGTTTTATGATCATGCACATAATGCTATATGCTTACAATTTACTGCTGAAAGCCAAAAATCTTAGACGCTCTTTGTATTATTTTATAAAAATAATTTTTACAGAGTAGATCACTGAAGAGACGCCATCTGTTTATAGTTTATAGCCCAGATTTGTGGAAAAATGGGTCGACTTTCAGTAGACAAATAAATGTGATTTCAGCTTCTTTTATTATAAGAATTTTAAAATTACATTACCCAGTTACAGCTCTCACATGGCACTCACTTTCTGAATGTAGCTTATGAAATATAAAAGTTATGAAGAATATGACGAAGTGCATTTTGTAACCACCGGAGGTCTCAAGGAGTTGAAGAGGTTAAAAATAACAATATCAAGTTGTTACACAATATTTGATCACCATTTTTCAAACCGTTTTCTAAATGTCTAAAACTCTAAAAGGAATCATTCATATTACTACTAGCATCATATTAAAATCATTGGTAATATGTTACAGTATAGTCCATTATTATTGTTTAAAGACTTAATTTATGAACTGGATTATAAAGTGTTATTGCATTATTTTTACATTTATGTGCAACCAAATTGGTTTTACATTATTCGAAACGGCGATTCTAGAACAGTAGTGTATCTCTGAAGGCAACATTTCACCCCTGAACAAGTATCAGAACATTAAAGAGACAATGAAGACAGAGGGAGGTATATATATATATATATATATAACACATAAATACAAAGTTTAGAACTGCAGTTCGTGTTTGACACCTGATTGCGTGGGTCCAGGTTGAGCAACCTCCAGGACTTGTACATGAGGTCAGAGAAGTGGTAGAGCACTCGGAGACGTATGCCCAGTTCCTCAGGGCTGCACTCCTTCAGAGCGTTGTACTGAGGGGGGATGGTCTGGGGTAGACCCAGCTGCAGTCCTGCAGAACCTGCACACAGGACACAGAATAGGACTGCAGTGATTAGTCAACTAGTTGTTGAAACGACAGATTAGTTGTTGTTGATGTTAAAATGGAAAAGTAGTTGTAATACTGGTAAGAGGTGACAGTAATAATCATTAGATTAATCTTGTTGCAGCCCTAATATAAGGGTGGAAGTTACTGTGCTGCAATGTAGCAGCAGTACGTGGTCGTCAGACTGACTAGTTTAATTTTGCATTGTTGATTATAAATAGTACAAACTGAGCTTGTAAAGTGAAAAGATAAAAAAGTGCAAGAGCACAACTTTGTGCATTTGACTATGTGCGTATGCTAATGTGTGTCAGTACAGCATGCACGTTGGCCTGCACACATTCATCCTCAACCGCTTCTGTAGAACCATCAGGGAGAGCATTCTGACCTGCTGCATCACTGTCTCGTATGGAAATTGCTCTGTCTCAGACAGAAAAAGCACTGCAGCAGGCAGCGGACTGCCCAGTCCATCACTGGGTCAAGTTTCCCTGCCATTAAAAACATTTAGACCAAATGGTATAGAAGTAAAGCATGAAGCATCAGGAAGTATCCTTCTCATCCATCACACGGACTGTGTACACCACTCCCATCCAGAGGATGGCTTAGAAGCATCCTATTGTCTGTATTTATAGTATTTACTGTCTGTCCCCACTGTTATCTGCTGCTGTTCTATGATAAATGTAGCACTGTTTCCTGGAGAAACCACATTTCATTGTTCTTTCAATACATCTGTGATGAGAAGAATAAAGCTGACTTTGACTTAGAAATTTGTTGCTTACCACACCAAGCTCAAAAGGTCAGTGTGTATGGTCTTCTTTGAAGACACACATCTATTAGAAAAAATGTGCCTATCATTTGACTTCTACTGTCCTCATATGGCACCTAGTGCTTGGACCCCAGTGATTGCCACTTGTGGTTGCTAAGCTCTCAGAGCAGTTATATTTCACAGAAATCAGCATGGCCTACACTGATTGGTGCATTAAAAAACAATAAATAGTGACTGTGAACTGCTGCTGTGCTGTGTTTCTTTCAGAACTCTCTGTTGGCAACAGACTCTCTCCCTCCTCAAAACACAAAAACTCATCAAACCTGCATGATTCATGCAAAACAGTCAATTTCACCAAAAGGTGAATGCATGTATGCATGAGTATGTACTCAGTATAAAACATACACAATATGTAGAAATAACATATGGTCAATTATATAGTCTGTGTGCGCATGTGTGTACCTGAAGTCCTCGATGACGATGGGGTAGTCCACGCAGCACTGTGGCATCGGCCAGCAGAGATCTGTCTGATATTTTTTCCTTGTAAAGCTGTGACCAGTGTGGGCTCCTTCACTGGACTGGAGTGACCCAGGCCCAACTATAAACACAAAACAAATCTCACAACCCTACCAGAGACAGATTTCTCTGGCACATTTTTATCCCAGTACCAGACTTAATAACAGCAGTAATGGACAGCAACACTGTTTTTTCAGTGTAGAAACTAGGAATGTGCGTTCTAATCATCTTTACAGACATCCCAAAAAGAAAATATTTAATATTGATATTGGCTCCCCTGGTAATCAAAAGCAAAATGAGCTGTAAAAAATATTCTTAATTACTAATTCTTTTTGGTCTTTCATAGAATAATAGCCAAAATCTAACCTTTATTTAAGGTATAATGATTCAAAGAAAAAAATAAATCTGGTCATGAACAAATATTTTTCTTAAATCGATGTGTGCCACAATTATTGGCACCCCTAGAAATTCCTAAGACTGAAATATAGGCATATTCCCATTCATATTTTATGTTTTTAAGTTGACCTGAGGAATAAGGAACACTTAAATGGTCATTCATGACTTCCTGTTTCACTGGGAGATATATATATATATATATATATATATATATATATATGAGAAAGACCAAAGAATACAGCAATGATGTATGACAAAAAGTTGCTGAGCTGCACAAGTCAACAAATCAGCTACATGAAAATAGCCCCAACATTTTAAATGCCCATTTCCACTAACAGGGCAATAATGAAAAAGCTTGCTGGGAAGAAGACGTATGTCTATACTGACCCCACACATAGTGTGGGAAATTTCAGAAATTATTTATGTCTTGGGGTTCCCAAACCACAATCAGACACCACCTATATAACCACAAGTTGTTTGGGGAGTTTGCCAGAAGTAAGTTATCTCTGTTCAAGGACCAACAAACTCAAGTTCTTACAGTTTGCCAAACATTACGGAAACTTTCAGTGGTGCCATGTTCTGTCTATTTTAGTACCTGATTATAAATAACAAATACTAAGATGCGCCTGAATGTCCGTATGTTCAAATAACCAAGCACATTCAGTGTTGAAACCATGTTAAAAGACCTCGCCACAATCTATGCAGAAGTGTACGCAGAAGTGATCTGATATATGTATCTGTGAGTAGACTTGTATGTGATATTGTACCTGAGCCTCACAGTTGCAGCCCCATGCATACACGTCTCCAGTGTTGGACAGAGCAAGGATGTGTTCACAGCCCACAGCAATGTCCTCGATGAAAATGCCCTCCAGAGCAGGTACAATCTGTGGCCGGTTATGATTTTTCAGCATGGAGTCAGGAAGCCCTATCAGACGCTCTGAGGAAACACAACAGAACACAAGCACATTTTCACTAGAGCTGCTCAAGTTCCTAGTCTTCTTTGCAAAATTGATTTAGCCAAGGGCTGCAATTTGCAATAGAGCCATATAACCAAACACCTGGTTTTCACTGTGTGCTGTAATCATCCTGTTCAACAACAGTTCTAAAGGAGTGTTTCTGTGGGTGTTTTGCAATCCAAGAAAAGTATATTATAAAAGAAAGTAAATTATTTTGGTCAAAATAACACAGGCCAATTGTATTTGTCTATACCATTCAGAACACATGTATAAATACAGTGCAGTCTATCACCAATTGTGACTTATATGAAACCATGAGGACATAAAGACCTTAGCACATGCGCTGCTATGCTTTGTTATTATAATGCAGGACGTTGCATCCAGAATTTTCCTTTGACATACCTTGGCCGAATGTGTAGACATGCCCATCTTTGGCCAGCACCACTGAAAAGTGAGTTCCACAGCCCACCTTTTTTAGCCCCTTATTACAGAGAGTCTCCACTTTCTATCAATCAGACAGACAGACAGACAGACAGAAGAACTGTCCAATCAGAACAGGCTTTTATAAGGGTTAACCAATCAGGACATACATTCTAGGCGTTAAAGCAAAAAAAAAAATCAAATGTTCAGAATTTGCCCCTTGCTCCAAATGTAGTCAATCAGCAGAGACACGTTTAATGTCTGAGGTTTTCTTCTTTAGTTTTGCATTGGAGCTTTGAGGCTAATGTACCTAACAAGTAATGAAGTTAATATTCACCAATTAGCATGGAGTAAACTGCATGCGCAAGAGACTAAACATGACTTTTATTTTTAAAAATTCACTTGAAAAGGCACATTTAATTTATGTTGGTTACTGTGCATTGTTCCAGATTAATAAACAAATTATAGTTCACTTTAAAAAATGCCAAATTGAAAAGTAATCTAAATTATTCTGTTCATTTAATACAGTGTCAGAAACCACATTTCCACTACAGTTTAGATTTAGTTACAGTTTTAATCAGTGAGGTATAAGCTTCATTACTTGTTAGCAACTTTAGCCATAACTACATTGCAAAACTACACAAACTTCAGACACCAAACATGTCTTGGTGGATTGACTACATTTGGGATAAGGGCACAACTGTGTAAATGTGATTTTGACTGTAAGTATTGCTTTAATATCAGATAATAAGCAGTACCTGAGGATAGCATTTGACTGTACAAGGCCCTGTACCAAGTTTCCCATAGTCCCCATCACCGAATGCCCAGAGGGTCATCCCGTCTGACGACAGAGCCAGAGTGTGGTTAATACCACAGGACACCTGCACACAAACAGAGAGAATCTAAATAGCATCCAGTCTGAATAAAAGGTGACAGACAGCAGGGTAAACAATGGTTCCTCTACTTTGCATTTGCTGGCTTTTCTGCACTCAATGCTTCGGCATGTTTTCTGCAATGTGAAAACGTTTTTTACAGACAATACAACTGTAAAGTCTCCTATTTGAGGCAAAATCTCAAGTCAGATCATTTTTAAATAAATTACTATAAATAGATAATTACAGCTATTATTTATAATTTAATAGCTTCTTGCTTTCAAACCCTTGAAATATTGTATAAAATATCTAAAAATATAATTCAGACACAATTATTAACATTACAAATGCTTCCAAACCTTTAAGCAGCAGCATAATCAACAATCATTATTGGACACCAAGAGGTACAAAGCAGTTTGTGTTTCATAAATCCAGTGCTTTTCATTCAAGAGTGCTTCACCAGAAGTATACTGCATTTTACACCGAGATTTTTGTCCAGTAGACAGTGCTAGTTAGCCTCATTGATTTTCCAAAAGCTCTGCCAAAGGAATCCGAGAAGCCATTATCTGGTCAGCAAATGTGAAAATGTTATCTGGTTATGGCATTTAAACAATATTTTTTACAAAAATATTTTGCTTTTCTCAAAGCGGTGGACCAAAACATTGTTCTTCATCAACAAAGCTATAATATGCAAATAAGACTGACCAATTACAGTGTTCTGTACTGTGTTGTGATCAACCTACCAATCACAGTTCCAGAGTGTCTCTATGGGTGTTTTGAATCAAAATATTCATGTAATCCAACAAAAGTCAATTTTTTTAATCAAACTATTGCAGGTCAATCTTTAACCACATCACCTATTACTACTTATTACACTGTAAAGTGTATTGCATGTGAAATATACAGCAATACAATTACAGTACTTGTATATTTGTCCATACTGTTTAGCCCTAAAGAGGCTCTCTGTCTTGCCTGTCCAATGTGGTAGCCTTCCAGCGCTGTGACCCTCTCCGGCACCATCTTGTTGGAAGTTGACCTTTGACCTAGGCGCCCAGAATCGCCGCAGCCAAAGGTGAAGAGTTTCCCGTCAGCCGTGACCACAGCAGAGTGTTTGAAACCACACGCCAGCTTCAGGAGAGAAAAGTACGATTTATGAGTATATGCGATGATGAAGAACAAGCACTGAAAATATATGGGAAAGACAGTGTTTACATTGTTCAGCTTCAATAATAATGAATGTGTGTATCTTTTGGCAGGAGACTCTCAAAGGGTCTTTTTATTGAGTCATAACAGATTTATTAAAAATATATATATGTACATCCAATAATATCCCATTAATATGCACAACCAAACACTCAACAGAGGTACAAGACAGAAATAAGCACTTAAGAAAAATACAGAAAGTGACTGCACATTGTCCTTACTGACAATAACAACAGTTCACGGTTTTCCAGATAAGTGTAATGAGTTCCTGATAAGTGCAGTGGTAGTAACAAATCTCATTGTGTAAGCACCGCTTCGGAACTCTTGCTAGCGATTTGTTAGTGTCTAATCACACTAATCATGTCCAACACTCAGGCTCCAATCCTCAATCTCTTAATTTAAGCCTTCTTTCATGTAGACCTGAGACCAAGATATTTTATTTAATTTTATTTTTCTTATTTTATTATTTTTCTTAACACAGCTCAGGATAACAATGTATAAAACACAATTCAAAGCACTGTAAGCCTCTCTAATTGCAGAAAATCTTTTGGAAAAATGTGTATAAATTATGTTACTTCAACCTTTTGAATGTCTAATTTAATTAATTTCCTTTCAAATCATTTTTAACTTTTCATCTTAGTTTGTGTTTTTTTCATGATTTTTCATGTATTTTTTTAAAATAATATAAACTTTCATTTATAGTCCTTCTTCATCACTAGGCCTGTTTTTATGCTCAACGTTTCTGAGGTCCAAAGGTTCATTTTTAAGTTTTTCATTGAGTTCTATTCTATGTATGAAAGGTGCTATATATAAAATATGATATATAGTTGTGAAGGATTTCAGCACTGGAAAATGCCAAAAGGTAATGAGCTAAAGGACATTCAAAGAGGGATAACAGCAGGGTACCATTTAGGATGAATGTCAATAGCTCCGCTGGAGTCCAAATGAAACTTCAAAATAAATGGTGTGTAATGGCTTGAAAACAGAAGACTGTCAGGAAGAAAGGAGTAGATTCTTACTGACTGTGCATTATACATGCTGACACGACGATGCACAAACAAAAGAAGAGTGGATGGTTATCCCACCTTGAGGTTATCTGAAACAGGCAGAGTGGCTCCCACAGCATATTAATGTGGTCTGACATGGATCTACACATTCTCACCTGCACCACTTCCTCTCCCTGCAGAGCCTCGATCTGTTTGGGTCGTCTCTGTCTCTCGCTGTTGCCGTGGCCCAGTTTCCCGTAATCCCCGTCACCCCAGCTGAACACCTCGCCCGTCTCTGTCAGAGCCAGAGAGTGACCGTCCGAACCGTATGACGTCACCAGCTGAGTTACTACATAACCTGAAAGACAACAAAGTTAAGTTACTATATATACCGCAGTGTTACTACATATCCTCTGTTAAGTAGCTAAATATGCTGCAGTTATGTACCTACCTACACACGTACCAGAAGAACAGCGTTACATTATTATTAAGGCAGCAGAACAGTACAGAAAATTACTATGTAGTCTGCACACCTCTGCATTACTACATAACCTATAAAACAGTGTTAAGATTCTACATATCCTGTAGAACAGCATCAAGTTATTACATATTCTGTAGTAATATGTAGCCTGTACAACAGAGTTAACACATAAGGTGCAGTTATGTTGCTATATATAACGCAGAACAGTGTTAAGTATCTAAATATGCTGCAGTGCAAAGTAAAGAAGCAAACTTCAGACATCGATTACATGATCGATTACATATGGAGTGAGGGGCAAACTGTGTAGACTGGACAAAGTATTCCTTTAATTCAATTCCATTCAAGGTTTGTTATTATAGCAATACAGGGTTGTACAGTATAACGAAATACTGCTTGGCTACTTCTCTGTGCACTGAAAATGGATTAAAACATAGCTAAAAAAAGACAACAGTGCAAAGACAATAGAAAAGCACGAATACAATAGGTGCATAGAAAGTGTATACAGGTATGTAAATTAACAGTAACTGCAGGTCAGAAGGCAGAGGTAGAGTTTAAAGTGCAAACAATAGTTACTATAATAAATAAATATAATAATATAATAAACTCTTAGTCTTGAGCCATTTTATAGGTAGTGTATGCTGTTCACGAAGAACTTTAGGTGCACCTGGTTTGCATGTTTAAAAAGAAGAGCTGGAATTTTATTAGAAGCTATTAAACCTGTTCAATACAGTCAGCACTGTTAATTTGGTCAGTGTTTGGTTAGTGTTTGGAATATTAAGTATATGTATGTTTTGGGTAAGTCACCTTGCAGTGCAGAGATGACCGTGGGTGTGTAAAGGTCATCAGAGTTGCCCTGCCCCAGTCTGCCATAACTGCCCTCGCCCACGGCCAGCACTGTTCCATTAGCCTGCACCAGAAATGTGCAGTTCTGTCCACATACCACCTAAAGCACAAAACACAAATTAACAACTGTGAGCTTTTACAATTTTGTCTATTTTTTCCATAATGTTAAACTCAACAAATACATAGAAATTGTGTACTTAAATATGCAGAAAACACCACATTTAAGCATGTTCTCTGTAGAGGATGTGTTAACTTATTTTCATTTAGAAAATCAACGAAACCCGTAATTTAACTAGGGGCACCCAAAATTTGCATATGACTGTAAATTTTTCAAATTGTGATATGCGTCTTTACAGTGGCGACAGTAAATAACAGAGAACAGAAATTAAGGCTGCAAGAATTGGGCTAAATATTGCTACATATTGCTACATATTGCAACTGTATGCCTTGCAATACATTAAGAACTAATTTGGTGAATCAATAATGAGACATTGTTAAAGACTGGACTGCATTATTTTGACCAAAATTATTCACTTTTTTGGAATACCTTGATTCACCACCCACGGAAACACTCATCTGGAACTGTGACTGCTCAGAATGCTCACAGCACACAGTAAAAACACTGTGATTGTGAAACACTGGGATTGTGCATATTTGAGAGATACTGCCTCGTACCTGTTGTGTCTGAGATAGGGAGGGGGCGAGGGTGGGCACAGAAACATTGGTACCAGCGTCTGCAAGCTGCCCATGTCGTCCGTTACCCCACAGGAACACTTCACTCTTCCCACCCTGCTGCCAATCCTGCACACACACCCACAAATACACTTACCAATCCAGCCCTTGCAACGAAAAACAATTTATGTGACATTTTTGTAAAAATCATAAGCATGGTATGGCACTGTTTGATGCCTTGTTTTTAAAATAAAGGGGTCACTAAAATGTAAATAAAGCATGTTTGGCTTTTTAATATAAAAGGTGGTACAAAATAAAACAGAAAACAGAATAACTGATAATGCAAAAAATGAGTGGAATGGTTCACATGTTTTTCCCTGTTTTAAGCGAACAAGATTAAAACCTTTCACCAACAACTTATAAGCACAAATGGTCAAAAAATAGACCAAATCAAGTCACTGAATCATTAGCAGAGGATTTTTCTGATGCCACAAAGTGTACACATCCTAGGGCTGGGTGATACAGCCAAAAATCTTATCATCATATATTTTTCACTCAACAGCTATAATTACTGATAAATACTATGTGCATTTCCTAATGCTATAAATTTTAAACCTTTAAACCTTTAAACCTTAAAGAAAATAAAAGACTTATTATTTTTGCTCTGCACTGTAGAGGGCATGTGTTCAAGACATATTTTATTAACAGCTTGCGGGGAAACTCTGCTAACTGCCCCACTGTTTTGTGCTGTTGTGAGGGAATGTCTAGACTTTTCCTTCCCCTTTTAATAAAAGATACACAGAGCCTCCAAATGTACTGAAGCCATAATTGTTCAAAATTAAAGCATGTTCCAGAGTAAGGGACATAACAGTATAATCATTTTACTGAAAATACTTCAAATGTACATTATTGATATATGAAAAATATTCAACATTGATAATTATCATTAATGTTTTAATGCCCAGGCCTAATCCAACTACTCTAAAATCTCTGTGAAAGGAAAACAACAACATTTCAAATGTCCACCAAGTAGGTCAGTGTGTGGCCTGCCTGAGGCTGAGTGGTATGGAGAGAGAGCATTTATAACTCTGAACAGTGGGAGCATGTGAGTGGTTAGTGATGGAACGCTGCCAAAGCACTAGCCTTGTTTGAGGAGGGCTCTTACTGACAATGAAGAATGAGAGACCACTACACACCTCGGGTCTGCTGGTGGCCCACAACATGAGCTGCTCATCCATCATAAAGCTCCACTTGCTGTTGTCCTGCAAATCAAAATACAGAGTGGGTTGAATTTAACTTTTACAGCCACATAGCCTTTGGTGAAATAAAACAGAAAGAGACTGATTAGTTTGGAGGACTGACATCAGTCTTTCAACAAAGTGGATTGACAAATTTCACCCAGCAACCAATACAATCCACAGCAAAAGTTTAGAGACACCTTCATTTCTTTTGAAATTTGAATTTTCTTGCAATTACTCTTTAGTGGTGTGTAAAGGTTTTGCCTTTGGGTATATTTAGCTTCAGTACACAGCCTCATGTCCATCAAAGTGTCTTCCTTGGTATGAAAAGCAGGTTTTGCCTAAATACTGATTTGACAGTTTTCTTGTCCAAAGTGCTGTTTAAAGCCCATACTGAAACTAATTTGGTCCAAAGGTGGCTCAAACATCTGAAAGGTTTGAGTGCTGACATCACAACAAGTTGAATCCAATGTGCATTACTGCCAGGACAGCACTGTTCAAAATACTGATATAGAAATATTTGACAGGCAGAGCGCTTCACCCAGAAAGCTGATGTGGTTAATAACTGATGAAAGCTAATGAAGAATGGCCACCATGATCATTTTCCATGTCAACATTTCTGGGTTTGGTGTCTATTTAGCCATCACTTACCAAAGCCCTGGCACTGTCAGTGGCCCCGGGCTGTTGGAGCTCTGGCATAGTGAAGGCCTCGGGGAAGGTGGTGCCACGGGCAAAAGCCTCTGCGCTCTTCACTGTGATGGAAAAGGTGGACAGCCAGTTCCATTCAGACTGGGCAGAGGGAACACTGAGGGTATCTGACCCAGCGCTTGATCCAACGTGGTGAGGAGCTACAGGCTGGCGACTCAGCAGCTGGTCCAGGGACAGCCCAACGGCCAGAGAGGCCAGGCTCTGCAGGAAGCTGCTGTGGACCAGCTGATCTCCAGCCATCACATGACTCTGAAGAGGGATACACAGGTACGGAGTCAGTTATGTCAATAATATCAGATGCTATTTACTTTTTGATTTCTCTGTCACAAATTGCTTTATCTTGTGTGTTTCTAGACAAACTACTATGGGTTATACTACTACCATAGGCTAGAGTCAAGACAAACACTCAGAACTAACTTTCTCACACACTCCAGACAACACAGGCAGTGCATTTCCCACTGAAATGTGACCCACTGTCCCTTTGCTTTCACATGAAAATAGCTTTTGTTGCTGCTTTCATTTTGTTTTTGCTGCTATGAGAACTACAAATAATGCGGTTTCCTTTGGTGTGGAAAATCGAAACTTCATTTGTCACTTTTCAAAGACTGTTTTAATATGACTTTAAATTACATTTTTACTAAAACCAATATTACATATTTTCTGATAAGGATACTGGAATACTATTCAATTAAAGCTGCACTATGTAAATTTTTGGGGATTTGGGGACCTCTCTGGTGGAAATGTGTAATTGCAGCACACACACACACACACACACACACACACACACACACACACACACACACATCCTTCAGCAAGTTTTTTTTTCTCCAAACTCAGCAATGCTACCTCTTTCAATTTTACCAAGTAACAGAGTGCTTCTTTAAATACCTTTGAAAGAAAGTTTGCCACTGTGTGAAAACAATTTCCTTTGCTGTGAATTTGGTGACTGCATTTGTTGAAGTCAAACTTGTGCATTGTGCTTTTTGTAAATCCTCCAAAAATAAGTAGTTTTAACTGAGTTTGACTGATGGACAGCTTACGTCACACACTTAATCATGCATGCGCATTAAGTACAGATGCCACTCAGACATAAGTCAAGACTTTCAACACTGCAAATATCATTAAATCACCCAAACATAGCTTAAACATGTGTGATCAATCAAATCGGTGTGTGCTGTTTTGGCTGTAGTGCTAAGCACTGAACTTAAAAATACTGTAGCTAGGACATTCACGGTATTGAGTGTTGGCTACAGCAATCTCGGCAATCAACAGTCAACGATTTTTGAAAATAACCTTATGATTCCTGCAAGGGCCCACACAAGAGCATAAATATTTTTTACGTTTATAAGTATGTTTAGAAATATGGACTTGTATATGTGAGTTATGTTTCTATGCTTTTTGTCCACATGCTTCTGCTAGGAAGGTAAACCAAAGCAGGTTAAAAAATGGGAAAAATGAATGCAGCTAATTTTCATTTTCTAATGGCTTCAGAATGAAAAAATCTTGAAAAATAATTAATTCTGTGTAACCCATGTATATGTGGGTAAATTGTGATTAGCCCATTACTAGAGTCTTTGGGACAAAGGATCATTCAAATTAAAATAGCTGCTGGTTGAACCCAGATTGATCCAGTTCATTTCCATGAGCCGACCGGCATTTCTCAGTGCAGAAACAGCCAGATTCAATTTGTACACTAACACGTTGTTAATAGTTTAGCTATATGTAGAGCTGGCACTGGAGATGTTTTGGAGGAGAGCCCACTCCTCCAACTCTCACTTCCAATTCACCGGTGGGAACCTGTGCAAAGTCTGGGGCAGATCCAAGTCATTCCTGTATGAGGCAGAATACTGCAATGTACAGAAAGCAGATATATCATAGCCAAACTAACTACTAGCTACCAACACAAGCTTTTGGTGAGAGTGTACCATTCCATCATTTTATACAATTATATTTGCTATTCATATTTTGATATATGAACCTTCTCCAGATGAATAGTTTTTAAGTACTGAATCCTCAAGCAGGAATTTGCAAGGCAGCTTTTTAACCTGAGATGTCCTAAAAGTAACAAATGCTGCAAATCTATAGCCACTAAAATGCAGAAACAACTGTGGGAAAACAAACTTCCACAATTATCACATTTTTTTTTCCTTTTATAGTTTGCACTAGAGCTACAAGGCTACTGCAGCCAAGAAGTACCAGAAGCTTACAACCCCACCAACTGGTGAACTGTGCAAATTTCATTCCTAAATTATCACACACACGTCTTAAATTGTCAGATTATTACGTAATCTCAAATAGACTTGCTGGTTGCCAACACTGTATGAGATACTGTAATCTATAAAATCACTTAAGTGGGCCAAAAATACAAATTTCAGGCTTCTAAATTGCTGCTTCTGTTGTTTTTAGCTATGCAATTTACTTTCCTCAATTTTTATAGATAACAATAATAATAACTTCAAACACCAGAGATATCTTGGCTGTTATCTTGGCAAAACAGCCAAGGTGACAACAACAGTGTTTTGGCTGTTTAAGTTATCTATAAAGGCGTTTTTTGCTCACCCTTTCATAGTTGTACTGTTCCTGTAGTAGAACTGGGAGCCGCTCCAAGAAGACGGCCATGCAGGGGGCGCGGTTCAATCCCAGAATGCCCTGTGTGCGTAGCACAGTGCGGCAGGAGGCCAGGATGTGGTTCTGAGTGATCCAGTCTGGACTGCAGCGAATCAGCAACACATCCTGATAGGAAACAGTAAAATCATGGATCTGAGCAACAATTTTGAGGAGGCAATGTTTTTAGTAACAATACATCTGTATGATATTCACATTTTTAAAAACGTCACGGACACAGATTATATCTTATGTACGTGTTCATTCACATTCAAGCACACATTTGTAAACCCCAGTCTCATATTAAGCTCTACAAATATTATAGCTTCTCAGAATTGATTTGCAAAGTTCATTTTGCTGCTGTAAACTCCTAATTTCCTTTGGCATTAATACACTTTCAGTAACACTTTACTTGAACCCTGCTACATGACAATGACATAAACATGCCATAAACCTGTCATGGGAGATACCATATGTTGTTGTCACATGCTAATTTTTAACTGTCATGACATCAAACATCTGTCATGACAATCAATGGTAATGGTATTTTTTTTATATCAGTTAATTCATTCAGTCTTATAACTACTGCCTGAACTACTATGTTCTTACCTTGGACCTCCCAGAACAGGTAGCAACACCCACATGAGGTATCCAACTGGTACAGACAACAGAGCCTAGTCCTGTAACCACAGTTTGCAGGACTGAACCATCCTTAAAAAAAATTATAAACAGACAAAAGGAGGGGGGTCAGAGAGTCAGAAAAACCTCAATTTGCTATTCAGAGGAAGAAAGAGAAGAGAAACTCACTCTCAGAGACCAGATATTGAGCAGGCCTCCGATTCCTCCGGAGATGAGTGCTAGTCCACTGGGACAAAAGGACAGCGTCTTTATTGCTGTGATGTGTCCACTCAGTCTGAACACACACTTGGCATTGCCACGCTGTGGGAACAAATACACACACACACACCCCTTTTATTACCACTACTATCACTACTACCAATAATAATAATACTGATATTAACACTACTATTAATCATAATAATCATTTACAAAAGACTTTTCATTTTAATTTTTTACAAGTAAAAATTAAGCTAATTTTCAGAAAACTAAAACACTACAGTTTAAATGGAAAGTAAAACAAATGAATTAAACAAATTACAATTACAAACTGTAGAAAAACAAAAAAATGAGTTAATACACTCAAAGCCTAGTCCTCTGAGTAACCCACTAAAATAGTGCAAAAAAGAGAAAAGGCATTTGAAAGAGTGAGGTAGATGCTGGAGGCAAAGCTATACAAAAAGTAAAAAATCCTCTCTCTCTGGTCTCTCTGACCTTGACCACAGCACTCCTCTCCTGGCTGGTAGAAGCACCAAGGAAATTGGGCACTGAGACGCTAGTGCCCCCTTGTGGAACAGTCCACACATACAAGAGACCATTTTGGCACCCACTGACAGGAAACAAGACAAGAAAACAAACACCTTAAGTGAAATACAGTGACTTCACATGCTTCCCTTTGGTTTAGCACAAAATCAAAAACAAAACTAAAAAGAACAAAACTAATGTAGAACCAGTCAATCATTGGTGGTTTAGTACGCAATATTAGCTACATTCTCAATAATAATTTCACATAATATTCAATAATGGGTTAAATCAGGACTTTAATGTCTTACACTAAAATCATTAACTCTCTAATAGAACAATATGGGTGGGCAATATGATGATATTTTATTGTTATCATGATGAGCATTTCTGAGCATTCTGTGCCTTTACTGTGTGCTGTCAGATTCTTGACCAATCGCTGTTCCAAATGAGTGTTTCTGTGGGTTTGTTTAATCAACAAAGGCATTCATGTGACAACATAAATCTTTTTGACAAAAAATAATAGACCGATCTATAACCATGTTTCATCATTCACTAAACAATGTGTTTTACTGTATTATAATCACAAAACGGAGTTTTGTCTGTATCATGCAGCCCAAGTTTCTGTGTCGTGCCTGTATGTAGGACTCACACAGCCATCATGAGGCGAGGATCTGTCCCTCGGCCAGGCATAGGGCTCCATTCTGCGACATTAACCGTCCCAGTGTGGAACAGGGAGTGCAGAATCACCCATGTTCCTCCAACACGACCCCAAATCTTCACCACCTCAGAACGGCCCACTGACAGCAGCAGGTGACCCGTGGGGTCCCACCGTAAAGCACTCACACTTTCCTGCACAAAAAAACAAGATGTTAATCCCTTGCAGGCTTATTATTCAGTAACTATCATGAATAATTTGGTGACCACTCTGAATATTCAATAATTACTATAAATAATTCAGAATCAACTGAAAATTATTTAGTAACTAATATGGATTATTCAGTTACTACCATGAAATATTAGTAACTACTGTAAATTATTCATTAACAAATATGAATTATTCAGGTTCTACGATGAAATATTAGTAACTACTGTAAATTATTCAGTAACTAATATGCATTACTCAGTAACTAAAGTAAATTATTCAGTAACTGCTAAGAAGCATAGATATCTAGACAAAACACCTCTTCCTTTATCCATGAACTGTTATCTACAATGAATTCATAAGCTGTATACCATGTTGAACATATTCAGTAAATTTGTTTCCTGCTGATGTTTCTTCTGTGTATGGTAATATACAGCGTGATTAAAAATATTCATCCGATTTTAAAGCTCCATATTTTTACAACCATGAGGCCCCTAGGAACCAATCACATACCAACTGAAAGAGGGGGTCATAGAGTTTCTGACTGTCACCAAAAGATGGCTCCCTTCATTCTTCAATAAGAGTGAATTCGTCATAACTGTGCACCTCAGACACCTCAGAGCATTCGTCGTTGGTTCTGTAACACTGGATAATCTCCGAAATCACACTGAAAGAGCCGTGAGTGTAGTGACACAGACATGCTCAATCGAGCATGGGATGAATTTGACTGTGGCGTTGATGTTGTCTGTACAGCTGGAGTAGGTTCATATTGAGCACTTGTAAAATTACATAATAAACTTTATGCTCACTTGAAACCATTTACAATTTACTGCATTGTTCTGTAATGATTTACAAGTGAAATAAATAATTTTGAAATCAGATTAACTTTTTTGAATCACCCTGTATTTACATAGATGTGCGTGGGTTTTGGAGAATGAAGCACTCTACGCACGTGGAAAGCAGTGAGCAGTACTGGTTGCTCCATGTCGTAGCACTCAGCTGTTGCTAACAGGATTTTTCCATCAGGGTAACCCACGGCAAACGGCCTATCAGTACTGTACCAGGACAAACACTGAGGAGCTGAGAGAGAGAGAGAAAGAGAGAAATTATGAACGAAAGCTGGGATTACACTACACAATTTTCAGCCTGATTTTAACCATGTCCCTTCCAACAGCTCAGTCAGAAAGGATGATCTGGTAGTGTGAAAAATCAGAGGCCCTCGGGTATTTTCAAACTACTTTCAAAGTACTAGCTAAAATTTCACGACTTAACTGTTCAGTTGTCCTGTAGTGTGAGATGGTCAGCAAAGTAACTGAATGAGTGATTCAAGCAACAGCCAATGAGAGAACTTGGAGAGAGGAAAAAGGTGAAGATACATAAATAGACTCCGTCACGTGAGGCGCTGCTTTTTGAATTCATGCAAATAAACACTCTCCTTACAATTTCAAGTCAGAGCGTAGTAAAATATGTCTCAAGTTTTGACTGCAACATCTGTGTTTTAACCCCCTATTCATCCCCAGATTGCATTTTCTTCTTAGGTATGCATAAAAGCACAAGTCTGGTCTAGTTTTGTATGTCTAGTCTTGCTTTGTATCATGTGAAAATGGGGGAGATCTGGGATGTTGAGCACTTTTTGTAGCCAAAACTTGTTATGTGTGTTGTACCCTCTTTTTGTCTTATCATCTAGAGTCCTGGTCTTCATAAAATAACAGGAAACTCTGTTAACAACGTTAAGTGTGTGATGCTCTTTGCTTTTTAAATCTCTTAGAATTTTAAAAGAGGTGTGGTGTAGACCCAGCTTAATAGCCAAGAACAAGCTAAGAGTGACAAAGTCAGAATGGTTCACAGTGATGGTGACAGGAACCAGGCGTTTACAGTGTTTAATGCCTTAAAGCTACCTTACAGATATCTATTACATGAAATGGTTATGAATAAGGTTTTAGTCTAAAACTTATTTTTTGGCAGAGAGGTACATGCAGAGTGTTGCAAGGTAAGGCATATAGTACATAAAAAACATAATTATTTTGGATTTACTACTGTTTTACCATTGCAAGCATTACAAATAAAAACTCAATCAGTCGACTGGTCATTTCGGATAGTAAATAAAATGGCTATATTGGCACTGTAGACATCATGACCCTGGTTCCTGTTTCCTCCATTGTAAAGAATATCTGAGCTGATCAGTTTCTCTACAATGCCCCACTCTGTATGACTTTGTTTACATGTCATTATTTGATTCATGCAGAGATTTGGAAAAATGGGTGGAATTTCCCTTTGATAACTTATTTAAAATGTACACGATGAGCCATTGTCAATTTCCATAGATAATAGTGGGTCATACAGTTCCAGAAACCACTTAAGGAAGCCTATATGATATCACGTAACAACACAGCGTGGTTTGAAACAAGTACAGTGGCGCTTGAAAGTTTGTAAATCATTTAGAATTTTCTATATGTCTGCATAAATTTGATCCAAATCAGATTTTCAGATTAAACAAATGAGACAAATATTCCTCAATAAATAAATGACCATTTCTAATAATTGTGTCTTATTTGTTTATTTTAATTATCTTTATCTACTTTTAGGACCGTGAGAATCTGATGAAGTTTTAGGTCAAATTTATGCAGAAATATAAAAATTCAAAAGGGTTCATGAACTTTCAAGCACCACTGTATGTGATGATTTAAACATGATTTACACTTTGCTAATTGGTGGGGCATAAACTTTCATTGCTTGTTATATATATTAGCCTCATAGCTCCAGTGCAAAGCTAAAGAAACAAACTTCAGACACCCAGCAGGTTTCCACTGATAGACATCATTTGGGCAAGAATGAATATGAACTCTGTGTAATAACTCTCACCTTCTTTCCTTTGGCAGTGAGGTAGTTCTGTGCTCTCCACCTGCACTCCTCCTCCCCCTCCTTGTTCTGACACCTCCATCCAGCAAAGGGAACCATCGAGTCGTCCCAGCAGCAAGCTCTCAGCTGAGCTCTGTCCTGAAGCGCCCTGACTGGGGAAGGGGCTGGAGCTGTGGACCCATGACATGGCAGTCACCCAGGAAGGCTGTGCCTCCACATGAACCTGAGAGCCTGCAAGAAACAAGGCAGGGATAACAACCTTAACAAAGTCCCATTTTCCAGTGAAAAACTCAAACACAGCCTTCTTCACATAGAACCACTGACTGAAATGGAAACATAATAGCCACTTTACTGAAACAAACACATAAACATCAACAAACATATGGAGCAGAAGTAAACAAAACTTGTATTTCTTTGCATCAGCAGATATTCAAACTCATGAGCAGTGAAAAGACAACAAAGGTGACAAATACACCGTGAATAACCATTAAACCATAACAACCCCTACTGACTCATTTAGAAATCTGACAGCATCATACTTGGACTCCCCTATGGTGAAATTTCAGTACTTTAACCTCACACTGAAAATTCATCTCAACTAAGAATTATAAGTCAACTTATTACACAGCTTTTCTTGAGTTAACTAAACTTGAGGACACTAAAGTTCACTCAACTCAAACGTCTTAGTTTAGTGAAAAACTCCTCGTGACTCACAAAAGTTCTGCATCTCAGTTAGGTAAAAAAGAGAGAATAAATATATACTTCTAAACCCGCCCCCCCAAACCTAGGACTCACTCCAGTACACACTGCCACTAGGTATTTTCTCTTTTTGGGCCTTGTTGTGGCATCACTGGAGTTTAGAACTCAAAATTTTCAGATGCTGGGGTAAACACTTAGACAGTTGCACTGCTCAGGAGCCCTTAAAGTCGCTTCCATATAGCATGTTTTTGTTAACCAAATAAAGAATGTGATAATGTTGGGTTTACATATTAATTTTAGTTAGTTTAATACAATTTGCCTCAGCAGAAGAAACATATAAAATAGTCGGAAACACTTAAATATCCAAGATTTGCCATTTCATTTAAATTTAAATCATTAGTGCCTGACCTAAAACCTTGAACTCACTAAACAATAAATACTGAGTTAACAAAACAACAATCTGAAAAAACTTTAGGGGCTCCTGTCTAATGCAGCTGACTAAGCATTCACTCCACTGCCAGGAGATTGTGAGTTCAAACCCCTAGTGATGCTGAAGGCCTCTGTATCTGCCCAAGAGGAGTGAATGTCTGGTGTGAAGGACAGTGTCCCAGGTAGTAAGTAAAAACTGAAATATATATTAATTGTTTACCTAACTGAGATGCAGAACTGAAAAATGCGAGTTAGGAAGAGGTCTTCACCCCCAGTTGGGTGAACTCCAGCTGAGTTAACTCAAAAAGCTGTGTAACAAGTCACTTTACCTATAAGACTTTTCATTTTTTACATTGTAGTGTTACTGTTTTAAATCATTCTTTCATCGAGTCATTGTTTCATTTCTTAACTATTTAAGTGTCATTGACACTCAGCTTCCAGTCAAAGCTTCTCTTTCTTTGAAAAAAGCAGCCGAAATTTTGGACAATTTTTACAATATACAATATTATAATTACATTATACATTATACATACATTATTTTTGGCTGTGCTTGTGGCTTGATCTTTCATAAATTCCTAAGTTTGTCAGATTCATAATTAAAAAAATAAAGCTTTGCTCTAAAGCATTTGAGAGTTTTGAGGTTTTTGTGACATCGAAATATGGCAATCCCTTTGATATACTGTTTTAATCATTTTGTCTACGGCTTGCACAAATCAGGGGATGACGTCTGTCCAAGTAGCTTGGGAGGCCATTAGGCAGCTTTCAAAGAAGTTTCAGAACAGTACAATTCAGGATACGGCTTACGGTGCGGTGTGTGAGGAGGTTGGACAGTAGGCTTGTGTACGTTTGTGTGTGTGTATGTGTGTGTGTGTGTGTGTGTGTGTGTTTATATATATGTGTGTGCCAGGTTTATGTCATATCGTGGGGACCAAAACCTGTATATACACTAACATTGTGGGGACCTCTCCTCCTTGTGGGGACGTCCCCACAACATAAATCATTAAATTTTAAGGTGAAGACATGTTTTAAGGTTAGGCTTAGGGGAAGGTTAGGGTAAGGCCTAGGGTTAGGTTGGTATTAGTTATGGATAAGGTCTGGTTAAGTCTCCAGGAAATTAGTGGAAATCTACATATTGTCCCCACAGAAACAAACGTGTGTGTGTCAGCTCTCACCGCGGACGGTCCAGATGTTGATGAGTTTGTTCTGGAAGGCGGCCAGATACGTTCCTTGCGCACTCCACATAACTGGAGACAGCAGGTGAGTTCCCACAGAGCCATCAGAAGCAGAAGCAGCCTCACTGCACACACAGGGACACACACACACACACACACACACACACACACAAGCATAAAAAGTCACCAAAAGAAAACAGAAAATAATGCTTCTATGCAAGAGACAGAGACATTGATTGTTCTACAATAAATCAACAGTCCAAACCTCTCAAAACCAGACTACACAAACTACACAAATAATTAATTAAACACATAAATGAATTACACAAAACAATAAAATTAGGGATGTGCGATATGAAATTTCCCTGTAGACAACTGATGATTAATACATTACTGTATGTGTACCTGCTGCAGCTGTGAGTATGTAGCAGCTCTGCAGTGTTCTGAGAGATGTCCCACAGGCGAACCGTCCCGTCATGAGAACCGGTAGCCAACAAGCCCTGCTCTGCACTCCAACTGCAACTCGTCACCTACACATGGACACACGCATGGACACAAACTACAATCAATCATAAGGACCAGTGACCTGGGATTGACCAGTTATAGAGTGTGTAACCTTTTTTGAGCCAACATTATAGTAATTATAATTCCATATTACTACATATTGCGAGAGTCACTGCAATGTGATATGATCTAATAAGACTGCCCTTTATTCTGACCAAAATGGTTTATATTTATTGGACAACTTGAATGCCTTGATTCATCAAAACACCCAGAAACTCAGCTGAAACTATAACTGGTCAAGATGCTCAGAGGACATTTAAAAAAAAAATTAATTAATGCAGCCTTCTGCTAAATCAGTACTACAAAGGCCAATATCATGCTAATGATTATTAAATATATGGTTCAGTCCTACAGTACAAGTAAGCAACTCGTGGCTTGTCCTTGCTTAGGGTGAGGCTGTATGGGGCACAGATGGACTTAAATAAACAGGTCAGTATTGTTAAGATGGATATTTGCCCCAACCAAAGGCAAATGCTAGAATCATATTTGCATTTAACTGCAGCAAAATTGGTTTTAGCCTACCGAAAATATTGATTCTACACTTTTGAACAGTGTAAAGAAACTCAGTACCCTGTTGTGGTGAGCTTCCAGTTTTCTGAGTGGACACTTGCGCAGGTCTCCAGCCATGTCGCTGTAGGTTTGGGGTCGGATGGGGCTGTCCCTTTCCGCGGCTGCGAGTGCCTGTAGCAGCTGCTGAGCTGCCCACTGACGGTGTTTACTGGTCAGCCTAGCGGAGAGAGTGCAGGCTGCCAGAGCATTCGCCAGTTCCAGAGGTCCCACACGCAGCGCACTCTGAGAAAGAGGCGGGACTGGGGTCGGGGGGCTTCCAGCCTCTGTTAAAGAACATGAACATGATTCATTCTAATCAAGCTGATGATAAATGTGCTCTGTATACCCCTAAACTCTCAGGTCTGTATGTCGGTCCACATATTAGTTTCATAACAGTTACTGTACAATTTATAGTAGTTATTGAAAATTAAATAGTAGAATTATTAACTTAATTGTAAGCCTAGTGTACAAGGAGTTAAATAAAGAGTTCAGCAAAAAAGGACCCAATTTCCCCCTGTCCCTAAGTAATGGAATGAAAGTTTATACCCCAACAGTCATCAGTGTGCAAACTGCATGCCTAACCATGCTGATCTCAAACCCTGTTGAGTTGTTAAGGGAAACAGACCTATGTGGTTTCTGACGCTGTATATGTTGTCATTTATAAAAATTGACAAAAGCACAGACAAAATTCAGGCTTTAAGACTACTGCTTTTAAATTACTGTTTTAGCTATGCAACACACTTTTGTTACTACATTTGGAGTACTACATTGGAGACTGTAAATTTGAATTTTTACAAACTATGGTTTTAATGCTGAAGCAATTTATTCAGTGTAGTCTCCCACAGCTGTGCCGTTATATGGATCAAAGGATCAAAGGATTATTATTATTATTATTATTACTATTATTATTATTATAGACACATTAACACTTTCAAAAAATGGTCAAACGTGACAATTGGTTTTCAGTTGAGAGCGAAAAATGGTTTGGTAGAAAGAAAAGCCGAAGGATTACAACGAAGTATCAAAATCTAACACGTGACAAATTATGTCAAAGATTGAAGACAATGCTTTTGTTTTTCTGCTCTCCTGCGCCTTTCAGCAGAGATGCAGTCATTTTGGGCAGCAGCAAGAAAACAGTGGAAAAATCTGACTGTAGAGAGACATTTCACGGTTTCTATGAGGAAAATCAGACAAGCAATTTATGATCTCTGTTCATCCTGAGTTCCAGGAGAAAGCACGGCACTCAAACACTTCTTCACTACAAGTTTGACACCACCTGAAAACATAACATCCTGCTCGATATGTAGAATACAGCAAAACTACAGCAGCCAATAGGAAGATCTCCATTAGCACAACGGCATCATCTGTTGTCACAGCGTTTGAAATGACAAATAAAATTCACAAACAAATGGCACAAATGTGCAAAAGTGACCTTGAATGAATTGTTTTCTGTGGTGGAGGACATTGGATTTTGTGGTACATACTGTAGCTTACAAACTATAATAATTAATAAATTATAAAAAATATTAAAATGTAATAATAAATAATTAATATTATATAATATAATAATCAATACAAATAGTATGTTTATTTTATGTAAACTTTTTTTATTCCTTGTCTGTTCAGCTCGTTTTTTTTCTGTTGAAAAGTTTTATCAATAAGAAAAGTGTATTTGCTTTATTACCTTGTTTTTATGTTATGTTTAGCATTTTTATTAAAAATTATAAAAATAAAACAGCAAATAAAAAACATCCAGTTTTTGGTAATTACTATTATTTTACTAGTTATTATTAGTAGTAGTAGTAACAGTAGTAGTATTATTATGAAAACATGTTTTGTGCACATATCCAAACTTAAACATTTATCACCTTTTAAAACAGTATGTTCAGTAGAACGTCCAGAACATCCTGTTCATATTAGCTGGCGTTTTACCTTTAGACTCAGTGGACTCCATTCTCTCCGCACTATAACGGTAACGAACTCCTTTCTCCGTCAGGAGTGACACTAGGCTCTGAGTGACCAGAAATGTGGGGTGTGTGAACTCTTTGGGATCCCGTGGGGCCCCCTTTAGGCCAGCGCTCAGGCGTCCTCTCTGCTGTGGGTCAGCAATGGCTCCAAGATTCATTCCGGTAGCAGCAGCCATCAGATCCTGAGAGTGACAGAGAAGGGCTGTGATATTAATTAGAAGAACAAAATACATCCACATCCATAGTGTCTGTACAGAAGTCTCAGGGTGAAAGAGAGCAAAGCAGCCAGCAAGAGTTTATACCAAGAAAGAAATATGGAATTATCATGTGAGAGAGTGAGAGATATAGTTAGTAAACGATAAAGTAAATAACAGAAAAATGGACAGTGACAGCATCACAATGTAAACAATGTAGGAGACCACTTTACAAGCCTTTTTAGTGAACACACAGTATTCAAGTATGCACAGAGGAATTAATTAAATTTAAAGTTCTCCTTTATTTCAAATACTGAAGTACATAAGAATTAAAAAAATATATTTTAATTAAATTTTTTAACATCTGTCAGAGCTGATAAAGCACACTACTAATATGTGCAGGTGGGCTCATAATTCTTGTTCACCTTCTCTTCTCCACCACATCACTTTATCAATGTGGAGGCATCATCAGGACCTTATTTGACCACATAGGCACTTTTCTATCACGTTTCTCACTCTCTAACAGTAAGTTAATTTCACTACTAAAAAATGAAGTGGAGGAACATGTGTCTATGCTTCTAATGTCATCATTATGCTGTGGCAAGTGGTTGTGCAGAATCAAGCACAGATTTGTGCACCGAGAATAACAAAAACAATTGCATTTCATTAACAGCATTTGGCAGACGCTGTTATCCAGAGCGACTTACAATTTGATCATTTTACACAGGTAGGCAAAGGTAGGGTTAGGAGTCTTGCCCAAGGACTCTTATTGGTATAGTGTAGGGTGCTTACCCAGGCGGGGATTGAACCCCAGTCTACAGCGTAGAAGGCAGAGGTGTTATCAAAACAATATCAAAACAAGATGATGTTTGAGCACAACTTATCATTCAGATTCTGCTATGTGTAAACACACGTTCATACAGCAGTCCCTCGTTTACATAGCATGAGCTAATTATGTCCATAATGCCCTCCTATGCACTTAATATACATTAAACACGCCCTCATTTTATTAGGTAGGAGCTAACAAAAGGAAAACACTCAGCAAGCTCATGACCCATGAAAATACTTAGTCACACGCAAGCGAAGCAATGAGGTCAGTTAATTCTGCAATTATTACATTTCTGATCATCATTGTCTACTTATAACAGACGGTGTCTAATTATATGTTATTATATGTGTAATTATATGTCTCTGGATGTGTCTGTATGTACCTGAGTGCATATGTCCACTAGCTCTCTGTAGGCTGTAGCACTGTGGCACACCAAGCTGCCAATAGCAGAGCTGAGGAAGGACAGGAAGGCGGAGCCTGTGCTGTCACTCACAGAGCCCCGTCCTGAGCCCTGCTGGTCCACATCCATGTGGACACGCCCACCTGCTGCCAAACACATCAGCCTCACAAGGATTCGAATATCTGCCAGGCCCAGAGCCTCCAGCCCACTGGACTGATTACACACTGAACTACTGAGAGAGAGACAGAGAGACAGTGAGTGAGCGAAAAATAGCAAACAAATGTGTCATTTTTCCCAAACCTTCATTGTCTGTGAAAATGGGGACAATGAGTATTTCTACGTTTTGCATAAGCGACTTTCTGAGATGTTTTCTTTGGAAGTTTTTTGGTAGTTTTGGCAGGGTTTTCTTTTTTTTTTGTAGCAAGAAGTTGCAAAACTGAAGGCTCAACTGACCAGTGTCCTACCTTGGAAATAATGCCAAAGATCACCCATTTTGTCCCCTTATAATTAACCTTTCAGGTGTTTAAACCACTTTTGGGCCAGTAGAGTTTCAAAATGGCTTTTAATCGTAGTCTGGGAAATCATTCAATATTTAGGCAAAACCTGCTTTTCATACCAAATAAGTACTATGAGCAACATGATTTTTCTTGTTAAATTTCAAAAAAATTTAAATTTCAAAAGTAGTGTCCACCAACTTTTGACCAGAAGTGTATATTATGTATTAAAACTGTTTTAGATCATCACATTCATAGACAAAAGCTTTCCTTAGCTGAAGATTAACTGAACCAAGACCCAGTCTAATTTAGGGCTGCGTACAGCTTAAAATCTTTAGATATCCATATTAGCAGATGCTTTAACTTTGATACCAATTCCTGAATGATACTTTTTTCAATACCTTCTTTTTAATTAATTATTATATCTTACAAGAAAAAAGTGTGAGATGCAGAAAGTGGGTATAAACACCTGGTATAATTCTGTAAGTCTCAGTGAAAGACTGCAGACTAATCAATAAGCACTGGTGATAATACCATGCTGATAGAATATAATATAGACATCCATTCAGTAGTCTATATTATTGTTTAGAAACTAGCATACTTTTTGGCTTGTAGTATTAAGTCACATTTTTTTTTCCGATACTCCATAGTATTGATGTAATTTAGTCAGTACCATAAAGATGCTAAATTTCAATCCTTAGCCCTAGTCAATAGTGACAGTAAGTTCTAATATGCACACTCACATTACACCCAATAACCCAAAACACAACAATAATACATAAAAATATATTTATAATACAACCTCATTTCCAAAAAAGTTGGGACGCTGTGAAATATGTAAATAAAAACAAATGACAATGATGTGCAGATCATTTAAACCCTATTTTTCATTGAAAATAATACAAAGACAACATATCAAATGTTGAAACTGGGAAATTTTATTGTTTATTGAAAAATATTTGTTGGCAAATGTTGTTGGCATCAAATTCAAAATGGGCATATATTTCTCAAAAAACAATCAAATTTCTCAGTTTCAACATTTGATATGTTGTCTTTGTAGTATTTCCCTTTAAAAATATGGTTTACATGATTTGCATTTTTATTTACATTTTGCACAGCGTCCCAACTTTTTTGGAAATGGGGTTGTAAATAAATAATAATAAAAATAAAACTTAATTTATATGGTTCCTAAACATGTGCTTGTGTAACACACACACTCTCTCGTGCACACAGAGCTATAGAGGAGAGGTGTCTTACGTGGAGGAGATTTGGGACAGGGCCCTCAGCACCATGCTGTATGCCAGCAGGATCTGGGCAGTGCCTGTCACTCTCCTCAAAGCCACCAGTCTCTCCTGAGCTTCTCTCAGAGACGCAGCCTGCTCCCCCAGACTCAGCAAACCTGCCGAGCCCTTCAGCTCTGTGCTCACCACACCTAGACACACATACAATATTAAAACAAAGAAAAGAAAGAAAGAAAACAAAGCCACTAAATATCAGGGCAGGTGAAATGTGCCGGCAGTGCTCTCTCACTGTATAAACTGCCTTCAGACAACAGGCTCAGACTAGGTTTTTATTCAATGTTCACAATATTTTAAGAAAAATTTCATTCAGGATATTAATTACATTACAAAGTCATTCTGGATATTAATTCTGTTATTTTTCTCTGGATATTAATATTATTTTAATGTCACTCTGGATAGTAATATTTGAAACTTTTTTCTTGATATTAAGTTTATTATAACTTCACTCTTTGATGTTATACAACTTCCTCAGTCATTTTAGAATCATTTATAGCTTTGTTCATCATTGTGGACACATCTAACATTTCTTACAAATTATGCAAAAACTGTGAAATTGTGCAGGAACAGAATATTAAAACTTATCCGTTTAACTGCAAAAACAATGGTTTCAAATGACTGAAAACAATGATTGCAAACAGCATCAGCAATCATTGTTACCTCTGTACTGCAGGTTTTTGTCTCCAGTAACATTGGCTCCAAGTGGGTCGGGCTCAATGAAGGGTATGGGGTCCGGGATCAGCTTCTTCTCACTGAGCCCCAAAGGCCTCAAGAGCACTCCAAAATCCTCCAAACCAGTCAGTCTGTCTGAGTCAGAGTCCTCTTGGTGTCCAGGGTCCCATTCGTCTAATGTATACACACAAAGATATAAACAAAAAATAAGCCATCTATTTTTTTAGTCATGTCATATTCATCTAACACTGTATTCGGCAGAGCTTTAGCCAATGGTCAAAAGAAAAGCACACATACCATCAGAGGTACTGTCCAACCGGCCAATCAGATCAGACGCCAGACCCCTTGTTCTGAAAAAACACCATCAATGCATTACAACCTCTAAATCTAGAGCTGGGTGATACATACTGTCTGTACTGGTACACTGATACTGGCAACATACAACAACACTGACTTTTACATTTAGAAGTACTGACAGATAATAAGCACCATTCATAACGTTCTGTTCCATATAATAGGAATGTCCCTGTTATGATGTTACAAGAAATGTACTGTGTAAGGTTCCCTTTGGTGTGATTTTAAGAAAAGGAAACAGCAATATTATGCTATGGAAGGTCAGCTCTACTATCCTCGCTATCCTCCCTCTCATCATATAAGGCATCTTCATCTACCTCTCTAAACGTCCTTCACCTTTCGTGTTTGGAGCTGAGCTCTCCCATGTTAGCAGTCAGGTACTTCTCCCTGCAGGTTGAGCACAGCAGGTAATAGGGGCTACCTGAGCCACACTCTCCACCAAACCAGCCATCCACATAAGCTCCGTTGCTACGGTAACCACGGCGGCCAGCACTCTGACCGCAGCCCGGGTGATGACGCTTCATGTGGGTGTTAAACTGCAGAGTGAGAGTGCTACACAACTCACACTCCACCATCTCACGAGCCTCAGTGTGTTCTTCTCCTGCCTGTGAGAGAGAGAGACATAGACAGACAAACAGTCAGACACAGAATGAACAAGGAGAGAAGAGAGTTTAAAAAGAGAAACAGACAGATAGAAAGAGTGTAAAAAGAGAGAAAAAGAGAAGGGGCATGAAGAGAGAGTATGAAAAGAGAGCAGAAAGAGAGAAAGAACATGAAGAGAGAGAAAAAAGTGAAAAAGCAAAAGACAGAAACAAAGTGCAAAAATGGAAATAAAGAGAGTATGGAAAAAGAGGAAAAAAGATAAGAGGGAAAAAAGAAAGAAGAAAGAGATATTGGAGAAAAAAATGAAAATGTAAAGAGTGATAGTCATTACAGTGTACAGGATATGATTATTATCATCATCATCATCATCATCATCATCATCATAGAAGCCCATTCTGTAAGCAGATGTTGCTCAGCACCTCCACCATCCAGAGTGTGTCTCTCTCAGAGGCGATGAATTCAGGTGTAAGCAGTTCCTCATACGGCTCCTCCTGGTATGGGTCGTCCATGTAGCCCAGCTCCGACTCCTCCTCTGCTGCAAACGGGTGAGTCTCCGCCCGCTCTGGCCACTCAGACACGCCCACTTCTTGTCTGTAGAGGGCTGGGACTGGGCCAGGCGACGGAGAATCTAAACAGTAAGAACAAATGTTATTCACGTTATGTATTATCTACAATTATCTCTATCTACAATCTATTGTGCACTACCAGTCAAAAGTTTGTTTTTAATAATGCACAACCAATTAAGTTGCAGGTAAATGCATAAAATGATGATGAACACATTAGTCCTGCGCAACTTAACAGGCTTCCAGTAATTAATAAGAAGCTATAAAGCTGTTAAAAAATTTTTGATTCTTACAGAAAGACGAACAGAGCTCTGATTCGAAAATGACCACAACAAAGTTATAATAAAACTAATATATAGAATGCCTTATATTTAAAAAAAGTGGTGATCAAATCTTGAGGCAGATATCTTGAAAAAATGCCTGTAAATAGATATTTACAGTATGTAACTCATAATTTAATAGCTCCTTGTTCTTTCTAAAATATTTAAAATACTGAATGTAATGTGTAAAAATACATTTTGGTGTCTAGTTTATGTGCTTCTATCCTCACTGTGTAAGTAATTACTGCCTATAAGACAAAAACGTGTTAATATACCAAGTGATTCTAAACTCTGCTTATTGGTTTATTGCTCTAAAAATTCTGAGTCTGGTATGCTTATTTGTGCATGTGGACCTGCTCTCCTGAAGGATGTGCGCTGGCTCAGGCCTGAGCGCTGTCTCCGGGCTGGTGGAGGCCTATTCCGTGTTAGATGGACGTCCAAGAAGTTTTCTCTCTCCACCAGATCCAGCCCAGCTAACAGACTATCACACATACACATACATACAGAGAAATATGAGGAATTATAATGTGCATTCTCTCAGTACCAGAAGTGCACAAAATTTGCAGACAACATGTATTTGTATTTCCATTTGTATTTGTATTATCCTCTTTAGGCTCTTGGCTCTCTTGCTCTTTGTATGTGTATATTCCTACCTCTCGCTGGGTTCTCTAAGTGTAGCTGGAGACTCCGGGCACTGGACTGTCTCTGGCCCTTCTGATGAGGGTGTGTCAGTGGCACCCCCTGCTGATGAGCCCTCTCCTGCGTGCTGTTCCTCAGTCAGTGGGTGCTCCAGCATCCAGCTCGCCAAAACCTCAATCATAGCAGAGTCCACCTCACCTGTGACCCCTAAGTCACAAGACAAAGGTCAATCAGTAAAAGCACTCCAAGGATTTAACACAAACAGAAAGACTCTGTTGAAGCTGGATTAATTTTAGCAGGGGTTGTGTCATGTGTTGTGTGATTAGGATAAAGTATCTGGGCACTTTCCTCAAAACCCTGGATTAAAATATCATAGCTTGACTGTGCACATCAGCATGCACAGCACACACTCAATAACAATAACATACTGCATAATCAGATTTTGTAATTCATTAGCATTAGGTGAATTAAAATCTCATACATCAAATTACAGGAAATACTTACCTTCTGAATTACTAACATAAAACTATGGACACTACAGATTTGAACTGGATTAAACCACAGATCTAGCTAGTGATTCCAGTGATTACAGTAGCTCCTCTGGTAAAATAAATCCAGCACTCAGAGTTTTAGTTTGTCAATATGTCCAATATTCAGGGAGAATATGATTTATTATACTAACAAGCAACTAATTATTCAAGAGACAGCAAATTATGATGGTGATAAAGAAGACACAGGCTCAATTAAAGCGATAGTGTATTGTTTCAGCCAAGACAGACAAGAGGAAGACAGGCAAATAAAGAAGACAAATGATGTGAAGGAAGTAAGGAATGCAGAACAAACACATCTCTCTTGTTGCCCTTGTATCTAATGCAGTGTTTACATGTTGGTGGTAGGCCGTCAATGATAAAGCAGATATTCTGACCAGTGACGGAAAATTCTGTCACCGCCAGTGGCAAAGGCACTGTACCACAGTGGTCAGCAAAATGCTCCTTTTAAGAGTTCAGCTCTTATTGTCAGCCACGGTAGATGGAATAAACCAGATGTTGATTTTTTTGGGAGCCACTGATGCCACACATCTCATTGCTGAAGTCCAAGTGAGCCCAGTATCACACAACAAAACATTAAATAACAGAAAATGCCCCCTTTTTTCCCCCGACATTAAATAAAAAACCAATACTGCTAAGGATTTTCCTCTGATCATCCATTTTCACCAATGACGTGGACACCATGCCAACATTTGCTTGGCTTGAAGCCACCATCGCTTGCATACCACAATGACACGATGAGGTATGAAAGGATTTATTTTCAAGCGCCAACATGTAAACGCAACATAATTGTAAGCTAAAGCCGAGTGTCCAACATTCAAAGCAGTTGTATAACACTTAATATACACACACGTTATTGAACATCCGTGTAGTTTAGTATACAGTGTTTTGTCGTTGTCTTACAAAATGATTAAGCCAATCAAATATGTGCATTACAGTGATTTTACGCCACTTTAAATCATACCTAAATATATTTACCACTTAACTATGAAAAAATCACTGCAACGCACAGCTCAGCATACTGCTTGCCAGAACAGTAGCAGGTCTTTTAAGAGCAGTCATAGAAAAAATCTGAATAAGATAGTTTGAACATAGATCACAAACATCTTGGAGGTACCTGCAGCTTCCATGGCTCTGTAGATGTGTCTCACAGAGAAGCCCATTTCTAACAACCGAACAGGGACAAACATTTGGGGATGGTCTGAAGGAGGAAAAAAAAACATGAAGCCATCCAACAGTGAAATAAAACATGCAGAACACAACCTAAACAAGGGAGAAAAATAACTACAAACATCAGTGAGAGAAAACGGTGCATTAATCTATCACACTTCAGAAGACAAGTGAGTCATCATAACTGCACTCTTTAGATAAAATAACAGGTGAAATAATGTAACATCTTGTCATGAAACATACTGGCAGGATTTTTTGGATATTAGAATATGCAGTTTTAAAATCAATGATGAAACCCATGCAAGAGTGAGGAGGTTCAGAGGTTAACTCCATGCACTGAGTAAATTAGTAACATACCCCTGCAAACCACCCAACAAAAGAGCATTCACATTTCACAGGTTTTACATTAAAACAGCCAGACAGGCAAAATAAAAGCCAATCTCTCTTTACAGTTATTGTTCATAAAATAAGCCTGTTCTCTTCAAAGGCACTCAGTTTCTGTCCTACACCAGTGGTTCCCAACCTTGGTTCTGCAGTAGACCTATCCTACACGCTTGGAGGAGAACATTAATGGCCAATTCTGCTACGTAACAGATGGCTGCATTGGTTAGAATTGAGGCCAATTGTACTCTCTTGAACCCCCCAGCAACAGAGGGCTTTCATAAGGGTTTGTTAATGTTTAATAAGTGTTTCACAAAGGATGTTTCCTCAGTTAGCTACATAACTTGAAGGAGCTGTGAGCTGATTTCCTTAATGTGTTTTGTCGCTGTTAACCATAGGCACCCGCATTAATTTACTATTGAATGTGAAATAATATACTTGTACTTCCTTTGTACCACTCAGAATTACAGTCACAACCCTCTCCCACACAAACCAAAGTCTCTTTAGTTAAGTCTGAGTCACTACCAGTGAACAAGCTAGCTAGAATTTTGAGTTTATTATAGACTGCATTATTTCCAATTTTTATTTAATTACTCCTTTCCTTTCTTCTGGGCAAGTACTTTAATTAACTAGGTAAGTTATTTCTGCACATCTTGTCAACTAATTTACTTTAGCCGACACATACTACCGTTACTTAATTTGTCACGACATAGCCACCTAGTAACAGTTAATGCTCACAATGTTTGTATGATATGTTGGCTAAATTTCTACTTGCATCAGTCACTGGTCACTGTACATAACTTTACTTCTGAAATCCAGTATCTCACACAGAATCAAAGTCTCTCTTCTGCAAGAAAAAAAAAGTTATGTTGTCATAACTACGCAATCTGCAGCGCAGTACCTAAAGTTTTGATCAGACACTAGATTTTAACTCAATTTGAATTATGGTTAAGAAGATTTTTTTTCCCAATTATTCGATGAATAATATGCCTAGGACCAGTGAGATGTTTTTAATATTTGCAATTGAGAGTTAGGAGAAGTGGAGCAATGCAGGCACTTCTATTGTATACTCCTTACTTTGCCTTTATGTTATCCAGTTTACTGAAAAATCCTCATTTGTGAAATATCCTCCAGGTGTGTCAGAGCAGGGAAAACACTAAAACATGTAGGACAAGGATGCTCCAGAATGAGGATCTGGAACTCCTGCCCTACACGGCAGCCTTGATACTTCTCCACTATCGTTGGACTGAATTTTGGCCCATTTCCCTTTTCGTTCTTGCCCCTGGTCTTACCCACGGGGGTTCTGGTCTGGCCGCAGGGCTCCAGGAAGCTGGTCTGCTGCTCTGTGTATCCCTCACAGGGGGCGGAGCCAACCAGGCTGAGCCCAGGGGGTAGCACAGGGCTGTGGACCAAACCAGCCAGCGTGGGGAACCGGGCCAGCACCATCCGCCTGGAGGGGCCCAGACACATACACACACACACACACACAAACACAGAGGACAGCTGCTAACACCAGCCCTTCACACAGAATCCACATTTAGCCAGAAGTGGCTCTACTTGCTCACTTTGAGAACTAAAGATGCCTCGTTAGCATCAAATGGTTATAATTTCATTTTCAACCAGCACACATATTGCTGATAACCCCATTTCACCTCAATGAACATAGTAATACTGCTCTGAAACCATCATTTATTTTATGTAATTCCCCCTCATATTAATGTTTGTTATCTGGAGTTTGCTTCTTCAGTTTTGCACTGGAGCCATGACACTACTGTAGCTAACCAGCAATGAAAGCTTATAACCCACTAATTAGCATTAAAAAACCTAAAAGCCTAAATCATCACACACTTGCCTCCTGGTTTTTAAAGTAATTCTAAATAGATTTGCTTATGTTGTTTCCCCACACTACACTGGACCAAAGTAAAATGGACAAAAGTAGCTAAGCAGCTACTACAAGTAGCTAATAGACAGTAATAGTCATCTTGAAGCTAGAATTGTGTCCATACTGCTGGCCATTTTTATAGATGATAGGGTAACACTTTCTATGAATGTCACCTTTGTAAGCATCTATAAACACATTTATAACATGTTATAATGTATTCATAAGGCATTATAAACATGGTTATAAATATTTATAAAAATGAATTACACTGAATTACACTTTATAGCCATATTTATTATGCATTATGAATTGTTAATATAATACATTATAAATAGCGTTAATAACATGTTATAATGTCAGTGCCAAAGAAGTCAGTCCCATCTTGGAGAGCGTAAAGTCAAATACCAAGCTAACGGTGGTGCACATTACCTTTCCCACACTGGGTAAAACACTGATGGCAGCACTAGTTTAAACTCTGACATTTGAAGCCTGTAATGTGCTTTATTGTGTATGTTTTAGTGTTTCAGTAAATCCTTCAGTAAATACTTCAACTTGAAGCCTCACTCTTAACACTGGAGGAGGCTTTAGTACAGTACGCTTCACTTTACTTAGAGTGGACAAATAAAACTTATGAGCTCTTATAATTTGTTATGATCAGTACTTATAATGTATTATGTTAACAATTCATAATGCATAATAAACATGGCTATAACGTATAATGCATTTTTATAAATATTTATAGCTATGTTTATAATGTCTTATGCATGCATTATAACATGTTATGAATGCGTTTGTAGATGATTACAAAGGTGACATTCATAGAAAGTGTTACCGATGATAGTATATCATACAGTGTCAGAAACCACATAAGCAAGTCTGCTTGAGATCACTGAACTACTGGATGCATTTCTAAGCATTACACTGCAGGGTTTGTATGATGCTAAGTAGTAGGTTATAAGCTTCCAGTGTTAGCTACATTAGCCACTGAGTTCCTGTGCAAAACTAAAAAAGCAAAATTCAGATAAAATCTATTTGCTCACTAACTACATTTGGGGTGAGCGGAAAAACTGTGTACTTTATGCCACACTATCATGTTAAATAAGGACAAATCTCAAATCTGGAATTTGGTCCCATTTGCAGTGTAAATCCTTTACGCTGGTGTGAATAGAGGCCTTTTGGTCAGCTCCTCCTTGCAAAGCAGAATGAACTTATGGCAGCAGTTAGGTGAACATGCTGTTGAGGTTAAAGAGGTTAGTTTAGACATGGCCATGTCTTCTCTACCTGACACATACACACACACACACACACTCACCTGCTCTCTCACTCGCACCTGTAGTTGACCGAGTGTGATTTTGAGCCTCTGATGTGTCGCTGTCTGACAGTGATCTGGAGTGAAAACATCCAGCCACATCACAGAGCTCACTGAGTGTTTGTGTTTTTTGAGAGTGTTCATGTGGGTGTGTGTGCTTAAGGTATAATAAACTAAAATAAAACTAAGATAAAAAAAAACAAAAAAACATTTTTTTGTAAACTGGAAAAAAGGTAAACTGAAACAAAAACTGAAACAAGAAGAAAATAATGAATGTTGTTGAAACTAATACATTATAAAATGATGTGAAATATTTTTACTTTTCAAACTGAATAAACATTAAGCCTAAAACTGTTATTCTCCAGTTGTAATGATAAAATAATCTTCTGGCTGATAAAAAAATGCAGTTAGATAGTATATCATTTAAAACACTATCGACTGTAAGATGACTAAATTCAAAATTAATTTCTGAAAGACTGATGCCCTCATTTTATCTGTTAAATGGTTTTTACCTGAGTATGTTGTACATGTAGAAACTTTCTGACTTTTTTGGTCCATACTTCCAAAATTTTGACACCAAAACTTCAGTTAACTGTGGTTTCTCTGTGTATGCTGTGTTGGATGTGAGGTTAGGTTCGGGTAGATATACAATAACAGTGTGAAAAGAAATCAATCAATATATTAATAGTCAATAATTAGTCATTTGTCAAGGAATAACATTAACATCATAATTTCAAGTACACAGAAAAAGAAATATATGTAATACAGTAGCGTGCTGAGGACTTTTACTGACTTTCATCTTTGCCTGTTTCCCTCAGTCAGAATACAGCTGTAATATAATTATAATCCCAGCAGGGTGAATTGTATAAATATAAAGATGGCTATCACCTAGATCACTGTTATTTTTCAGTACTGTAGTCTCCCTGTAGCAGTACTCACTGTAGGAGGTTGATGGGCAGGAAAGGGTTGAAGTTTTCCAAGCCGTCAGCCTGCAGGGCGGAGAGGAGTGAGGTCGTCAGGTCATTGGTGGAGGAGGAAGCTGACTGGCCAAAGATGGCAGTCCCATCTGAACCATTGCTGTACAGCGAGACGGAGCTGGAAGACTTCGATACAGGCTGAGATGAGCCGTGGCCTGCAGAATCTAAAAAGGGGAGAAGATTACAGAGCTAACTCTACAGCACAGCATCTACAAAAACTGCCAAAGAAGCACTGGGATTAACCTTAAAATGATAGACATCTTAAAGGTGCCTACATTTTAGAATCACCCCAAAAGGTAATAATTCCAAAAGGTTTTTTGTTAGCACAAAACAGCTCTTTGCTTATATTTTGGGTATATTTAGCTTCAAAACTCAGTTTCAACAAGTGTTTTCCTTGTTATGAAGAGTAGGTTTTGTCTAAATAATGAGTGGGCAGTTTTCTTTTCCAAAGTATTTTGTGACAGCGTGAAGGCGGCGCTGCAGTCAAACATCTCCAATCACATGCGGAGTGCCCCTTCTGAATGCCTATAAGGGAATGTGCATGGATTTTAAAAGAGAGGATCTCTGAGCCATGTGCAGAGAGACCAGAGAGACTGGAGAATCCTAAGAGACAGAGAGAATTTTCACACTTAAGCTTTTCTTTTTTTTTTCCAGAACCCAGAGCCCTGAGAGTTCGGTATGTTTGGCTGAGTGTGAATCTTAAGCCCAGAGAGGTCCGGAACCCTGACTGTCCTGCAACAGTGGCCTCATGCAACCCGCGCTTCTCAATTTCCACTTTTGTAATAAAAGCCCTTAGCAAATCAGAAATGATAATGCTGATTTTAGCCCTTTTGTGTAAGAATTAGCTTTGTGTTAAAGTTCATTACTGTCATTTTTTTTATGATTGCTGTCTGATGTGTTTTTGGCCTTTGTGCCCCTTGTTCAGGTGTTTTTTAATTTGTTAAGTACTTGTATCATGAAAGAGGAACCTAGGAAACACACCTGTTCTTGTTTATAGCTTATATAGAGATATACAGAGATATTAAATATTTTGGTTATAAAAGTTCCTTGTTTTTTTTCCCCAACTCCTCACTACCTGATTCAAGATTTGTAAGAGTTGAAAAGGAGACGGAAAGTGGTGCGAGTACTTTTATTGAGAGTATCATATAAAAAGCACATCTGATGCCTTCCAACATGGCTAAAAATCTGTGAGAACGGCTCCTTGTTTGCAGGTGATGAAGACATCACACATCAGATAACGGCTGTTCCTCACTGTTTCAGTGTCTGTAGTATACTTAAACAAACATAACAATAATAAAGGTAAGAGCCTATTATCAATTCCCATTCATATATTGTCAAAAATAGCAGTACACCTGCCCCAATCTACCATTTTCCAAAATCATGTGGACAAGGGTGATGCATGAAATTCTGAATGAGTGAAAAACATACCTGCAAGAATAAAGCCCTCTGAATGCTCTGTTTAAAATTTTTAATTTTATGTTTAAAGCATGTGTAAATAAAAGCACCATCTTGCACTTGTGCTAGTGTCTTTATCAGTGTTCCTGGGTTTACATTTGATTTTCCAGCTAATGTGACTTAGCTCTGCTCCAGCTGGTGTCAGAACTGTTGAAATCAGTGCTCACTCCAAAACAGACTGGGTTGAAAAACATTGCTTTAAAACATGCTTATTTGGTTGAAGGTTTTAAAAAGTCATGCTTTTGACAGACAAATTACATGCTTTGTTGATCTTCTAAGTGAAAAAAGTATAAATCCTGTACAGAATACACATTTCTGCACATTTTAATGCCCAATTAGTGTTTATTTGCTGAATTTTACATAATAAACCCAAAATGTGGCCAGGGGAAAAGTTATGAAACATTTTATATTTTATTTTTAATTCTTTCCCAGTATGTTAAACACAGCAAATACATAGAAACTGTGCACTAAAACGTAAATGTACAGAAAAATGGTACGTTTATGTGTGTTCTCTGTAAAGGATACGTTAACTTATTTTCATTGGGGGCATTTAAACCTTTGCGCATGACCGAAAAGTTGAAAAAAGCTGCATTATGTGATCCACGTACCTTTGTTCTCTTTGCTAGCGCTGTCCTCCTGAAGTCTGCAGAGGGCACCTTTAAAGATCATGACCTGAGCTCTCTCCAGGTCTGCCAGAGCCACAGACTGTTTGATAGGGCTTGGTCTGACGGCCCATTTCACCATGCTGCGCACCAGGAACTGCAGAACGGACCGCAGCTCAGCACTCTCCTCCCCAGCAGCTGCTGCAGGGCATCTGGCTGGATCAGGGCTGCCCAGGCCAGCTGCTGCCTCTGCTTTAGGCACCAAGAGCAGATCTGTAAACTTCCCACAATTCAGAATCACAGCAAGGGACTTCAATGCCCCCAGCAGGAGGTAGGATATGCGGACGGCATGAAGCTCCAGAGCAAAAAGGTCTGTTCTTGGTTGCACTGACAGTGTCAGTGGACAGGGGGAACCCTCTTGCTCCTCTGCAGAGGGTTTAGGGGTTCTGGGGGATTCTGCTTCACCATGGTGCTCCTCTTTTCTCTCATCCCCCTTGTTTTTGTCCTCTTCGGTCAAGCTGGTCATTAGGCCTAAGAAAATAAAATGACCAGAACAAAATAAAATGGATTATAAGTCTTCAGTAAATGATTCAGTCTCATAATTAAATCTCTAAACTGACCACGAATCAATAAAATTACTTTATTGCTATTTATAATTTAATTAAAGATGAATACAATGAATAAAATGAATGGAGAAACAATTTTCAAAAAAGGACATTTATTTTACATTTTTATGTGGCCAAAAATTGACTGCATACTACATTTAATATTAAAATAACTAAAATTGATTCTAACATTCCAATATTAGTACAGCTGAATCAACACTTTCAGGTTGATGCTTCATGATGTATTGGCAATTCTCACAATGAAATGATGTAAAAAAAAGATTTTTTCCTATGTCGTACCAGTCATCCCTTCTTCCAACATCATTACACGTGCAATGTCCTCGTCCAGTCTCTGCTCAAGTTCGCTACGGCTTCCACCCTCAGAGTTACTCTGGGAGTTATTTCGGGGTTTCCCTGAGACCCTTCCACCCATTTTGGCTCCTGCTCCTGCTCCAGCTTCAAGCTCTGGCTCCTCCAGCACACCAGTCAGCAGGATGAGGTGAAAGAGAACAGCAGGAGTGAATCCACTGCAGCGGGAAACATCCAGCTGGGGCACATCACATGGCTCCAGAAACGACAGAGGGGTATCGCTGGGTGACCAAGAATTCAGGAAGCTTTAGATTAGTGTGAGCACGGCAGGGCACACAGCAACACGGAGATGAGGGGAGGGAGAGATAAGGAGAGAGAAAGAGAATAAGAGAGAGAAAGAGGGGGAAAAGCAGAAAAGGAGAAAAAAGAGAACAAAGAAAAGGATAATATGATTAAGCAGAAATGAAGAGAAAGAAAACAGATGATAGAAAAATGAAAGAAATGAAGATGGAGAGGGACACTGAACAGATTCATTCTGAGGAGAATGAGCATATAATTTAAACACCACACATCCATTAACCCTTAGAAGTCCCAGCTATTGTTGTTGATAAAAGCACAGTGCAATCTGATATTAATTACTTCTCACTCATTTTCTAATTTCTAAACCACACCACATTTGTCAGCAGAAGGGGAGCCATTTTATTAAAGTCCCTGTAGTGCTTATAACTTTTTATAAACTGTCTTTGTGGATAGAAAAAAACATGTTTTTTTTTCATTTCATTTTTGCCATGTTTTTGTAATTTCCTGACATTAAAAAGACAGAAAAAAAGATGAAAGTGCAGACTCAAACCTGTCAAAATGAAAATCAAGTAGCAGTAAAGTAAATGTAGTTCATTAAATAACTGTATATGTTATAATTGAAATTACATTTAAATAATACAGCAAAATTACAGTGATAACACAAGACTTCTAAGAGCTCAAGTAATCAAAGCTGTCAAGGTCACTGGTAATCAAGCGTTACTACACTGTTAGAAATAAAGGTTCTGCACAGGTACATTTTTTACTCATCAAGGTACAAACAACGTAAATGTTCCCTCAAAGGTACAGTGGTTTTAAGGTCCAATTGTGTACCTTAAACAAGTTTTTCCAGGTGAAAAAGTATATATTTGTTACTTTTTATAACCTCAAGTTTTGAAACAGAACAATAAAATAAAAAGCCTGGAGACGAGACGGGGTGTGTGGAGTCAATACAACTTAGAAAATATAATTTCAATGGATTATGACACAATTATGGTCCTGACTAAAGGTACTGAGATGTACCCTTGAGGGTACCACCCCAGTGACAAGAGGGGTCCTGCCTCAGTGACAGTTTCATACCTTTTATTCTGAGAGTGTATAAGTATGACATGCATTGCTGTGCAATAAATATATGAATATATACACATAGTGGGCAAAACAAATAGGCAGAATGGGGAGTGATAGATGATTTGATCTGTCCAGTGTATGTAACAGTCAGTCAATTAACATCTGATCCTATAAAAAATGCATTACAAGACACAACAGTCAAATATGGTATGAGGTCTATGCATCCCTAATGTTTTGTATCGTATTTTCCATGGTGTATATTTTGCATTTACAATAGTCTTCGTATAACGTCATCACAGTGACATACTGCAAAAATGTGAATAATTATCTTGTGGGCATGGGTATTTTGGTTTTTGAATATCTGCATTTTGAATAATTACTATGGGACTATCAAAAGAGGAAAATGTTTGATATTATCTCAGCAAAAAAATACCTAGTTAAAATAACAAAATTTTGCACAATACATTATGTTTCTTCTTCTTTTATTCCAGACTAATAAGCACATCTGAAGCTTTGCTTTCTAATGTCAATTAAAGAGAGTAATGTTAACCATAACACTGCTTACAGTTTGGTGTCTACACATCAAATGCAGAGACTAGATAGTAAACATTAGATGTGCATTTTATTTTTGCTACTTAATTTGTGGACCTTATGGACCTGGCCCTCAAATATAGGCCAGTATGTGACCAAGAATCACCCTACAGTATGCTCAGCAGTCACATGCAAAGTTTGTGCACCCCTGGTCAAAACACATTATGTTGATTGTCAATGTCTAAGTGAACATGTTCTCTACAAGGAGCACACCTTTGAACATTTTAATGCACAAATACTGTTTATTTGCTGAATTCAACATATTTGGAAAAGTAGCGAAACATGAAATGTGACTTATTTAAAAGTTAAGGCACATTTTACATTTCAACATTTTCCAGCCAAAAATATGAAATGTGCACTAAAATGTGCAAAACTGCTTATTTAAATGTGCTAAATTTTCTTGTAGGAAATCAACAAAACATAAGTTTGATCAAAACTTTCAAACTTTTGCACACTACTGTACATAGTACTGTGTGCATGTGTATGTGTGCTGGTTTATACATGCCTACCTCACAGTCAGATCGGTCTCCTCCCACTGTAGTTTAGCCAGGGGGCTTCCCTCCTTAAGGACCCCTAACAGAGTGGCCCGCCGGCCACTGGGTTTGTGTAGGCAGATGCCACCAGCCCGGAGCCCGCTGTCCACTCCTCCAATCAGGGCCAGAACTGGCCACACCTCTGTACACAGCACGCTGAGCTGGGGCTCGGACAGACCCGTGGGACCACAGAAAAGTTCAGGACTCTTCCAGGTCTCCCCTGGACTCCTCTCTCTCTCCATCACTCCACACTCTGCCTGATCCTTACTGCCATGACCTGCTCAGAAAAACACAGCACACGCCATACATCAGACGATTAAATCTGTATTTAATCCTAATTTGTAGACGTGTCCTAACATTTACGCACAAACAAGAAAGAGCCGAGATTTGATTATAACCTGAAGCTCTCAGTTACAATGAGTTGGTTAGCAGACATTATTGAAACGGTAGGCACAACATTAGAATACTATAACATTTTAAAGAATGAAACAACAAACAGAAATAATTATGCCTTTTAAATTAAAACAAAATTGTACAGTACTGTCATTTATTTGATTTCCAGTCAAATGGCCATTAGGTACAATTTATTCATTTTTCAATCACAAAAAAAGCAGAAAACATAAAATTATCAGAAAAACATACAGAGAAGCCTCAATAATGAAAAAATAATGATAAAATCAATATTTTATTCCAATTATTTACCAAACTTCTCATCACTCACTTAGAAAGCATCAGCAAAAATCTGAACAAATGGATTTTTTTTTAAGTGTATTCACCACCAATGTGTTAATAGTCTAGCATGCTAGCTTAGTTCGTTCATAAATCAACACTGCCAACCAACCACACTCTCCCCAGCTGTTCACACTGACCATGTCTGCAGTGGGCTCCCTCTCTCATTATAGGGCCGATGAGGTCTAGTCTGCGGCTCATGTGCTGGTTAATGTGAGGCGCCCAGTCGTCGCTGTGGTGAAGCCGCCGCAGAAGCTGAACTGTAGCCTCGACCAGTACGGTGGCCCGAGGACTGCACAGGGGGTCACCTGGCAGCAGGTCACTGGGCATGCCCCGCATCTGCAGGTCACACAGCGCCACCTTCAAGGAGAAGCGGAATGATGGTAAAAACACTGAAACTATCAAAGGTTGGAGAGATAAATTCCTGACTGAAAGATGAAATGCTGTGATTTTCATTTATACTGACACATTACAAATTATTTAATTATATTTATTATCAGATTCTATCCATTCATTGTATTTAGTGTATTTAAATTGTATTTTGATGCCTGGAACACACTCAAAAAAAGACTGAGGCATGTTTACCACTGTGTTACATCATCTTTCCTTTTAATGACACTTTTTAATCATTTAGGAACAGAGGATACTACTTGTTACAAGACTTCAGCTGCTTAATGGTCCATGGTCGTCATTGTCTCCTCTCCTCTTCATGGAGCACCATAAACTTTCAATTAGACAAAGACAGATCTGGATTGCAGGCAGGCCAGTCAAGCACATGCACTTCTACGAGGCCACACTGCTGTAGCATGTGCAGAATGAGGCCTGGCATTGTCTTGATGAAATAACCATGGACGTTCCAGAAAAAGACATCGTCTTGATGACAGTGTATGTTTCTCTAAAATCCCAACATACGCCTCCATGACAGTGGAACCTTCACACATATGCAAGTCACCCATGCCATGGGCACTGGTGCACCCCATACCAAGACAGATGCTGGCTTTTGCACCTTTCACTGATAAAAATCTGGATTATCCCTTTCTTTTGGCACTCAGTGTCCATTTTTCTCAAAAACAAGCTGAAACGTGGACTCATCTGACCACAGTACACATTTCCACTGTCTTTTGGACCATCTGAGATAAGCTTGGGCCCAGAGAACTCGACAGAATTTCTGCATAGAACTGATTTATGTATTTCTCCTTGCGTAATAGAGTGTCCGGTCTTTTTCTTTTTGCAGCAGTGGACTGTGTTAAGTGACAATAGTTTTCTGAACTACTCCGGGGCCCATGTACCTATATTTAACACAGTAGCATGACAGTTTCTCATGCAACCAACTGAGGTCTTGAAGGTCATGCACATCCAACAGTGGTTTCCACCCTTTCCACACTTTTTACAATAATATGTACAGTAGAAGGTGAAAGACCTAGATTCTTTGCAATCTTGCATTCAGAAATGCTCTTTCTGAACTACTGAACAATTCTTTTACAAAGTCTTTGTGACAAAGTCTGCTTGCAAAGACTGAGCCTCTGAGGAAACTCCTTTCCCAGTCATGATACTCTCACCTGTTACCAAGTCACCTGCTTATTGTGAAATGTTTCAAAACAGTGTAACTTTAATGTTCTGTAAAACTTTTACTCTTATTTTGCCCTGTCCCGATTTTCTCAAGTGTGTTGCAGGCATCCAATTCAAAATTTGTTTATATTTACAAAATACAATCAAGTTGCTCAGCCAAAACATTAATAGTCATTTCTTTGTACTTCTTTGTCAGTTAAACAAAGATTCAGGAGAATTAACAAATCACAGATTTGGGGGCACTGATGGGCTGGAGGGGGTACTCATGGGCTGGAGGTTAGGGAACCAGCCTTGTGACCGGATGGTCGCCAGTTTGATCCCCTGAGCCGAAAGTACATGACTGAAGTGCCCTTGAGCAAGGCACCTAACCCCCAACTGCTCCCCGGGCGCTGTGGATAGGGCTAGTGTGTATGTGGGTGTTTCACTGCATAGATGGGTTAAAATGCAGAGGTTAAATTTCCCTGTCGTGGGACTAATAAGGGTAACTTAAATTAAGATTCTTGTTTTCAGTACATTTTACAAAAATGTCCCAACTTTTCCAGAAATGGGGTTTGTAGGGCGAATGACAAAGAGCCAATCAGATGGCTCAAAAAATGGCTATTAAAGGTATATTTTGTGTAAACTGAAAGACACTGAACCTCTCAGCAATATACATGTCAATAAAAACAAGTGGAAAGAAATGTGACACAAAAACTAATCAATGAAATAAATAATAATAATTTTAAAATTTGTTTGGCATTTAAAAAAAAAGTCTCCCTGCAGAGGTTCTGGAACCCAAAAGCACCATATATCAGCCTACAGAGGCTTAAACAGTCCCCTGTGTGGGCCTTTTAAGCTATTAGAGGTGACAGACAGACCTTTTCTCCTGGGTTACTGCTGTAGAAGAGCACACATGGGTAAAGCTCTGTAGCATCCACTCCCTCAAATGCCAGCTTGGGCTCCTGCACATCAGAGATTCAGTATATTCAGCAACATCCACATACAAAGTGCACTTACCATCTAACCATTATGCAAAGATTCTACAGCAGTTAAATGTTTTTCCTACAACTGTACATCTAAACCAAGAACCATTTAGGAGTCTTTATTAATAAGGATGTAACAACAATTCTTCACAGCAACATTTATAAAATACTGAAACACTACAACATCACTGAATGTCTGCATTTATCACATCCAAAAAACCAAACTCCACTCACCCTGTTGTTTTTGGCAAAGGAGATGGTCCTGGCCTCCATGTCCAGGATGCAGGTGACGGTGTCTCCCTGGGTGAAGGAGGGCAGTGCCCGGCCCAGCTCACCTCCGTGGTATAGGCTGCCGCTGTAGGCCCGGTACAACCACATGTCTGTAGTGGTGCGGTGGTTGTAGTCACGAATGGGCCAGCGGGACACTCCAATACATGTACCTTCATTTCCTCTGTTCTCTTTAGTGATGTAGAACTGGAGGGGAAGAGACGGGACATATTCTCAATATCTTGATACATGCTGTAGCCTGTTTTATTGACACTGTTTCTACAGAGTTGTGATACAACAAATACAACAAACAACAAAGGCATGAAATTTTACTCTGATAGTTTAAGATAAACAGAGCATTACTGTCACATATGATTATCAGTTCTCGGTTGTCACACTAGTTAAACTCAAACATACAGCTAAAACTTACAGTGGGGGTGGAGCTACATAGATTTCTTTTTGCTAATACTGATAAAACTGCAAGTCATTAATGACAGCTGATATTATCTCCAAATGATATTACTTCAGGCTCAAAATATATATCCCTCCCTTTACCTCATCCATCTTTTCTATACAGTCATTTGCAGAAGTATGGGTGCAACTGGTCAAATTACATGTCTTATTGATTTTCTAAGTGAAAATAAGTTAACACATTCTCTACAGAGAACACATACTTGCACATTTCAATGCATAATTACTGTTTATCTACATATTTTGGAAAAAGTTTATCATTGTTGCCTGTTCAAAAGATACGGCAAATTTTATATTTTATTTTTTCCCATATGTTAAACGTAAATAAGAAGTAATTGTGAACTAAAATTTGGAAGTTTGTTCCCTGTAGAAAGTGTGGTATGTTTGAAATTCATTTATAAATAGGAGGTGTTCAAATTTTGCATATGTCTGTATGAGTGACAACACTATATCTTGAATACGCTTTATTATTTTGTTATTGAAACAAGATGAAGAAGAAGACAAAGGTGCTTCCACCAGCTACAGGTGAAGTGCTACTAAAACAATCAGTAAAAAGATGCAGGCCTTGCATGTGGGCCAAAATGTTACACTCTTAACCAAAGAAAGTTACCCTTTTGCTGAGAATAGAGCGAATGTTGCACTTTCTCCTATAATTATTTTGACATTTAAGTTTCAGTTTTACACTGTCATGGCTGTTTGTAGGTCTATTTACGTCAGGTATTGAGTCACTATAAGTTACTATTACTCGCATATACAAAAAACTCATGCATTTAAAGAATAACACAAGCTAGCGCATAAAGTACGTATCTAAACACCATCCCACCACTGCTTAACTAATAACTCATAATTTCTTCATTTTCTGGGCTTATACTAGACACTAATATAGCATTACTACAACAGAATATATGTACTATAATAAACATTTATTTGACCATTTAATTAAAATGAGGGATCTGCATTACACATGCCATACCTTCCAGATGAAGCAGCCAGAGGTGATAGCTGTGGTGGCCAGGCCATAACCTTTCCCTCCAGAGCCATGGGAGAGAACATTTCCACTCTCCAGAGAACAGCAGACCAGCTTATGAGGATCGAAGGAGAAATCACCTATAGGAATACATTCGTCCTCACTGCTGCACTCCTGAAATACACCCAAAAATAACACAAACGATTTAATTATTAAATAAAACATAACATGATACTTAAATCTACCAGGAGAGAAAAGGCTTTTAGAAAGAAAGAGCATTTATGTGTAAAAGATTATCACAAGTGAGTGTTCCTACATTTACTACCTACTTTTCTATCATTATCTGGTGAACGTGTCTGAAATACACTGTACCTTCTTTGAGCTCTCGGATGCCTTTTCTAGTTTCCTCCTCATGGCCAGAGGTTCCTCCCACATGTAGGTGGATAAAAGCCCAAACAGCTGCTCAACAATCTGCAACACAAAATAAAACATCAATAAAAATGTATCACTGAAAAACATACAAGAGTGAATTCATGGCTTGACCATCTTTTTCACCTGTTTCATCTGAAGAGGGTCTGAGCAGGCTGGAAGTAAAGCCTCCAGAATGTGGAAGGCTAACAGCTTTGTGCGGAGATTATAGAAATGAGGATTACCTGGAATAAGTATTCACAATTAGCTCACAAACTTTTCAGAACTGATTAACTTATAGAGGAACTGAGGGAGGTGTTCAAAATGCTACTCATTTGGCTGTTTTAATATGGTTTTAGCATGTCATACAGTGTCAGAAACCAAATATTCATTACTTGTTAATTACATCAGCCTTTGAACTTCCAATATCAATCATGCTGGTACCTGAGCTGCTGTGGTAGGAGATGATTGTCATCAGTGGGTCGATCCACCTGGAGAATGAGGACACTCTTTTGGTTACCCTTAGCGAAAGGATGCGCCTGAGGAAGACGAGGAAGTCTGCAAGCTGGGACTCCACAACTTTGCTACTGCGCGGCACCTCTGCACCTAATGTCACATCATGAACACACACAGCGAGTCACACTACTGTGTTAAATGAGCAAATACAAGGTTATTTGTAAATAGCTGAAAAATCTATTGCAAAAGACAGGTTAGGTGTAGTTTATAACTTCTACCGACTTACTCTCTTGTTTGGGAGTTTTAGTGTTGGGATCAAGCTCTCCGTCGTATTCTGCACTGTTCTCCAGCGCCTCCTGCTGGTGGAGACTGAGCAACAGACCTTGCAGCTGCTCACACATCACATCCATCAGAGCCTGAGACACATCCAGTGGTAAGGCACCTTCACAGGAGCTAGAGTAACACACACACACACACACACACACACACACACACACACACACACACACACACATATTATCTTCCCTGCTGAACTCTACTATTTTCCACTCTATTTTTAACTTAAAGCGTTTAACCAATGGGCCAGTTACCGGACAAGGATTCATAACTGACTCTGAATGGAGATTTCCACTGAAAGAATATATATATATATATATATATATATATATATATATATATAATATATATATATATATTTATTTATAGGTCCCCCAGTCCAACCAAGGTTTTCCCTACCAAGCAGAAACATGCCTCATATAACTACCCAGTTGTCTGAAGAATGAGACCAACTGATTAAACATGTCGAATCACGTAGACTTTGCTTGATTGGACTGAAAACCTGCAGCCACGCCTGCCCTTTGTGGATAAGATTGGCAAACTTAATGCAGGACACACACACTTCCTCCAATGTTTGTGCTCTTTAACATGTGCTATTAAACTTTACTGATGTCGAGACTCATCTAAGTATGAAGATGAGATAAATAAATAGCTTTTGTCTGAATGTGTAACACAAAACTGCAGAGAAGGTGGCCACAAAAGCAGCTGACAGTGCATCTCAGGCTAAGCAAAATAGTGATATTTTCCTGACAAATTTGTAAAGTATTGTAAGTTATCATTCTGTAGCTCAACTCATACATGTTTCTGATCACTGCTTATGCTAGATGCAGTCAATAGACAGACATCTTCATTTTTTGACTTATAATATTCTATAATATTTTCTTATTGGGATATTGGAATACTAGTGATTTTAAAATTAGGATAATAAAATAGTAAAAATAGTTAAAATTCCTATTCCTAGGTTTCTCACCTGGCTGCGATGACGAGGCTTTGGAGTAGCCTGGCGGAGGCCAGCCTCACGGCCCCACTTAACAGCATGTTGCCTGAGACGGAGGCAGCCAGCCAGCGCTGACTGACCAGAACACAGGAGTTATCAGTGAGGCTGGCCAGCAGCTCCAGCAGGCCACTCTTTATCACCACCACAAGATCGGCTGGCTGGTAGTGGAAGGTCAGTGCGAAAACTGCAGCCAGTAGCAAGTGCTGACAAGAGCCTGTAGAGAGCAATAATGTTTTAAAGCGATAGTTAACAGATATTGTATAAAATCAATTTTATACAATTTTACCCCAAATGTAGGCAACCATCCAAAATGACTTCTCCTTAGTTTACAAGGCTAATGCAACAGACATGTAATACAAGTCGAAACCCCACCCACCTATGTGGTTTCAACACTTTATAATATACTATCATATCTATCTATAAAAATTGTTGCTACTATTGTTTTAGCTATGTAACAAACTTTTGTTTATTTTGTAGATAACAGTATGTCATACAGGTGTCAGAAACCACAAAAGCAAGTCTATTTGAGATGACTTAACAACTTAACATGGTTTGTGGCAAATGTGTGCTGATAAACTACCTTCTGGGTAAGGGATAAAACTGTTTAAATTTGATTTTTATCACGTTAACATAACATGAAATAGATTAATTATCAGAGTACTGCCTGTAAAATAAAGACAATAAATGGTAGAGTCAATATAAATTTTTTGGAATTTTAAATATTCCCAAAAGATAACTGTAGCACTTCATGCACTCAAGGAGGATGCTGGAGGCAGGAAAAACACTTGCAACAGCCATTCTTTAATATTCACTCACCAAACAACATAAACTCAAACAAACCAAAGCAAAGCTATGCTGGCCACTTTTCAGTGGCTTCTTGCTAGACTTTTCAGTCCTTTATCACTCCAGCTTTTAAGCTCCTCACTCTGTCTGCTCGTCCCTCTCTCTATCTGTTCCGTCTCTGCTCTTTTTAAAAGACGCTCAAGCTGCCAGCCAGACCAGCATCAGCTGCCAGTCATTAAGGGCAGCATAAGCACCTGCGCCCAGAGGGAACCAGAGCTCGTTCTCCCTGTCACCGCCCCCGTGCCGCAGCTCTTCTGTCTGGATTGAACGTGAGGTAAGTTAAAATGGCCTCATTGTGCGAATGGAGGCGGGGCTCAGGACTCACATGCCGACCCCCCAATAGAGGCATATTGTACCGAAACGGTACAAACTACAGTTTACAAACAGATTCTGATCCTTTGTTAAGGCTATTTAACCCCTCCGTGCTCTACCTACGTCACTGTTGCACACATGACATAAACAGACATTTTCAACAACCTGCTGTAAAGGCATGTTTATAGAAGTTAACAATGTGGCTTAAATGTCTGACTATTTTACAGTAGAAACTGAAAATAGTCCAACATGAATGTGTAATATCCATACTGTGAATGCTTCAGCTGCAGTAATATGGTTTAAACAGCTGCATATAAAATGTGTGTGGCTATTATCAATGTAGTGGTAACATGACATATAAAACAGAGAGGATTTACATGCAACACAAAACAGTAAACAGTAGTCCTCGACCCTGCTTCATAACATGGACGTAACTATGCTATAAACATGTCATGGCAGATGTAATATGCTATCAAGACAGATTATGTTTAGTAATATAACAATGTAATTTTTCCCATTACCGTTAATTGTCATGGCAGATGTCAATGTGTCAATGTTTGACATCATGACATTACTTAGCAAACATTAGCATCTAACATAAGCTGTTATAACATGAAACATTATGGCATCTGTCATGACAATTACCAGCAATGGTACCATGACACTGTTATATTACTGAACAAAATCTGTCTGAATGTGACATCGTCCATTACATGTTTATGGCAGTGTTATGTCAATGTTATGTAGCATGGTTCATACAGTGCTACAACTGCCCCAAAATAACATATCAGCATACTGCAGCTTTTAAAGTAAATGGCAGCCTAGCATAGTCTTACCCAAATTGGACTGTTTTTTACTACCTTTAATGTACTAGAAGCACGAAAATACAAATAATGGAAAGGTTTATAGACTTACCCTTGTGCTCCTTCTCCAGTGCTACTTTTTGCCTGAGCACACGCACCACTTGCTGGTAGAGAGTGTGTGCTGCAGCCTGGAGCTCTCTCTGGGCGCTCATAGAAGCCGATTCAGTGCCAGCCTGCAAGTGCACACATGCACAAAGGTTTGTAAACAGGTCTGTTTCAGTACGTGAGGCATTACATTGCATTGATTTAAACATTTAAAGGCCAGTGTGTCATGGGTAGAATATTTACAATGAAGATATTTCCATGGTAATAATATTAAAAGTTGGGATGGTTCCACTGTAGATGACCACTTAAATGAGATGTTTTTATATTAAACACGGGAATTCATCACTGAAAACTGCTCCTAGTGGAGGACAGCAGTTCCTGCTCCCAGTCCTTGGAACCTCATGATCCACACAAACAAATCTGATTCAACTCAACTCACCAATTACTAAGGCTTCTATTAGTCAAAGTGCAAAGAGGCCTCTAGAGGCCCAAAATGCCCACATGCATGTATATGTGGATCACTAGGCTAGAGAAAACTCAGCTTAAAAAATTAAATCATGTTTGTCAGTTGTGCTTCAGTGTTTGGATAAACATCCAGAGCAGAATGAACTAGCTTACAAATTAAAAGGGAATTCCATACATTTTTCTGAATTGCTAGATAATTCAGTTGTTAATATGTAAACAAAGTCATTCATAGTGGTTTGATGTGAAATGCTCCATTCTAGAGAAACTTTAGTCAGAACTGTTCACAGCAGTGGCGATAGGAACGAGATACGTGTGTTTTATACACCTAAAAGTTACCTCTCAGAAAGACATTACAAGAAATGATTATGAATATGCTGCCTGATGCCTGAGACACTGTTTTACAATACCTCTGACATAAAATTAAAACATATATTTTCAATATTTACATAAAAAGAGGTACATGCAGGACATTGTAAGCCAAAATTGTACCAAAAGAATACTTTTTTTTATTTAAACTATTTTATCTCTATAATACAAAACATTACATTGCATTTAAACACTCAGAAGACATGTAAGTTAACGCTCAATTTGATTTTGACTATTTGTACAGCTTTTTTTGGTATTAATTAATGTCTAAGAGGGACATTTTAAACAGCAGAACTTCTCAGTTAAGCTGGATAACTTAAGCCCAAACTGAAATTTGTTCAAAAGACATGCCCCTCAGCCCTTCTCTTATTTGACTGACTTTTGTTTATCTAGCCAACTGAGAAATCCTGTGTGGTGAGGGCCAGGTTTTTGTAGTGTGGGTGACAGAGCTCCAACTACAGAACAATTTTTGTGTCTTACAGTGTAGTGGTTCAGCTTGTCGGTGAGTGTGGCCAAACTGCCTGTGACAGGAGCTCCCAGTCCGAAACAGCCAGAGAGGAAGTGCAGCTGCACTGACTGCAGCAGGCCCGGGAACCGTAGGGGCACCAGAGAGTTGCCGCTGTTCTTCTCCTCCATCTCAGATAGGAAGGAAGAAATCTGACACAAAGCTTCTAGACGCACCTGCATAGAGGAAGGGAGAAAAGAGCAAAGCTTAAATGGAGAGAGAAAATCTGAAGGCTGACGACTGTCTTGAGACCATTGTGGAAAAACCCATCCCTAAATTCAACAAATCTTCAAAATTTATCTTAGCCCTACTAACCTCAGCCCGTTGCTGTTGCTGGGCCATGGCCAGAGTGATGGCTCTGGGGTCAGCCTGAACGCCTGCTGCTCTTTCCACCAAAGCTGAGGTCTTGACCAGGCTTCCGCACAGGAAGTGGAAGACCTATAGTAGTTACAAATTGGTATGTATTATCATTATCTGTAATGTAAGTAGCCTTCTGCTTAATAAAAAAATAGTTTATTTAGAAAGAACTTCAAAAGGTCCAGCTTTTAGAGCTGGATTAGTTTTCCTAGAGGAGGCTGTGTAATGTAATTTGTCAGGATTTGACTGGTTGACTGGTTTGTGTAAAGGTATCTGTGTAGTTTTCCCACTTTTCCACAGATTGGCTTGGATTGGAAGCTCATGGTCCAGATTTTCATGTATGCCACAGGACACACTCAATAACAATAACAACTAGGCGCACAGCTCTGCCTGTTAGCAGGTTTTGTTATTCTGTTAGACGACTATCTGTGAATGATGTCCAGGTTCAGTTACAAAAGGCCATTCACTCCATGATTATTACCATCAGACTGTAAAAACTAGACACATTGCATTGGATTAAAATCACAGATTTTGGAGATAATCACTTAAAGTATCACAATCAAATGTAATCTATGTCCAACAGAGCTTAAAAACAATAAAATGCCAATCTAGAAAAGCACTAATGTATATGAAGAATTTTTTAAAGCTTGCGGTTAGTGACCTGGTCAAGCATGGGTGAGCCCACAGCCCCTGAGCCCAGCACCGTGCTGGGACTGATACACTGCCGAAGTCGCTCCCACACGTCCTTCATGATACCTAGAGAGCACAGCGGCAGTCCTGCACAAACACACACATAAAAACATTTTTATGGAGAGTTTCCTTTTACGTCTACATTGCCATATCTAAATGCTACTCTTTGCACATAAACCCAACCTTGGTGACCAAAAGGAAAGCTTCAAATTAGTGTAATATTTAGAAAACCTCACAAAACCATGTACATTTGTCCAGAATTTAACCTTGTTGTTCAATTGTACAGCTGCTTAATATGGACTAAAATGCGATGTCCAATAAAGCTACTGGATATCATGATGAAGATAAGAAAAACAATAAATTATGAATAAAATATTGTGTCCCTTCTCTTCCACCCAATGAGCACTGGGATAGGCTCCAGCATCCCCCGTGACAGAAATCTAAGTAAAATAGCTAAACAATACAAACTACAAGAGTACCATTCACTATTGTGCAAAATAAAAATAATGAAATACTAATGGCTACTCACAGCAGAACTGTAATTACATTTTTGTGCACTTTAGGGCTGAACAAGGAAACATTTGACTGCTCTTATGAAGCATCAAAAGCTATTTGACAGCTAATGGGGCCCCTTTGTAGAGAATTTGTAACCTGTAAAAAGGGAATTCTATGAGGTGCTTTGGTCTAAAAACAGTAGGCATTCCCTAAACAGCCTTTTCTATTTGTGTTTGCGGTCAGGCTACAAACATAAATAAATAAGTATATTTTTTATTTTAATATAGACATCAAAAATAAATAAACATATATTAAATTGATCAAAAAATTTCCTCATGATGATGCCTATTTTTTGTGACAGCAATCATTTGTGCTTCATATAGTTTACCATACTCAGAGTGAGAACAGTCACCAGGTCTGAAGCTTTTGTGTGTTTTTTTCAATTGGCTGTTCAGCTGAATGGTTAAGTTATTCGTTCTCAACTTGGGAGAGCAGGGTTCAAGCCCAGTGGAGGGAAGCACTTGTTGGGCTTCTAATGCTACAGCCCTGCCAATCTAATTATGTCACTTTGGTGCTGCATGTGTGAGTTTATTTGATCCATTCTGTCATGGCAGTTATTAACAGTGTGCTTATAACAGAAAGTCATATTGTGATAAGGATAAAAATACAGTATTATGCAGCCCTATTCAAAAGGTTAACATACTGCAAAAAGGTGCCTCACAAAAAATACAATTGTCAACATGACCCATTTTAACAGAACTTCATTTTTACTATTACATTTTGACTGTTTAAATTAGTTTGGAAATAATCCAGTTTTGTGTGCAAGATAGCAAGATAAGTTATACACATATTCACATAATTTAAGAATAACTTTTTCAAACAAATGACATCCAGTGTGTAAAGTTGTTTTAACATTGGGAATACAGTCACAGATATTATGCCTTTCTCATGTTTCTAAGAATATTTTTTTACATTTATATTTTAATCTGTCCTCCCTCTGTCTAATACTGTAGTCAAGAAGATATGAAAAGCAGCACTCTTACTCGTGTTTTGGTCATATGAAACCACATGCTTATTAAAAAGAAACAAAAAGTATTGTTAGACATGCACTACTTACCCATCTTGTTCTTAACTGATCCTGAGGAACTCCTAGACTGATCTGTCACCTTCAAAGAAGAGAAATGACACTGAAAATGATTATAGAAAATCACACTGATTGGGTTAAGGAGGCGACCTCACATTGCAGCAACCTTCAGGTTAGGTTATATAATGATTTTGTCCTCTGGACTGGATAAATAAATTTCACTGGCTATGTAGGAATTAAACTCAATGCAGAAGTGGAGACACAACCAAACCATCTTGGCAAATCTGCCCTTCGGGGTTATGTCTTGCTTAAAAGTGCAACAGCAGTGGCCAGTGGAACAATACAGAGTAAGAGTTCTTTGTTGACTCAACCTAGAGGTGCTCCTTCAGCATGGTGAGTGAATTTTTACCTTTCACTAACACACCCCTTTACTTTTATTTAACTGCATAAAATCACTCCTTTTAAAGATTATTTTTCATTTTCCACTGCAAACTAAGTTCTTTAAGTGTCATCATTTAAGTTTTGGCCAACTTAAAAAAAAACAAAATAAAACAAAAACAAACAAAAAAAATATTGTTCTGTAAAAGGCTTAAGTTCAAACCTTAACTAAGAAGACCTTATAAATGTAATAACTAAAACAAAATAATAAAACTTGTTAAAGTGTTTATTGCAAGTGTCCACTGGTGTGAAGCCTTTACCCAGAGTGACAGTGCAGTGTGCTTCTGTATGGCCTTTTGAACAAAAAATATGGTCATCTTAAAGGCCTGTTCATATATATCTCAGGTTTTTAGTGACCCAGCACTTATACAAATCCCAACTGCCATGATATTGTAAAATATTTTACTGACAATAACAAAAATAATAAAATACATTTGTTATGTTTTGATATTTTGTTTGTCAATCGACAATGGTCAAAGAAGGGTGAACTATTTGGGATGTACTTCATACCTCTCTCTCACTCTGTCTCCTACTGTCTGAAGAACCACAAAACTCTGCTTTAGTGCTTTGCCCTTCAAAAGAGGATGTCGACTTCCTGGGGAGAAACCAATATAAGCACATATATTAATCTTCATTTAATTTATAACAGTGTGGTCCTTAAGAGAGACTTAATATTAGGGCTGTAAAATATATTAAAGCACTGTGATTGTCTCAATATCCTTTTATTGTGTAAATATATTACATGTGTAAAAAATTCTCATCCATCATTTTTTCTGAAATCGATGTTAATTAATAGAGAGAATTTGACTGCATTCAGTCAAAAGAGCTTTAGTGAGGTCAGGTACCGATGTTGGCTGATTAGTTCTAGATCACTCCAACTCATCCCAAAGGTACTGGAAGGAGTTTCATCACATTCCAAAGCTGAGGAGCTTTATATCCTTCTAGCTGATGCTTGGCATTTGGTATGTTGACTTTAACGTGCCATGGTGCAACATAAAGTAGCTAAATTCACTAATTATAAGGGGTGTCTGGATACGTGTGGACATATAGTGTAGTTCCTCCAGTTACATTTGTGGATTCAATGTAATTTTAAATCTAACTTTGAATCATGCTAAAATAATAGAAGCAGATTTCTTGATTCAATAAATCAGTACCTAAAGTTTAAGCTTTGAAAGGTCAAAATGCTTGGTACAGTAGACAGTCCTAACTGGGTTGTTTTCAAAGACATAAAATAAACACAAAAACACTAACCTGGTCATGTTATTCTCAGTGTATGTATCAACGAGCTGGCTCTGCTCCTGCCAAGCTGCTCGGACCCCCAGCAGCAGAAACAGGCACCGGCTGACCACCAGGTGGCAGGCTGCGGGGAAGGTGAGTGTGTGTTCTGTGTTCTGAGGACAGTCCCAGGGTCGCGTGGGGGGTTCTCTCTCAGGTGTCCCAGGACTCTCTGTACTGCTTGGCAGAGTGCTGGTGCCTGAAGACTCGTAAACCGTCTCATTCTGCTGCAGCTGCATGGCCTCCCGCGTGGCCAAGAAACACTGCAGCACCTCTGCAGAGCAAACACACACAAAGAAACACAGCAGTCTTAAAGCAATATTTCTACCAAAAATCAAACTTACACAATTTTCCTTTTACAGCAAATGTATTTCATCAGCCAACAACCCATACTTGGTATGTGAAGTTACACTGGACCTGGATGTATGATATACTATTACTGTTACCTATCAAATTGAACAAAGTGCAAAACTAAAGAAGCAAACTTTGAACAGCACACGTCGTGAGTAATCGTGGTAAAAGAGAAAATGTGCACATTTGAGTTCTGACTAAACCATCACTTTAACTGATGCCCAAATCATGTGACACAAAAACACAAAAGCACAAAATACACAAAACACACACTCTTGCACATCATTGTGTTATGTACTCCCTATGTGTTCTCTGGGTAAAGAAACAAATGTACACCTACAAACAGCCTCAACAGCCTACAGGCTACATACAAGTTAAAAGACTATATATTCTGCAGCTCCAGCATGTATCATCAGCTCCATACATGTATATGTAGACTACGGTTCTATCATTAACCATTTTTAAAGGCTAAGTGAATTTTCTGAATCTTAAAATTTAGAACCATTAACTAAATTCATGCAAAGCTTTGGGAACATCTGCATAAGTCACATGTTTACATGATCCGTTAACTGTAAAAGTGAAAATAAAACACATCCTCTGCATGAAACACATTTATGTGAATTTTAATGTACGATTACTGTTTATTTGCTGTGTTTAACATATTAAGGAAAAAAAAATGTGGCCTGTAAAAAGTTAGGATGCATTTTATATTTTATGTTTTTTCAACATGTTAAACTCAGGAAATAAATGGAAACTGTGCCCTAAACTGTGCAAATGTCTTATTTAATTTTTTTTTTTACTGTAAAGGATGTGTTAACTTATTTTCATATAGAAAATCAACAAAACATGTATTTGACTGGAGGTGTTCAAACTTTTGCATCAGTATACATATACTATACATATAGGCTACAGCCAAAAAAATCCATTCATTATTAATCTTTAACACAATATAAAAAGGGTAAGGTATTTTCAATACATTTTCAATGTGCAAAAAATACATGGGGGATATACAGACGACCTCACATCTTGACACTGTATAAACCTGTGTGTGGGTGAGTGTGAAAACACAAAAAGCAATGTGTTTACCCGGCAGGTACATACTGATGCTGGGGGTTTCGTCCTCAGTGGGATCGTCTTGATTGTGTTCAGCAGGTTGTGTGTTCTGGCCAGTGGGCTCTGGCTCTCTCCCTGTTTGATCTGAAGAGCTGCTGGGCTCCAGCTTCTCCTCTCCAGGGCTCTGAGAACCTGCTGAACCCTGCAGGGTCACAGACACAGCATAGAGAGAAGAGTAGGGTCTGGAGAAGTATGGTCCTTATTCATTTTCAAACCAAAAACTTTTACAGAAACTAGTTTTTGAAGTATCTCCAGATCATTACACACCACATATACAAACTCTGAAGACCATAAACGCTGCCAAATACAAGCTATATCATTCGGCTCAGAAAATACTTTCCATATATGTAACACTACAGACTAGGGGTGGGAGGGAAAAAATTATATATTACTGCAATATTTTGTCAGAAAAAATATTACTGATACATGGAGGCCCAAGTACTGATGTTTTCTTATTTGATCATTAATGTTATCCCACTGATGGACTAACAGGATACCAAAATTTATGTACGGCTTTGTTAGTTTGTCTGCTTCATTACAACATAAAACTTGCACATCCATGCATGTAGATGATGAGGAAGGAGTACATACAGAATGACTATTACCAGTCAGTGTTGAAAATAACTAAATAATGCACATTTAACTGAATACTGTAAAAAAGAGTCAGAAACTAAATGTGCTGAAATGTTTACCTGTTTAGCAACTGCTGCAGGCTGGATATTGGCTGCATTTGCCATGTTCTCTTTTAGAGACAGAAGAGTGGTGCGGACTTTATATACCACCTCATAGATCTCTATCAGCATCTCACATGGTTCATACCTGCAATCACATACATATATACCAAAACAATATTTATACATTTGGTCAAAAATTAGGATTATACTTTACACCACAATACTATGTGACTCCTTCCCTCTCACACCCTGCTATTGCAGCTTTGGGGGCTCTTTCAGCGCTACATTCCTTGCTATCCTTAGCCCGTTTTTAAAAAATTACTGGTGAAATGAAGATCACATGGTGTAGGTTCGTGTCAGCTCCTTATCTTTCAATAATGTACACAGAAGCTACTTGCTTGCTAACAGCATTGCCTCATTAGAAAAAATCTGCATTTGTAAGTGAATAATAAAGACTTAAAACAGGGAGATGAGGGGATTTGGAGTAGGCCAATAAAATTTTGCCTATGCCACTAAACAGGTCACTGGCTTAAGTTATCCAGCTTTATTGAAATATCCTTTGTAAAACACTGGATTTGTGGCCAGTATAACAAGGAAGGCATAGCAAGTTCTCCTACCGCAGCCTGTTAATATCAATTCATAACTGCCAGTTTATATCCACAGACCTTTCACTCTTTCAAATGAGTCATTATGGCTAATGCATTTATCCTACAGACAGCCAGACAGCAGAAATATAGTACACAATCATGGAGGGAGAGAGCAGCAGAGGGTGGAATGTGTGTGTGTGTGTGTGTGTGTGTGTGTGTACACATCCAGAGGAAAAGACAGAAAAAGGACAGAGAAAGAAGGAATGATCATTTAATTATGGAGATGAAATACAGTAAATGTGTCAGACATATTTATGTTTGGTTCATTAATTTGCTCATTAAAAAGAGTAGCTCTTCTCACTCTTTTTAACTTCTCTGCACTTCATATTAAAGGTTTAAAAATATTTCTGATGTTTCTGAAACACAAACTCACCCAACCATTTATGCAGCATTACAATTATGGATTATACTGCTGCACAATTTATCAGTTCAAATACATTAAAAATTCAGTGATGAAACACAAAACACTCACGCAAAAACTCATCTAGAACTGTGACTGGTCAGGATGTTCACAGCACACAGTAAAGACAGTGTGATTGGTTAGAAGCTCAATTGCTTATTGCAGTCTTCTGTGATATTGGTATTGCAACAGCCAATATTGCGCTAACAATTAACAAACAATATATTGTGCAGCCCTTGCTCCAACTGAACATTCTACTCATTTGATGAACACAGTAAGTGTGAGGAGGGAAGGATAAAGAGGCTGCTGATGGTGAAAAGGCAGAGACTCACCTGTCCTGCCAGTATGCATCATCCTGCAGCCCTGTGTGCTTCAGCAGAGCAGCAAGACTACAGCGACACGCCGTCTCTAACAAACTGTCCCCTACAGCAGCTCCGCCATCCCAGTCTATAATACACACACAAACACAATGTTACACATATACAGTAACACAAACACAAAAACAGGGATGTTGAACACAATAAGTACTGATTAATTATCAATCTACTCAAATACAGCGCTTGCTCTGAGCCTTTAAGCAACCAGGAATGAGATCCTTCCTCCCCCCTTTTCTCCCTTTTGCCAGCTCCATTTTAAGCACTATTTTGAATAAAATAAAATAAAATAAAATAATATGTTTCCATTTATTACAAATGTAGTCCATCAGTCAAGAAATGTGAGTCTGAATTGATGTCTGAATTTTTTTTTTTAATTTTGCACTGGAGCAAAGGTAATGTACCTAATGGAAGCTTATACTCCACCATTTAGCACTGTGCCAACTACATGCCTACATTATCACTCAGTTCCCTGAAACCACAACAAGTTGTTAAATAATCTGAAATAAATGCCCTTTTGAGGTTTTTGACACTGTATGACATGCTGTTATCTATAAACAGACTACAGCACAGAAACAAATTGAGGCTTACTTTTCACTATTTTTAAACATGCGCTATACACAACACTGATTGGTGGGGAAAAAGTTTCCATTATTTGTTAGCTACATTAGCCTCATAGCTTAAGTGTAAAAAAAAGCTGTGAAAACAACCTGTTTTGTATTACCTGCTTTGGTGACATCATGAAAAATGAACATATGCACAAAATATTCACCTATTCAGCCAAGAGAAGTTTAGCTCTGCTCATTCATTCAAGTTGTAACTCATTGAAGTTATAAGAAGTGTTTCAGCCAGGACAGTTTTTGAATGAAACTCAATACAGAACAGCCAAACAGAACTATGGGCAATCTGTCTTAAAGGCTCAGTAACAAAAACCACTTGCTTAATTCTAAAGGATAATGAAAAATTGAGAAATGGTCAAGTAAAAATGAATTATAACTGCATACATAAAACACAGGAAAACTGAAAACATAAAACACAGGAAAAACACAGAATTTGAGCCCTTTAAATGATTTAAAAATATATTTGAATATTAAAAGACATGTTGAGGATTTTATTGGGAATATATGGTGCTTTTATTTATTTTTTTTATTTTGTATTGTTTTTATCTCTTTTCTTAGAGAAAATGATACAGTTAGTTACTATTTTAGCATCAATGTCCCTCAGCTCCACTGAACTGTTGCTTTAAATTCAAGATGACCCTTCTCTGCTTCACCTCTGCTGGCAGCATACTCCTTCATCTTCCTCCACAGACCAGCAGCTGGCTCTCGTGGGGAGCCAAGGGCCAACTCCACCAGCGTGGTGTTTTCCTCAGACAGCTGAAGGTCAGCCAGCCTAGCATCTCCACAGCCTAGAAATACCGCCTCTGTCAGCCAGCCCATGGCCAAATCTGCAGAAAAGAGAAATTCCATCAACCCGCAACATTAATTTACGGTTTAAGACTGGGTTGCATAATACATTGTTTATTAATTGTTATGAGGATCTATGGTGATATATTGCCTTTGCAATACTGGTATCACAGAAGGCTAGACTTTGCAAATGAACCCTTTAGCCAAGCACAAAATAGGTCTGCATATCCACATATATGAGTAATCATGTCCATCCCTATTACCTACACTAGGGATAGAGAACTTGGGGCCTGGAATGCTAGATTCATGCACAGTTCGGTGATTTTTCCACTTAAACACACCTGATTTTATTCATCAGTCAATTGCTAGGATTAGTTGCAGTGTTAGAGCAGGGAACACACCAAACTGTCCTTGATTCTGGCCCTTAGTTCCAGACCCCTGTTTCCTGACCAACCCTGATCATCTGACCAACACACTGCCACCCCCCAAAACAACAACATTTTGTTACCAAGCTGTTCAAAGTCCATCTCTAGTCCGTTCCTCAGGAGTGGGTTACAGAGCCAATATTCGGCTGCCTTCTCCTGAACAGAAAGGGGAGGGCCCTGCAGCATCCCTCCCAGGCACCGACCAATTGACAGAGCCACTGATCTCTCCAGGTCCAGAAGCCATGCCCAGTCATGTGACTCTCCTCCAAGAGCAGCATCTGACATCTCTGAAACCTCTGGGTATGGTGGAGTTAAGCAGACTGTGTCAGTCATCTTACAGCTGAGTGCATGTGGTTCCATTAGCTTCAAATGAGCTCACTCCTCCACACCAAAAGACATTAAAAGGGCCGATATCATGGAAAACTGAATTTTCCTTGCTTTTTTCAAATAGAAGAGTTTGATGTAGCACACTAACCCTGTTAAATTTTCTAAACATATCACTGACTCCACAGTCCATAGAATCCATATATGGAAACTAAGTTGCAAAAACAAAAAAACAACCGATCTAATTTTTTGAAAGCGCTGCATCCAGTGTGCTGTAGCCTTAGAGTACAGCTCTGCAAAACAATGGAATGTTCTGTAAAAATAAACCTCATAAACTAGATGTCAATTAACACATTGTACTTTTGGAAATGTACATTTGGCTCATAGTGAATCACTTCGCAAAAAACTTTATCTTATCAGATAGGTAAATTTAAAAATTAAAAAAATTAAAAAGCTATATACACACATACAAAGAGCACTGGCATGCATGTGTCTTGCATGTATATGTATGGGGGTGCATTTACCCTGAGGTGTTCCCTCCAGCTCAAGTGACTCTAGAAGGCTGGTGTTGGGCAGGTAGCAGTTCAGCTCGTTTAGGTGCTCCAGTAAAGACAGCAGGTGAGGCAGGAGAGGCTTGACCACGGCCAGAGGCAACAGCAGCAGAGAGTACATTACCTGACACAGAAGACTGCCGGCTACTGAGCCAAACAACACCACTACACACACACAAACACACATAACACAAGTTTCATCAATGTAAATGATAAAAAGACAGCATATGTTTTTAAGTTTGGGATCACTTGTCATAACGTGTCTAATTTGTTATTATCAACTTATGTAATGTTGATCAGAATATAAAAGTCTCAATACTAGGGATAGGTATTCTGATTAATTATGCATTATCTGTACGTTATAGCATATCTGCATAATATGCACTATATGGCCAAAAGTATATGGACACATAGTATATAAGCTTGTTGGACATCCCATTCCAAAAGCATGGGCCCCCTGTTCTTTTAGCAGAGCTAACACTAGCACTAGAGCTGACTGGTGCATCAGTAGATGGTGATAACTTATGGACTTCTATACAAGGTGTTTTCTCCTTATTGGATGATGTGACAACATGCTGTTATTTTGGATATTCTAACTTCATTCTGGATATTACACTATTCTGGAGGTTATATTGTGCTATTTTCTTACTGTGTAGCTTATTAATGACATGTTTATCCAGTGAGCTCTCCTCCAGCAGAATGGTGGACCTCCTGAAAGTTTCAGCAGCATAGGGCAGCAGCAGGCACAGGTGTTTATGAAGCAACGTCACACTACTGTCATCCTACATTGAGAGAAACAAACATAGATGGACACATCAGTCATAGTAAAGACCATTTTGTTCCAATGTATAGAAGTTTAATGAAGGACTGACAATAAAGACCACCTGACGAAGGTATCAGAACAATGGGGCAAATCTGCAGTTAAAGTCTGCATTTAAACACTTTCATCAATCAACTACCTACACTATCACATAAAATGATAGACATAAAAATATGATGGTACCTCAGTATTGGTGTAGATGTAGCAGTGCGCCAGCAAGTGTTTGTGCAGGGCAGACAGCAGATGGTGGAAGTGAGACGGAGCTTCAGTCTGTTTTTGAGCTGAACTGGACTGCTGCTTGTCACTGTTCTTCTCTAGCTCACCAAAGGCACGCTCCTACACATACAGCAGTAAAGGACAGTTACTCAGCACAGGAGCTCATTAGCACAAGAGCTTTCAGTCACACAATTACCCACAATAGAAGATGAAGTAGTTCATATATTCACCCTAGTCTCCTACCCTAACACCCTCAGGGTGGTGGAACTATTCCAAGACAGGCCATTTACTAAATTAGCCAGTATCTCTGCTGCCAAACAAACTTCCAGAGACTGCTAATTTGTGGACAAAAGTGCAGGCACAATTCAGGGTTGAAGATAAATGCTGCTACTCTATTTAGCTATATGATACACTTTTGTCCATGTTTGTAGACAAAGCACGTCAGAAGTCTATTTGAGATGACTTAACAACTTGACATGGTTTGATGCAAGTATGCAATGATTTAATTGGTAGGGTACAAGCTAGCCTTGTAGCTCCCGTCCAAACCTAAAGAGACTTGCTCTTGAATGTCCAACTATGTTTGAGGTGAAAAGAAATTTACATGCATTAATTTTTTTTGCCAAACGAGTCCTTCAATAAAATTACCGCTGGCCATTTAAGTACTCTCTTAATTTAAACACTACATCAAAAAACCCTACCTTGGCCAATGAGGCAACCATGAAAACCTGTGCCAGGGCTGGAGACTGACCGTATAGAATCCGATGCTCAGCAAGAGGGTCTTAAGCAAGACTTCAGCCAAGTGAAGGTGGTCTGGGGCCTCAGTGCTGGAGGTAGAGGAGCCCGCAGGCCGATCTGGTGTAGGGGGCAAAAGGCCAGCACCTAGATCCCCTGGAGAACTGTAGCCCAGGAGGGAAGCTACATGGCTCTGCTCCTGGAGACTGTTTAGGACCATGTCCAACTGTAGACGCTGGGGAAGAGTACAGACAGACAGGATCAGCAGGGCTGGAGTCTAGAGACACTGAGAGCAGGTAGATTTGTGCATGTGTTTTTTATATGAGCTTGTTACAGAAAATTACACAGAAGCCTCAACCACTAAACATAATAGAATTTTTTAAGTATTTAGTGTGACCAGCTTCCATTTTTTTCAGGAGACTTGCTTTAAGTTTTTCAAAGAAATCTGCAGGAATATTATTCCACAGCTTTAAAATTTAGTCTTAGCAGTTGGTTGCATTTTCTCATTACAATCCAATTATTCCCAAACATATTTAATGATCTTGAGGTGTGAATTCTGGGGTGATCAATTCATTGTCCTGAGAATAGTAGCACCTTCTTTGATTTGCATATTTTCTTTTTAAATTCATAGCACTGAGCTGTCTTCTCACAGTGGAAGGATGGATAGAAACTTCTGTACATTTTTCATATTTGAAGCAAGAATGGAGCTTGATTTTCTCTTCTCTCTCAAAGATGAAAGCTTTAAGTGCTGTTTATCTGATAGTGACAGTTTTGTGGTCTACCAGGATGTTATGAATCCCTATTTTCCCCTGATTTTCCTTTTACAATTAGATTTTCTGATAGTTGACTTGTACTTAATAGTCATTTTGATTGGAAATTAAATAAATGAAGGGTGGTCTCTGATTTTGGACATTACTATATATAACATATAAGGAACAAATGTATGATATGTGTGTACCTGTCCTTTAGAGAGACTCTCCCAGCTCTCTGGGCCCTGAGGTAGCAGTGAATGCAGCAGTTCTGTTCTCTCCCTGAGAGGAGGCAGCAAGAGAGACGCTCCTATTGACAATGTGTTCATCACCGCCTACACACACACAAACACACACACACACAATTTTAACACTAAAGTTGAGGAAATGGCTTATTTAAATCTGCTAGATCACAAAATTGTGATTGGTGTCTATGCATTCATTGTTATGCTAAAGTAGTCAATAGCAGCAAACAGTAACATTTAACATTTCCTTTAAGATTAACATACTAATGACATTTTACTAAGTGATCTAACAGATAATCTAAAAGCTTCATTAACCCCTTATACTCAATTCATCAATCTTCATGTTACATAGTACTTTCATAGTATTTAATGGGTAATTCATAGTACTTAGTGAGAAATAAGCCTTGATTTTAATAACTGAATAAGAAGCCAAGAAGGAATTGTGGACAAAAGTAAATACTATTTCATTACTTGTTAGCTACATTAGCCTTGTAGCTGCAGTACAAAACTAAAGAAGCAAACATGTCTGTGCTGATCGACTACATTTGATGTGGTCCAAACCACTGCTTTAAATGAGATTAACACTAGAAAAGTAGTTGTAGTTAAACCTGCTGCAATGATTCGGGCACGTTAGAGTCTATGAGTCTGAACAGGAGGTTCCGGAGGGGTCTCCCCTGAGCTCCGAGAACAGTAGCCCCCGTGCCTCCTGCATGGGCCAAGGACAGGTGGATAGACAAGAGCTTCATACACAGCAACACAAACTGGTGATGCTCCCTGAAAGAGAAAGAGAAAGAAAAAAAAGAAAGGCAATCAGTGTTAGGTGGGCAGTTTGGGCTGACCTTCATGCAGAATTGGGCCATATGTTCCATGGAGGAGTGTGTGTCTGTTCTTCCGTCCATATTTGTGTGTGTGTGTGCGTTTGTGTGTGTGTGTGTTTGTTTCTCAATTCTGTCTGCAGGTCTGTGGGGTTTCTCACTAGTGACATCATCACTCTGGGCACAGAGTCAAGGTGAAGGTGTCAGGGACCACTTACACACATCACAATTGGTGTACACAAGCATCCAACAATTCTTATCTACATTAACCTTGTAGCTTCTTTGCAAAACTACAACAGCAAATTTCAGACACCACAAATGCCTTGTCTGATCAACTACACTTAGGTAAGGAGAAAACTAGAGGAATTGAGAGGCATTATATGAGAATACGTCCAATTTTTCAAATTTTCTGCATAATCAATTTGTTAAGATGTAAACAAAGTAATTCCAAGTGGTTTTATGTGAAATGGTTTCCCTTCCAGAGATGCGCTTCCTTCTTTCCTTCCTTCTAAACATACCGAGTCAGAATTGCTCACAGTGGTGGAGACAGGAACCGAGGTCTGAAGCATATAATGCCTCTAAAGCTACCTTACAGAAAGCTATTACACTAGTTACGAATACACTGCCTGATGCCTGAGACAGTGCCTGACAATAGTTTTAAGATAAGCTATTGCCTAAAATTTGTTTTGTAATTTGTAATTGTTGGAGAGGTACATGCAGGATATTGTAAGGTAAGGTAGTCGCCAAAGAAAACTTTATTTATTTATTTTTTTTAGATTTGCCACTATTTTACAAATATCAACATTGCATTTAAAACGTAGAAGATATGTAGTTTCACTGGTTGTTTTGGATAGTAATTTGGTTCCTCTCACCATCACTGTGAAAAAATCAGAGTTGGTAAGTTTCTCTACAAAAAGCTATTTTACATCAAATCACTCAGAATGACTGAATGACACTCTGAATTTGAAGTTTTGAACAAATCCCCTTGTTAAATGTCTATCTCACCAAGATGTATATGTTTTAAATTGCAACGCACATTGTTTCTTTTCAATTGTTAGAAATGTATAAATAATAACATGAAACAATTTATGACCTGACCTCTATCCTACATTCAGACCAGGCACAGCACATGCACATTTAAAGTAGCCAACATTTCGGTTTTTCTGTTTCATCTTTCTCTTGTGTTCTTTCCTTTGTGTATTTGTTTTAGACACAGCAAAGAGGGCAAGCAGCACAACCACTGCAGTCCACTCATGCTGCAAATGCCAAAGCAGGCGGTCAGCTGGTCTGCATTCTGCACCAGAGTGACAACACAATCCACTCTGTATCAGGTAAAAGCACATACACACTGACAGCAACCCAGCACTGCAGTGGATTGAGCCAACAAGCTCTAAAGCCTGAGCTTCAGCTGTCATTCTACAACACCGCCACTCAGCAGAGGATGATGTAGTGCCACCTCTTGACTTATTTTAGGAGTCCATAGTTTAGGGGACAATGCTATTTATGTTTCAACAGAAACAAATCTTCTTCCAACAGAAATGGCACTAAGTAAACAGTTTGAGTGCTGAAAGGTGGTAATACATTAGAGGCGATGTTAAAAACAGAAATAAATACACTCAAGGTTGCCAGGTGGTGTGTGTGTGTGTGTATCTGTGTTGAGGACCTTTATGTGGGGTCTGTATGTATAGTACTCAAAAAGAGTCTTGGAACACGCTAACATCATTTGTTTTTTTAGAATAATTTTATTTATAAATGTATCCTGGAAATTCTGCTTTATCATATTCAAAAGAACATTTCAGATAGATTGCAGATACACTAAAAATTATGAAATAAAGTGTGAAAAAAGTACTGAAATGTAATGAAAAAAGTGGTGATCCTTGCCACACTCAGATAATCAAAAGAGAACATCCAACAAACACAGCTGAGCATTAACTGTGCAAATTCTGCACTCCATGCCGAGAAGACTTCAAGCTGCTATCCAAAGGGACATGTAACAAAATATTAACCTAAATCAAAAAACTAAATACTTAGCTACACAAAATAAAGAGACACTAACGTTTATAACACTCATGTTTAAGTACTTTTTCTACCGTATTGCAGGTAGTAATTATTTAACCCCTTAAAATCCCAGGCTTTTTACATATTAATGCTTATTAGTCAGTACCTACAGGGACTTTGATGCAAACCAGTTTAGCTATTCTTAGGTTATAGAAGTGTGTAATAAAACAACAACAACTAGGGCTGGCAGGCCCTGGCTATTTACAGGGTTCATTTCAAATGAGTTTCAGTTAGTAAAATCATTGTTGGTTGTTATAAATTAGTTGACAGACACAAATAAATAAACTATACATTTAGCTTGGATACTAATAAATAAACAAGACATAAACTGTATTCAGAATGTATCCCAAGAGCACTGTATGTACTGAGCAGAGCCTGGCCAATTTTAAAAATGTCACTGAAACTGATGGCAATTTTAAGAAGCTAAAAATTACTACTTTCCTGTAATTAGCACTATAGGTTATTCCTATAACCAATAACTTAATATGATCAAAAGTTAAATTGACTCCAGTAAACTGTCATATTTCTTAAACTCAACCCCAGAAAGTGATAAAAAATTTTGCAGCATCAGGTGAAGAGCTTCCTGAAATTCTTAGTGGTTTTGCTGGTTTCTTTTTTTTTTTCACAACATGTTATCATAGTGCTAAAGATTAAACTCAGCATGTACGTAGAAATCTTGCACCGAAATTTGCAGAAAAACACTATATTTCATTTTGTTATTCATAGAGGATATGTTAACTTATTTCCACTTAAAGAGACTGCACTGAAAATTAGATTTCCACAATATGGGCCCTTTAAAAGCATTTAAATCCTCAGAAAATAGCTATTCTCCTCATGCTAGAGCTGTATCTTAATTATGGTACAGAAGAAGTAGTTTTATCTGCAAGATTTTGGCAGGTATCAAAAAAATTACATGGGACATTAATGTTGGTAAATTTTAACCTATATATTGGTCAAGCCTCAGTGTGTGTGTCTGTGTGTTACCTCTTTGAGGAGAAAGGTGCTGGGGGTGTGTCTCCACTGATGCTGTCACAGTAGCGCTCTAGGAAGCTGCGCAAGTATGTAAATGTGCTCTCCTCCAGGTCCACACAGAATGGCCTGTGCCATGCCACCAGCTGCCTATTGAGACACACACACATGCACACACACACACACATACACACACACAAAAGCACACACAATATGAATAATTCAGACTGAGCTATGAGCTCAATGAGCTGCCATTCATAATCCTGGAAACTGTATCCATTACACTAATGCAGCAGCGGCAGGAACTTGGGCCAGATGCAACAGATTGGAACTGAGCCACAGGAGCTAATTTCATTTTGTTACATAGGTCAGATGGATTTGTTTTGGCCAAATTGTTATTATTATTATTTTATTATTATTAGTAGTAGTAGCAGTAGTAGTAGTAATATTAGTAACAGTTGTAGCAATAGAATAATACTACACTATTATAACAAAAGCATAATATTGTTTATTTTGTTTTGGTAATAAGGTACTACAGGACAAAACTGATTATCAAACTATGCTCCAGTTACCATTTTTTTCAGTTATTATTACCTGTCCGTGGGGACGGCAGTCCAAGCCAGGCTGTGGGAGGTTCCTGCAGTGATCTGCTGGATTGACACCCCCTCTAGACCAATCACCTTCTTAGGTTTGGTGATTGGTGTTGATGTGTGGCCCTGCCCACACTGGCCCATGGCGTTATTACCCCATGCATACACCTCATTTTCTGAGACAAAATGTGACAATCAGACATGCAAAAATTAAACTTTGCAAAAAAACACACACAACACAACACAATATAACTATACATAAAACATACCAATGTTGTCAAATTCAGGTAGTGAAGGGCTGCAGCACTGAGTTTCATTTTTACTGGTTTATGTTCCCGGCTCTAACACACCCAGTTCAACACATCTGATTCAAAGTTAAATCAGATGTGTTGAAGCAGATCAAATGCTAAATTCTACAATGTCTTGGCTTGCAAGAACTGGAAGCTTCAATTTCTTCTGTAGTCTTCAGAACTCCAGCTGGATTAGTTTGACCAAAGAAAGCAGTGTAATGTAATCTGTCAGGATTCAATTGGCTGAATGATTCAGAATAGTATATCTTTTCCTCAAATTCTTACACATAGTCCGGATTAAAAAGTCATAGCTCAATTGTTCATCAGAGTTTCACCACAAGACACGCTCAATAACTTACATTTGTGTGTTGGTGAGTTGGTTTGGAACAGGACTACTATTAATGTGGGCTACAAGTTAAACCAATTACCAAAGGCCATTCACTCCATTATTACTGCACAGCTAATTCCTGATGGACTGGCTGTCATAGTTGTGTAGTGAGTCAATAAGAAACAGTAATAGCTCTGTGTCGTTCTTGCAGTCCTCTCACCGTGAGACAGTGCGAGGCAGTGGCTGTCTCCACAGGAGATGTCTATGATTTTAGTGACGCTCAGCTCCTCTATGAAACGAGGCCTGAGAGACGTGGTTTCAGATGAACCGCAGCCCAGACACGAGCCACAGCCCCAGGCAAACACCTGAAAAAAGAGGACACACACACACAGAGAAAACCACAGACTAAAGGTGGGTGTATAATGGTGTATTGTCACTTTTAAGGTTAAATCTTTGTTAGACACGTGCAATTCTGTGCCTGTCTATGAGCACCTGTAGTACCAGAAAATGTCAACTTTGTGTCTCCAGAATAGTTCAAAGACTTCATAGGAAAAGGAGTAATAATAACACTTTACTAAAATTACATAATATTTGTGACATATTTCATAAAGTGTCATGTCTGAACAGCTATGTAGAGCGCACTGCAAAAATCAGCTTGTGGCATAAGCTGCCATGACACATTATGGCATCTGTCATCAAAATTACTGGCAATAGTAACACAACATACTTAATTTATTAAACAAAATCCATCACGATATCAAGTTTATGGCATGGGTATGTCAACAATATGTAGCAGGGTTCAAGAACAGTGATACTAGAATAACTTTAATGCACTTTAAAGGAACAAAACTGTACTTTAAGTAACTCTGGACTATTTATATTAGGTTTTTTTTTTTGTTGAAAAAAAAAATACCTGTCCAGCAGAAGTGAGAGCCAGTGAACACTGACTTCCAGCACACACTTTCCTGATGATGTAGCCATGTAGAGCCTCTATAACCTTGGGCCTGTACACACGGTTTGTGTCTCCGTGGCCCAGTTTACCTGTAAAACAAACACAGACACCGTTCAAAATTCAGGGGAATCCCATCTGGAGCCTCCTGCTCAGACTTACTGACTCCAACATACCAGCAACATTGCAGCAGGTTTAACTACAACTGCTCTTCGAATGTTAATCTCATTTATAGTGGTTTGGCCCCTTACCCGAAATGTAGTCGACCAGCAAAGGTGAGTTTGGTGCCTATTTAGACTAGAGCTACGAGGCCAATGTAGCTAACAAGTCATGGAAGCTAACAACCCATCAATTAGCACTGTGCAAACTGCATGTCTAAATTATTTTTTTGATAAGTTGCATCAAACTGTGTTGAGTTGTTGAGTAATCTCAAATTGGTGGTTTCTCAAATATGTGGTTTACGACACTGTATGACACACTGCCCTCTCTAAAACTGGACAAAAGTGTACAGCCTCGTGGCAAAATCTGTATTTGCTTTTGTAGGATCACACTGGAGCTAAGAGGCTAATATAGCTTTATCCCTAATAAAGACAATTCTATTACTAAAAATTATTAAAAAAGCAAGCTTCAGACAACATGCGTCCCTAGGCTGACAGACTACATTTAGGGTAGAAGGAAAAACTGTAAATTTGACTGAATTTTTTTCTTTTTTTCTTTTTTAAATCATTTTAATGATTTAGGCTTCAGCATTTAAATACAGATAAAAGCTACAAATGGTTTAATTACTGTTTTAAAGACTGAAATGTTCTAAAACATGTTTTTGGTTGGAAACATGCACAAAGAAGATGACTCAGTCTTGCTGAGAGATTTGTGTGAATTGGATCATATTCAGCAGTGTAAATGCTGACCGTTGTCTCCTCCTCCAAATGACCAGACGATACGTCCGTCCTGAGCCACGGCAATGGTGTGTGAGCTGCCACACGCCGCCTGGCCCACCCCGCTGATGTCCTTCACCAGTGTCGGAACGTTCCGGCTGTGACTGTCACTGTGGCCTAAAAAAACAGAGACAGTGAAAGAGAGTGAAAGAAAGAGAGAGTGAGAATTTAACCCGACTGTTACAGAGCTCTTACCATTTAAGTATGTTTTTTAAACACTGAAAAAATGTTTGTGTTTGGGGGATTAATGGACAGACAGATAGGATGTCTGTAATGTCTGAGCAATGTGTACAGCATAAGAAATCTGTTTTCATTTATCCATTCATTAACACTAACCACTATACACTAACCATCTGTGTTACTGTCCTAATTGAATGCACTGTGTCATTAGCATTACCAATAGCTTGGAAATTAACAGCCAACAGTCAACATCCCTGCATAAAACTATAATTGTAATTTTGTCATTTTACACGTTTTAACATTCAGGATGGAACACCTGATGTAGGACAGTACGAATCGGCTTGATTTTAGCCACAGAGAACATGAGTGCCTCCATGCTATCTCCTTTACATAACTCAGAATATAATTGCATTTTTACCGACAAGTCAATTTGCAAGGGATTAATATACCCTGGAATTATTTCTGTACTTTGTTTGCATAATCTTTACTGAAATAGGGGGCTCACAGTCTGTAAAAATGACTGATAATCTGCATTATGATGGGACTAAAATCATCAAACGCTGGTAAGATATACATTATCTCACCTCTCCATGTACACACAATCCCGCCTGTCTGAATCATGATAAAGATTAAGGGTTTCGTTGCACAACGCATTACAGATCACCTCTTTTTTAATGACATATGTTGTTGGCAGTGGGCTTTACACATACAAGAAATATCAGTAAGATATTATTATTATTAATAGCACCTTCATTAGAGAAATGGTAATGTGTTTTCCATTAACATTAGCTGTAATTCATTTTAAAAACTCTCTAAACCTAAAATTGTTACAAATGGATATACAGCATTCTGGATTATGGTGTTTGTGTTTGTTTATTTGCATACACTATGTACAATCACACACATATATATGTATGTATATACACACACACACACACACACACACACACACACACACACACATATAGAAAGAGAGAGAGAGAGAGTTACCGAGGCGGCCGAAATCTCCCTCTCCCCAGGTGTACAGTTCTCCATCGTTGGTTACTGCTGCACTGTGTCTGTAACCAGCAGACACACACACCACCACCTAGCACAAAGATGAAGAAAAACACACACACACACACAGTCAGATACATTCTCGTACTCACATTCACAAAAATACACTGATAATTACAAACACGCTCACTCATTCACTTAATTTGTTCAGCAGTTCACTAGAAACCTCTAAGCTGTACTACCATTCACTGCCCGCTTTATGAGATCCGAAGAATATAGATCAACAATATAGATGTACAACTGCAGCCCGTCTGATTCTGCACAATGTATGAGGTTCCCTCTACCCAATTCATCATTGGTAAGTTTCTGACCACAGGACTGCTGTTGACCAGATATTATTTGGGTGGTGGACCATTGTCAGCACAGCAGTGACACTGGCTTGCCAGTGTGTGGGGTGTTAGTACAGCTGTCACTGCTAGGTAGAAACCCAAAAACATCCGTCTTAGAGCAGCTCTGTGGACAAAAACGGACTGATTATTGATGAAAGGCTAGAGGATGGTGACACAAACTGTGCATCAGAGAGACTAAAGTGCCAGTATACCAGCTAGGTGGAGCTACAAAAGGGGAGTTTGTAATAAAGTGGACAGTGAGCATATTAAGTAAACAACCTAGACAGACAACATACAAACACATGTATATGCTACGCTGAGGAGTTTGCTGTGATAAAAACCCATTTAGTTGCAAATGAGCAGAAAAAAGCTCATCAGTCACTGCTGTCTAAACGGCTGGCAGCCTGTTCTGAACACCATTGATCACCTAGATAAAATACATCCCTAAAAAAGGCTAACGTTACAAATAATTCATGAAGACTAGCAGAGGGCCTATGAGAATCACACAAGGCAGTTCATGCTAACTGGTTCTCAGTAGATGTTATTTGTCGTGAGACATGTTGGCATTACTTACTGGGTAGTACTCCTGTAACTTAACAATGATCAGAGCATGCCAGCCTACAGCTTGGCTGTATTTCACACTCCCTCACATCCTTCTGCTCACATAGTGCCATTTGTGATATATGTAAATGAGGATTGGCTATAGAAGCCCACTCTGCACGCTCAGTCTTTAATGTATTGTAAAGTGAAACTCTCTGTGTGTAAGGACGAAATAGAAAAAATATACAACACCTCAAACTTGTGGGCACACTTGTGAGTTTTTCTGTGCAATGTTCACGTAATAATCACGGTTTCATATTCAATTAAGTTAGAAGAAAAGGTTTTGCTAGCATACAACAGCTATGTGCTATTTCTTTTGGTACATTTATGTTCACCAAAGTGTCCTCCTTGATATGAACAGCAGGTTTTGCCTAAATAATGATTTGACGGTCTTCTTTTCCAAACTGTTGTTAAAAGCACTTATTGAAACACGTTTAAGCCCAATGGCGGTATAAACACCTTAAAGGTAGAGCTGATGAGTGCTAACCTCACAGCAAGAGAAAACAATGAGTGGCTAGCATTATTTCTAAGGTGGCGTTGTTATGAATACTGTCACAAATATTTTTATTATTATTATTATTATATTATATTATTATTATATCATTATTATATTATTATTATTAAGTGTCGTCAAGTTGTTTCCCGACTCCTGGTGACCATATGGATAGGGTTTCTCCAGAATATCTGGTCTTCTGCTGGGGTTCACACAAATATTTACTTGTGTTCTATTGATATACCTGCAGAGTTTTAATATGCTAAGTTTCTGTAAAATAATATAGAAAACAAGAAAATTTGTATTAAAAACATCTAGGAAAGCTATGGGTCTCCAACTTTTGATGATCACCACCAAACAACATTTGGCATTTGTCAACTGCTTGCTCACTTCTGTGGTTTTTGCAAAGAAAAAGGAAATCTAAACTGTCTTCTATGTTAAGCTGCTGCAGTATCAACAAAGAACACATGCTCATTTATTAAAAACACACAGAAAAGCTAGGACTCCTCAAACTTCGGACAAGCAGCTTAGGTGTGAGCTACTAAAATGTTACACTGATCTTACAATACTGACTTACAATTGACTCGAAATCTAAACTATTTGACAGTTTTTAATGTTGGAGCTAGTATCATGAATCTGTATACACAGATTTAATATTAAAACAAAGAAGGTCATGAGTCCTAGGGTTGTTTTCCCTCACCTTGCCCAGCAGGGGTCCCTGTATTAGTTTGGGGTATTTCTGTGTGGCACTATTTCCATGTCCAAGTTTGCCGTAGTCTCCATCTCCCCAGCTGAACACCTCCCCTTCAGCAGTTACGGCCAATGTGTGGCCATCCGAGCCTTTGGAAGAGGAAACCTTTCTCATGGTGCGAGGTGGATCCAGCACCAGCTTCTTGGGAACAGACTGGTTGTTGGAGTCTCCCAGGCCCAGACGTCCATAGCTGCCTTTCCCACAAGCCCTCACTGAGCCGTCAGCTGATACAGAGAAGGTGCAGTACTGACCTGCCTCAATCTGTAAAGAGACAGATGAATATTAGGGAAGCATTGATCTAACCTTTTTCTGTCTATACTGATAAACTCACACACTGTTAAAGCACTTAATATACAATTCTTTGTAGTAACAAAGTCCATAAACATGAAAGTAGAGGCTAACATACCATAGAAAATACAGGTATTCAACAAAACTCTTTTTAGGATTGAGCAAATTTTTTATTTATGTTGTTCTAAAAGGTTTAGAAAAATCTGTAATGGTTATGAATAAGAAATAGCACTGAGTGTGGATACAGACATATGCAAAAGTACACATTCCCCATAGTTACTATGTATTGGCTGAAAATAAGATTGGGAAAAAAACAGAAAGTGAGGCCTGTACAAAGGTTATGGCACACTTAATATGTTATACTTTTTATTTCCAAATATGTTAAATTCAGCAAACAGACTGTAGGTCTCATTTGGTCAATATCTAAGCATTTTAATAATGTTATCAACAGTGTCAACACTGATCCAGTATATCAAAGTGGTGCAAAAAAAAAAAACAAAACTGCAGAGTTGCAGAGAACTGGAGAGAAAATGTACAGAATTTAGTGAAAAGATGGTAGCAAGACATTTTAACAACTTTGGGTTTACAAATGTGTGCTCAAATGTAACTGAACATTTGCATCTCCCTTAATAAGCTGACGTTCAATGAATTTTGAAAAAAGGTTATTGTACGTGTGCGTCAGTAAATTCAATCGAGGTTGATGAGTCTGTTGCGTTCAAACTGTACTAGAGCAAGGGTAATGACTGTTATAGGGACAGTGTTTGACGTTCCAGAGCTATGGCTCACGGATCTAATGAAAATGCTGCAAAGGGTTTAGCATCCACTGCTGACCATGCAGTTTAGATAGCACTGCAGATCTGGATGTGGAAGACAAAAACATCAGTGCAACAAAGTGTAGGACTAAATCTACAAAGTATGGTCTGAAGGGGTACATGGTCACAGGCAACATAATCTCATATCACACAGTTATACGGATGTACGCAAAAGTTTGCTCAACCCCTCATCAAATTACATGTTAAATATGAAATATAAAACAGGTAATAACTTTTGCACAGGCCACATTTCATGTTTTTTTCCCCAATATGGTAAATTCAGCAAATAAACAGTAGCTAAATTTAAAATGTACAGAAAATGTCTGAGAGGATGAGTTCACTTATTTTCCCAAAAAAAAGAAAAAAATCACCAAAATATGTCATTTGACAAGGGCACCTAAACTTTCGCACACAACTGTATAATCCTAGGACAGCAAGCATGGCAAGTTGAGTCCAGTACAGAAATATTTTGCTGTACATTAAATGTAGTCAATCAACCAAGACATGACATATTGTCCACAGAAATCTTTAAAATGGACAAAATGTATAAACACAGGAGTTCATGATAGGCAACAGTACATTATACAATGTCAGAAGCCACATAAGCAAGATTATTCAAAATGACTTAACAGCAAAATGCAGTTTGAGGCAAGTTTGTGATTACACACGCACAGAATTTGCACATTGACCATTGGTGGCTATTAGCTTCCATTACTTATTAGCCTCGAAGCTCCACTGCAAAACTAAGGAAGCAAAGTTCAGACACCAAATATGTCTTGGCTGATCTTACATTTAGGAAAGGTAGAAACTGTAAATTAGAGTTTTCACTGAACTATCGCTTTAACACATGAGCATGTGTATGCATGCTGAGGAGCAGACACCACACACACACACACACACACTCAGGCAGACACACCATTTGCGCATCGCTGAAGCCCTGTGCCAGTTTGGGCTGTAGGATCTTCTCCAAAGTTCCCTCAGCCAGCTGGTGACTGCTGTTACTGCCCCAAACATACACTTTCACTGCATCGCCCTCAGAGCCAGGGGAGGACGAGCCCATGCTGCACGAGCAGAGGCAGTTAGACGCCAGGGCACAAATCTAGAACACACATAAAAATGGAGAGAATATATTACAACAATTCAACAAAAACTATACATAAATGCAATTAACATGGCGACAGGACATTGGGCGTGTCTTTTTTAAAATGTTTAATACATGTATGTAATCCACCTGCTAAACTGCAAAGGGTAATCTGTCCTTAAAGAAGTATTCTGGCATAAAAAAATATTCTGTAGTGCAGCATTGCACATCTCAGCCTCATCGGTTTAAATTCACAACTTTGCAACCTTTTTTGTGTTTTTGTACATCAGTTCTCACTCACTACAATATGTACTACCCAAATACATAACACAGCGACTGACGGCCACTAATCTAGAGGCGAATAGATAAATCTGTGGTGACATTAATGATATAGCACAAACCTCAATTGGTCATTGATTTCTTTGTTACAGGAATAACTCAGTTAAAGAATTAGCCAGCTAATGAAAAAACATCAAACAACCTGCCCTTAAGTATTCCCTCCAACTTTACAGTCTTTCATAATTTACTTCCACCTTCAAGATTCATCATGAGAAGGGGGTTTCCAGTCTTTAAACCAGGATATCTCACTTTAGAGACTGCTGTGGCACCAATGCAAGTAGGCATGTTTAACAGATGTAGCAGTGTACTTCAATTTGTCACTTTCATAACTATGTAACTTCTACAATAGTTTCATAGTTGTTACTAAATAAATCATACTAGTTACTGAATAATAGGACTTAAAGCCCCACATTCAACAGTTTTCTCCCAAGATTCACAGATACCATTTGTGTATGTTTATATATTTATATTTCAGTTATATCAGTTATAATCAGTTATAATTCATTTTTACATGATCATTTTCCAACCTCCATACTTTAGCATTTAACAGGTTGTTTTTTGTTACTGTCATTAAGACTAATACATGTAAATGATGCCTCATTCAAAAGGCAGTCCAGTTTAAAACCTCAATGTGAGCGCGCAGGGCTAAACTGCTGTAGACTGAATGGTGGGTATAGGTGAACGCATTCATTTTTCATAACATCACAGAAACGATTCATTCTATACAGGCTGTTCTCGCAACTTAGTTTACATATACAGAGTGTATGAACTGGGGCATGAACAGTTTTGAAACTTTAACAATGTTTTACACAACATCTACAAGATTTAGTAATAGAAGGGGTGTTCCTAGTCTAGTGGAATAAAAGACAACTCTTTTAGGTTATTAACTGAATAATAAGCTTAGAGTTTATGTACAGCACACATCCTTTACACTGAAGACAAACAAAAAGACAGTATAAGTTTCTGCCTAGTTGCAAACTTTCACTTTAAATTCCCCCATCAAAGTATAAGAAATGCCTGACAGAGCACGCCAGGGATTTTGGCAATGTTTATTGTACGTGTCGGATCATCAAAGTCTTCTAAATGAAGCAACAACATAAGGAAACTGTGGGAGGCCTTAATCCAGGCCAAGCGCACAGCACACACACACACCTCTTCGAAGAGACAGAGCGCTACATGTGAAAGACTGCAGAGTCCATCTGCGTCCTTCTTAAGCACCTGAGTGTTTACGAAGTCACCACGGAAACCCTGTGAGCAAACAACAACAAAAAAGAAAGTTATAATGGTTTATTACTATGTTATAAGAATTGTTATTTCCATCACAAACATAAACCATCAAACAGGGTTCATCATTCAAATGACCAAAATAACAAACAATTATTTGACACTGTCTTCCTTTTCGGTTACTCTTTACTAAATTGCATAAACCCAATTCCAAAAAAGTTGGGACAGTACAGGAAATGCTAATGAAAACAGAAAGCATTGATTGTAAATTCTGTTCTACCTGCAATAAAATGAAAACAGTAAACAAACACATATTTGATGTTTTGTCTTACGAACTTTCATTGCTTTTTTGTACATATACACTCATTCCAATTGATGTCTGCAATGCATTCCAAAAAAGCTGAGACAGGAGCATGTTTCCCACAGTGCTACATCACTTTTCAACAAAACTTACTAATCATTTGTCACAAATCAAGACTGAAAACACTGATCCCGTTTTAAAAGCGCAATTTGTTTGCCATTCTTCCGCTAAGTCAGTTCAACCATATGGGATGTCTGTTGTCATATTTTGTGCTTTATAACATCACAAATTTCAGCACAAGTGCTGAGCACTCTTTGATTACACAACCACGCTACTGTAACACATGCAGAATGTGGTTTGCTGCAATCATGGTCATCCTTGGAAAAGATATGTTGTTCTAAAATGTGTATGTACCTTTCAGCATTAATGGTGCCTTCAATGCTGTGCTGAACAAAGTTACTCTTTAATACACCCCTATACAACGACAGACCCTGGATTTTGAACTTTATCCTGGTAACAATCTAAATGGTCCTTTTCTTCTTTGACCCAGAGTTTGAAGAGTTCACTAACTGTTTTCATCGACAACCTAAAAGGTTGACTCACCACAAAACAATACACATTTCCAATGTGTGAATGTAAGATTTGTAAATGCAAGATTTTAGAAGAGCTTGAGCCAAGAGAAGTCGGCTGTGTTTCAGGATGTTGTTAATATTTGGCTTCCACTGTGAAAAGTATGGTCTTAACTTGCATTTGTAGATACAGACATAGCTAAAATCCTTGCAATCGCTGATAGAGGAACGCTGTTCTTAAACTGATGGATTATTCGCTGCTGCATTTTTTGGCAATGTCGAGAGCCTTGACCCATCCTTGCTCATGAAGGACTAAACCTTTCCTGCATGCCCCTTTTATACCTATTCAATACTGCATCATTTGTTTATACAAATATATATTTAACACTTCACAGTGTTCTTGGTCTTAAACTGTCCCTGTTCCAACTTTTATGGAACTTGTTGCATCTATCTCTGAATGAGCGCACATTTACAAAAACCAACAAAGTTGATCAAGTAAAACATTAAATATCTTTTCTTTGTACTTTTTTGTTTAAATACAGGTCAAAGTGGATCTGTACAAATCACTACTTTGTGTTCATATACGCATTTCACATACTGTCTCAGCTTTTTCAGAAGTGAGTTTATGCCAGTTGCACAAGATGTCAGGTTAATGCTCCAGACACTCAGCTCTGCCTAAGCAGGTTTACAATTTTACCAAAAAGAAAAAAGGAACTGCATACTGAAGTATTTCTTGGTGATTAATGCTGACACCGTCTTTTCTTACAGCACTTATATCAGTATTTTATCCTGCAATATATAAATCCTGTTCTTACTCTGTTCTAATGTCCTTCTTCAACGGAGAATAACAGTGGCAGGCATCTGAACTCTGCACAAACAGCCTTGTGGCAGCCAGAGCGTTTGTTATTGATTAAGACATGAATAAATCTCTGGAAAAGACACACAGCAGGCCAAGACTAGCTCCGGCCAGTGGCTTTCAGAACCAGGCAGGCAGCCAAGAACGCTCAGTCAAATAAAAGGCAAAATCAGATTTAGAATAAGGAGAAAGGCTGGGCCTTGCCTGCACTCCTTGAGATTCACAGCAGTGGATGGGTGTGTTATACAGAAAACTAAAGGGACTAATGCACTAATGGGCCAATAACCATAAAGGACACCAAGGGCTGTCAAGGACTTAGCTTGAGAATAACAGTGTTTCCTGTAAATCTATACTGGGTATGACTGTGGGTGGGTTTGTGTGTGCATCCATTTTACATACAGCATCCATTATACATATCATTTAACATCCATTACACATCATTAGTCAATAGGCACACATCTGATCAGCATCAGTGTACATTACTAAACCACTGCTGCCATTACAGTGGCTCTGCACCAGGGCTGTCTATCTATTTACAGTAGGGGTGGGCAATATGACCAAAATATCATCTCACGATAATCAAAGCCATTTTCACGACACACAATATCACAATATTTTGACGCACAGATAAAATGCACTAGAAGTGCCACATTTTAAATCATCCACCCAAAACTCTAGGTACAATGATTTTTATTCAACATTTTACATACTGTACTGCATTAAATCCAGTTAAACAGAACTAATCAAGCTCTCTTCATGAAGAAGCATGAAGTTATTCAGGGTTTCTTAAGTATGTAATCACAATGTGCTCCGAAAAGCATGCTGTTTATCACTGTAACAAAACTGATAATTTATCAAAATTGAAAATGATTTAATTGATAAAATTGATTAAAATATCATCAGACTGCCCACCTCTAATTCACAATACATTTTCACAAATCAAATAATTATCGCTATTTATTACATGCATTACCTAATGGTCAATTTTATGTCTAACAGCATTTTCAACCCTGGAAAAAAATGATGTAAGAAAACCAAAACATTTCCACACTGCAGAGGGTGTGTGCTCTTTTTTGCCACAATATCCTCTTGCTGCATGACGCTTGCCTTAGTAATCTACATAATTTCAACACTGAAAACAGCCAGGTGCAGTGTTAGGGTTAGTGGATATCTGGAGTTTGAACTCCACAAGCCCCTCCCTGGTGCTGCCTGAATCTCTACTGTCCGTTAATTTAAAGTTACCACATGCTTCTAAAATTAGGAACATATGTGTGTTAATGGATAAACACTATTTTGGATAAGGTATTGAACACACCTGATAGTTTGCAGACTGTCTTTGGACATGTTTAAGAAAAAGCTGATTCAAAATGTCACTAAATAAAAAACACATGTAGTTTCGCATGTGCGTATAACTTCCCCTTTTCTCATGACTCCCTTATTGTATTTTATCTCTGCAAAATACCTATAACTTTCCCCTTTTCCTTATTTATTTCCTCTTTCTCCAGTAGGGCTCATATTTAAACTTTCCATCCCACCGTAAATGTTGCAGCAGTTTGCCCAAAGGCAACAGTCCATCAGAATATAACTGCCCAAATTTAGAGTAGAATGAAAAATTGGAATAAGTAGCTAGAAAACAGCAAATTTCAGCTTGGTACATTACCACAACAATGAACATGCATGCTGTAGTGGGCGGGGCTGAGACAAGGAGCAGTTCTAAAGGATTTTGCTGAATTAGAAGGATGTGCATTGTAGCTAATGAAACAAAGGGGAAAAAGGACTTGGTGCTTTGCTAGAAACATTCAGGGCTTAAGCCCAACTCTGGTGGCACCCATCTAACTCTGCTAACTGTCTCGCTGGTTTCTCTGTTGTGAATGAACGGCTAGATTTCTTCTCCCTCCCCAGTTCATGAGTAAAAGGCACATCGCCACCTACTGTCCTGAAGTTCATGACTTTGGGGCTAACAAAACAACAATCATCTTTATCAAAAATACACTAATACCAGAACATTTTGAATAATCTTTAGCATTTTATCCCCCAGGCCAATTCTGCACATTTCATCGTATTGAGTAACTCAAACTCAAACTTACCGAATACTGTCTCATCTGGTGCAGGATCTGACTGATCAGCTCATAGCCCACACCTGAAGGCTCAGAAGAGGAGGAGGAGGAGGATGATGAAGAAGATGAAGCTGATGCTGCCAGTGCCACCTCCACCCATTCTAGGAGGAAGCGTAGGGATCCTCTCTGCACGGCCAGTCCCAGCAGGAGCTCCAGAGCCAAGCGCCGTCCGGCCCGGTCTGCCCAGGAACCACTCACTGCCGTCTTCTTCAGGAAGTCGCTCACCTTCACATTTGTTTACTCATAAATCTATATGTTTGTAGAGCCCTGTTCATATGTTTGTCTCATCATTATCGTAAAAATGTTTTTGTCACATTTGTTTTGTTTCAGAGATACAAAATGTTCTAAAGACTTTGACTTCTATTTTATCTATTCTATTTTTTTCTAATCTATTTTATTTCATTTATTTTACCTGTTTATTTACTTTCATACCCACTTTGGAATGTATGATTCATGGTTCTTTAACATTTTATTTTCCCAGCACGGATCAGTGCAATGTTGTCTTATGTTATCCTGTCTTGTCTTATCTTATCATACCTGTGCCAGGCAGTCCAAGCCCACCGCTGGGATTTTGTTTTCATTAGCCAGCGAAAGCGGTGGCAGGGCTGCCAGAACGGAGGATGCTGTGCCCAGCACCTCGTTACACAGGGCAACATCAGGCGGGTCATCTTCCAGACTCTAGGGGTGGGACAAAAATTGATTTAGCAATATATCACAATTGTTCCTCAATGTTATCAATCTGTCACCACTTATCAGACTTGTCAATATTAATACTTCCTATCTCCTTTAGGGGGCGCTGAAGAAATTGAGAAGGGGGCAGCCATGTGACTTGTTATAAAGGGCAGAAAAAAATCACAGTTAATTAAAGGGGCACTGGCAACTTTAAGTTTGCCCACACTTTGTGTTTTACAACACTGAGGGTATGAATAAACTGTCTCATGAAAATAAAGGGTGCAATGTATATTCACAGACACCTCATTCATCATTATCCTGATCTTGTGGAGTATTAGCCTGATAATATCACCACTGCACGTACATACTTGTATATAATACCAATATTGTGCGTATACTGTGTAGCCCTTGTTATTGTGAGCTCCACAGAGTGATAGTATCTTATACCAAGGTACCCTATGATTCCCACCCTTACCAGTCGCCCACGCTGCCAGCTTTGCCTCAGGAGAGCAAAAAGGAGGCTCAGGCCTGTCCGCACACCCATTTCAATCAGAACATCCGTGCCGGACTTCACCCGGGATCCAGCCACCTGCCATGATTCTGAAATGGGCTCCAGGGCGCCCCCTTCTGTGCCAGAAGAGGAGGAGGAGGCTGGTTGTGGTGGAGGCGGAGTGCGGAAGCGGTCGTGGTACTTGCTATGGAGTGCATAGTACACCCTCTGGAGCACCGCCAGCCTGTGGTGGAGGGACAGGGCATAAGGCGTGCGGGCAAGAACACGGTGGGCTAGGCAGCGCTGGCTATGCAGCAGAGCTGAAAGGTACTCCTCCCTCTCCTCTTCGGCACTAGATTCATACTGAAAGTCGGGCAGCCGTGGCCCCATCAGGTCCTGCACGGGCTGAGCCAGGCCCAGCACCTCCTTGTTGTGGAGCAGTTTGGTGTAGAGCGACGCGGCACCGGAGCGTGTGGCCGTCTGTACGCTGTCTTCCGCCGCCCAGGAGCTGTTCAAGTGCTCCTGCCACTTCAGCATCACGTGGGTCTGACAAGGCACCATCGCTGCACATTATCCTCACATACACAGGGGGCACGCAGCTAGGGAGGGAGAGAAAATTGTTTTGTTTTTTAAAAAAGTTATTACTGATATTTTGGATAGAAGAATACAGATCCTAACTTCGCGCTGCACTCCAGCCGTTGTATAGACTTGTTAAATTCTATCAGCAGCACCTGATTTAATTTAATGAAGGATTGACTAGGTACTGGATGGTAACTCTAAACACTGGTCTTCCTGAAGGAGAGGCCTGGAAATGGATAAGCTAACAAACAAAAAGACAAAAAATCAATGTATTCTTCATTTGTAGGCTATTTACTCCAATGTGTGAGTGTTTTGTGTTTTTGAACTAAGACTTAATGCACAGTACAGTGTAAAAAACTATACACCAATTTATTTATTTTTTCTATTTTTTTTTTTTAAATAATGATTATAAATAATAAATGACACTGATATCACTTTTAAAAAACGGTAATAAATTACAACTAAGATTCCAAAGTATACACAATTAAATATGTCATTCCTCTATTGTCACTCCTCTCATGCAAAGTGTTTTGTGAAGAACAAAATATGGTACTTCTGGAACCACAGTGCTACAATTAACACAAAACAACAGCAGACAACAGGATAAGATGACCACAGTACAAAAGTTGACATAAGACATAAATACAATAAACAATACACTACAATAAATAATACAAGTAGGGTGTAGAAAAGTATGAATCTTATAAAAGCACAAGGATTTTGTAAAAGCTAACATGTGCAACAACTAAACCCTTGTTTGTTTTCAAGATTCATTAAACAGGTCCACAATGTAAGCATGAACAACAAACAAGGATAAAAAAAATTCTGAAGAACAAACTCACACGCCAGATTTCCCTACAGTAGGACATTTTGGAACCGACCAACAGACTGGATTTGTGTTCTCCAGCTAAGCACTGGGGCGTCCCAACTACAGCATACACAAACAGAGCCAGGGGCATTCTCCAAAAAATTCTCTTTTGGGAACAAAGACCTATGAACTGACTACATTTCCTCCATCAGGGAAGAGTTCAGCTCTACCAGTGAGCAATGGAGATGATGATGGTAATGATGATGAAGAATTAGGCCACCAGGCCTCATACAATTAGCGTTTTGATGCACTAGACACTAGATTTAACCTTAATCTGGCACAGCATCAGTCTCCAGCTTACTCAGCTCTCCAAAAGCTTACTCAACTCTCAAAAAGCCACCCATGAGCCAGCGTACTACTGATGCATTACTAAGGAGTTTGCACTTGTAAAGAGGATACTACTGTCATTTCTTTGAGCCACCTAAGAGCTGGGCTTATTATTGGGCAACGATGCAAATTTTGGCATTTCTTCTGAGCCATTAATCGTTAATCAGTGAGCCTAAAATCAAGGACCCTTCAAAATATCAATTATAATACCAAAACTTCCAGAAAAAAGCTGACTAGGTATCTACACATGCTTAAGAATGCAAACATCAACTGAATTCTGTATTAATGTACCAAGATGTTAAAAAGTGGACCGTATTGGACTGTATTACTGATGGGTAGAACCTGGCATAAGCATGTATATGAAGAAACGTCCCAAAACGGTACTAAACGTGCACTACATAAGAACCTATTTTTGCTGAAACCAAGGGTCTGACAACTATAATGTTCAGAATTATAAGACCAAATACTAAAACATTGTCTGGGTTATACAATGATGGGCTAAAGACAGTTTTATATTCTAAAGTTCTGGAATTATATTTACCACACGTTTCTAGACCTATTTAAAATGAACATAAATGCCATGATGTCTAGCTTTGGCTCAATGCAACTATACAAATACAAACCGTTGTTTGAGCATTTTTAACCGATTTTACATAGGTCAAACAATTGTTCGTTTATAGGTTAATAGTTAATCAGTTAATCATTTACATTCCTAATTGAGGACTGGTAAACTGTCACATTTTGACAGCAGTCATAGTGCATTATTCCCTCTACACGTTTCAAAGGCTAAAATGTTTTGCAAAAAATTCAGTGATGAAAGCACTCTTCAGCCATACCTCTGTGTTTTAGTGAGTGCTGTCTTTTGAAAGCACAGTTATATTTCAGAAGTCAGCAAGCCTGTACTACTCTCTGCTGATTTGGTCTTTGTTTGTTCAGATGTCACCACCATTGCAAAAATTGGCCTGTCAGCTTCAGTGACACAGGAATGGGGTTTAAACCCAATGGACATACACTGAAAACCTTTGACCCTCTGAGTCACTTTCTTTCCTCCTTTTGTTTCACTTCTCTCTATCTGTCTGTCTCTAACACACACATGAACACTCATTCAGACACTCCTGGAACAGCCACACATGAGTCTAATGTCACTACCCCTAATGTCAAGCATCAGCCAGAGGGGTATAAACCCCTGGGCACTGGGCTGTGGAGCACTGGAACTGTGATGGAGCTCCGTCCAACACATGGGATGAATTGGAGTGGCGTGTGATACAGAACTATAATCCAACATCAGGATCCGACCTCACTAATTTTCTGGTGTCTTTTCAAGCCTGCCTTGTTTTAACAGCTACACCAACACAGTCCAGCTCAGTTACACAGCATTTTAAACTAGAAACTCATCATTATGCAGGGAATATAAATAAAGAGTGCTTCATCTCATTAGGTTTTATAGGATTTTTGCTTTAGCTTGCCAGATAAACTGTGGCTGGAGCTTTCACCTACTGTCATAAACTGTAGGTGGAGCTTCCATCGATCCACAGACCAAGTGCTACTCCCCATGATTAGGGGAGGACACAATTTTAGATGGGCTCTCTCCAGTCACCAGACACTGTTTTATTTGTGCTTGTTGAGCCAGTTTTCAGAATCTATTTAGAGCTTAAGTATATACTTTCTGTTATTTACAGGTGCATTAGCGAAAGATTCAAGATACTCAACCTCTAGCAGTAAAGCAGGTAAACTATAACAACACTGTAATGATTTTTGTTCTCAATCCTGCTTCAAGAATATGAAGCAGACTTCAAATACGATTTAGTATAACCACATTTAAATTCCGGCACTCATTTACACAAAAATACAAAATGTTTGTGGGCATGATATTAACCTGTAAAAGTGGTTAAATTTGTTAAACCTATAAACACTTATAAACCCTCATCCACGTTGACTCGGATGTGCCTCACATCTATGTTACCAAGTGGCCATGAGTGGCAGAAGAGGACAAGGGGACAGTGAGGAGTGGATTTTTCAAACAGGACACATTCGCCCTCAACAGGTAAGCCTAAGTAAGCTATTTAGCCAGCTATGCAAACTTTTCAATGCAAAACTTTTTTAAGAGGTTTGAGCATAACGTGCATTTCTGCATGTCTGGCTATAAACCTGGTGTAGAACTGTGGTGAAATGCCTTTTGCTCTTGTTAGCTGTGTAGCTCTTAGCATGCTAACAAGCCAACTAACACAGGAAAGGGATGAATTTTTATCAGCAGTCATGTACAACAGATGGAGTAGACTGTAACTTAAAGCCCAGCAAAATGAATGTTATGATTTGAAACATTAAGAATTTTAAAGCAGTTTATTGCTATGGCTTATAAACAGCTTTGTCTGCTGTTATTTTCAGGTTTGAATAGGGAAATGCATCATGGTTGCAATGATTTCTGGGCAAGTTCTGCTGTTGAATCAGCACTTGTGTTCACTTGATCCCTCGACCCTCTGAGGGCTCATCTAACACCCCTCACTTAAGGTAATAAAGTAATAGAACAGCCCCTAAGAGGGGATTCCCCTGAGCAGAAATTACAAGGCCACAGGCTTCTTAAAACCGGTACTGAAACAGGGGGTTGACAACTGGCCTCCAAATGTGTTTTTACCTTGGACCTTTTATGTGGTGTCCAGATGAGGATGACACATAATCAACAACCAAGCAAGAATTTAAGCAAAAGAATTCTATTCATTTTCAAGTTGCCGTAGAATATCTCATATTCCTTGTCGGCCTTGCCAGTGTACTGGCTTTAAGTCAGAACTTGTAAAAGGCCATAAACAACAGAAACAGCAGAAAGCAATAGTGAAGTAACAGCCCAAAGCCCCTCTGAAAACACACTGAACTAAAATCAAAACCAACTTAAAACATGAAAATCATAGGACATTTATTAAGGCCCGCTGTGTCCCAGACCATTTTAAGTAATGTCAGAAAGTCGATCTGCTGTGGAAGTTAGTCTAATTTAAAGAACCATGCCTACTTCAAACCGTCCGGTAGAGAAGTTATATGTCAATAAATGATTGAGAAAGAGAAGACACTGTGAAGTTTAAGCTCAGTGAATACAAACATATTCAGTTTCAGTCGCAGGCTAACTATCCATTTGCAGCTGGCTATCTGGATTATTCATTTGCAGCCTTGAATCTCTGTTTCGTCTGTGTCTAGTCGGTGGACCTGATGGCCTTCTCAAGCTTTAGCAAGAGTTCCTCTTGTCCCCTGGTCAGTGGCCAAAGGGGAACATGACCCAGCAGTCTTTGCTCCAGACACTTCTGGAGATGTCACTCCTTCTCTCTTCGCCCACAGCTTATCACTGCACCAGGAATTTATTACACCACTGCTGCTATACGGTTTCCTAACGTATAAAAATATAACACCAAGCATCTCAAAGCTTTCACTCCGGGACGATCCCAGACTAGTTTAGATCTCCACTGGCTTCACACTCATTCACACAGATTAAGGCTGCAGCTTAACATATGGATAAAAGAAATTAAGCAGTGGAAAAACAACTTTTTCAAAACAAAAACTGCAACACGGTCCATGTAAATACAAACAGTCAAACAGAATTTTGGGGGTTTTTGCTTCTAAAGTACTGACAGTCATTCAATACAATAATAAAAGTGTTTCGATTTTTTTGGCATTTAATATTTTTCCAAAAGTCCACGTTTGACGCTTGTGTGGGTTTATGAATCAGAAACAGTCATTATTCATTTTTGCATGACCAATTCCTCTCTTTATCCCTAAGAATTAAACATACTGTTTTTGTTACTGTGCCTATAAGAATGAAATATGTAAAAAACCTATATCTTCAGCACAAAAGGGCGAGTCTTAACTGCTGCAGGCTGAATACGTGGATATACTTAAATGTTGGGTTTTCACAACATCACAAAAACAATATATTCAAAACAGACTGTTTTTCTATACGCTCCCACATAAGAGTGCATAGGCTGGGGAGTTTACACACTACATCAAACACTTTTATTAAAAATAAAATTAAGGAAATTTTGGTTTTCCATGATATGGGCCCTTCAAAGGAAATGTCTATTTTTTTATTCAATCACAAAAAACTCTATATAAAAACTTTTAGACCTTTTAAAAACTCTAATGAGGGGCTCACAGGACTAACTTCATTATAGGCCTAATGACCATATAGCCTTACAGTCTGCGTTACCACAAGAACATGTTACTATAAATATCTATTATTAAGCAAACAGCTAATTTTAGATCATATTTGAAAAATAAGAGAAGAGACCAAGCTTTAAAAATATTTCACAAGAAAAACAGGAATAAAATATTAAATAAAGAAGAGCAAAAAATGATAAAAATGATGGCTCACAGGAGTGTGCTGACGTGTGCTTATATCTAATCTTTTATCATGACACTGGATTAAAAAAAACACTACACATATAAAACAATACACGTACACACGTAGTGTTTTAATGTCATTTTTTAACAGCAATAATCGATTGGTACTTATACATTTTGAGGATTTCTATCTTTGAAAAATACTAGGGATGCATCGTTATGGGAATGGGATGCCGATATCTGATATTTTTCATGCACAAATCTGCTGAAGCCAATACATAAACATTTATGAAATGAAGAAAATTGGGGTTAGATCTACCTGGATTAGCATTAGGGGGAAACATAACATTTATTTCTATAGCATTACAAAGGCAGAAAAACGAATAAAATGCAGATGTTTCAGCACAGCAGTCCAGCGACAGCTAAACATTCTGCCCTCCCAAAGTAAATAAATATGTCAGCAAATATAAATTTGACTGGTTAAATCCAATCATTTGATTGATGCCAATATTTTTTTAAGCAATTATTTGCTGATTTCGATATGATTCCAATATCATCAGTCATCCCTTAAAAAGCTTTGTATAATGGCATAATCTTCATTTATTTCTGAATTCCTGTTTTCTCACCAGTCTTAATAAGTATATGGATGAAGGAAATTAAAGAGGAGAAAAAACAGAAAAATTTAAAACCACAAACTGTAACATAGTTTAAATATAATACCATTGTCAATTAGTACACCCAGACAGAATCCTTTGACCTAGGATTGACTTGAAGTACAGGTAGCCATTCAATGCAATAATAAAAGCATTTTGAGACACTCCAAATATGTTATCAACCAGGAGGACCACAGTATTAAAGGACCTGTTTCCTACATGTTTCTTGTATTTTTTTCCTTGACATCCATGTTTGATGTTTGTGTATACACAAGTTCAAATAAGGTCAAATAAAACAAAATTACAATGTGAAAGTTCAGTGGGACCTTGTGAAACCAGTGAATCCATTGCATATCTAAAAAATATCTTAGAACTTGTTTGACTGAAATTCAGTGACATTATTACAAAGTGCTAGAAATAACAGTACTGCACATTAAATATCATTGTGTCCCCATTGTCTCAGCACATGCCATTCCATCCCAGTGAGGAAGGTCTCAATATTCAACAAACCTCGATGTTATTAAAAAAGAACTGGAAATAGATTATTTCCAACAAACAGAGCAGTTAACCCATGTTCTGGCCTCAGAGAGCTAAACTAAACCTAATCTGAGTCTGATCTGGGTGAAGATGGTATCTACAAGAGCATTCAGCCGTTCAAAAGTCAGTCATTCGCCCACAGAGCTGAAGCATGATGAGCCTACTGCACACTATTAACAGCAAGCCAATACAAGCTAAGAGAGCCAGACAGAATGAAGACCAGAACGCTTTAGCACCTGACAAAGCTGCTGCAACTGTGACAGCTAGGTCTTCGGCCTTGTGGGAAGCTGGTCATATTTCACAAGATACTGTCACTAGGACATCATAAAATCGACTATGTGCCAGACCAGCACACAACAAAGACAGGTGCACCTACAGTAAAGCACTAACAATGACTTTTATCCTAAAATATAAGGATTAACACCAGTAACGTTGTCCGGAAATCAAATATGGTGTTGTATATGCAACTCTATTAGTAGGCTGCTACTACAGAACACATTGGAAGGTGACCATAACAACTCACGCTAAATTCTTCAAGTACCATTATTCTGGTGAGTACTAGGCAGTGCACATATCTGAACATTGCTGATAGGAATTGATTGCATTCAGCCCCATGAGCATTAGTGAAATGGAACTAATGTTGATTACAAGAGACACTCCAACTCATCACAGAGTTACTGGATGGAGCTCCATCACTCCAGAGAATGTTATATTCTCTTGGCAAGGCTTTTCTATGGAGATTAAACAAGGTGGATATCTTCAGTACTTAAACACTGACCAACTGTGTGTTACATGTTACAAAGAGAGAGTAATTAGCCCTGTTTAAGTGGTTTTACTGTAGCCCAGTATGTGAAGCTTTGAATACAAATCACTGTTTTCTTAGTGTTTGATTGTATTTTTTTACTGTGGCACTACTGGGACTTTTCCCCATTCCAACTTATCGAACCTCAGAAAAAGAGAATATTGCGATCTGTACTGTATAACAGGAAAATGTTTTCAAGTATCGTGACATTATAGTTTTGCCATATCGCCCACCCTAACATGGTGGAGGTAGCTCACTTATGAGTAATGTAAATGGAAAGAAAAGCAGCAAAGTGGATAAGATTAGTCTTAACACATCATATCTCCAGATACATAACAAGGTGTTTTATATAGCAGAACTGACATAAAGCTCATTATCAAAGCAATTTATCAGTACAGCAGAGTAAAGAAACCAACTTGTGGTCCAACCACACATCTGGAAGACTGCCTAGTTAATGCAAGACAAGACTGGTATCGCAATATCTGGCTAATTGTTTCAGCTATGGTGAATTTACACCAGCATAGTAGCACTATTATCACGCATAGCTACACTAAAGGCTATTTTATTCCAATGGAGACCATCCTACATACTATGCATGATGGAAAAGACTGTAATTCTTGGCTCATTTGGCTCAATATCTTTCATGCCAACTATGCTAACCGCAAGGTCAGGCTATGCAACCATTTTGATTTCATTCTCTTTATGCTTATTTGGGTGCAGAGACGATTTTCCATGTAAAACAAGCACACCAGCTGCAATCCTGCCCCTCTCACCCACTCGCAGCTGTGCAGAGAGGAGCACAAACACCTAAAAACAGCGACCACGCGCCAACATCACTGTCACATTTCAGCTATAGTCCGATCCAGACCCCAGACTGGGGGGCACAGAGAAATCTAATCACAATCTGAACGTGTCAGAGAAATACTGGACGAGAAGCTGCAATGCATGAAGCAATAGCACGACAGCTGTACTACGAGAAACAAGACAGCTGGCTAAGTTATAGGTGACATGGACGAAAAACACAGCAAATGACAAGTGACAGTTCAAAATTCACAATTCAGTGAACCTACTTAAAGCGGTTAATACAACTAGCTAGCTATCCACATCAATATTTCTCTCAAAATTAGGCAGCATTAGGAAAAACCCAACGCCTGTCTTACCTCTCTTCCCTGTGTCATTCACACCCAGTCAGACTTCGGTAGTTAGCTAGCTTAGCTAGCCGACTGACAGACCTGAAACGGCTTTTACAAATGGGTCATTTCGGGCGGCAAGCCAACTATACGTGGTTTAGGTGAGCGTAAATATTAGCTCCAAGTGCTAATTAATGATGTCAGGGTGTAGTTGTGGGTTTTTGCTGTTGAAATGAGGCTTAACTGATCGCTGGCTAACCGGTAGCTTTAGTGAGAACAGCCGTGACTGTTGCCATGAAGAGCGGCTCCATGGCAGCGATGAACGACTCTGAGCGAATCGGTTCTTTTGAACCGACTCTTCTCAACACATCGATTCACAAGTCCAACTGAAAGAACTTTCATGTTACATAACCATGTCTCTGGGTTTATCAGGTGCTGCTTATTTGTAAGGAGCCCAGAGACAGCAACTAGTGCTCGAGATTGCTGTTCACGGCCAAAAATACATGTTATAGTTTCTAGTTTAAGTATTATCCAGTAATACTTTTAATTAAAGTAAAGATAGTTACTTTAGCCTGCCTCTGAAAAGCCTTCTGAGTTTTAATTACATCACCGTGTACCAGTGGGAAAATGAATGTTAACCAATAATATCATGTCTCAAAATGACCTATTACACAATGTAGACAAGTAAGTCATCTGATTTTCCTCACTGTTTATTAAATAAAAAGGTTTGATATGGTATGTAAACATTGTAAATGTAAATGGAATGATTTCCATTTATCCCCCCACACTCCTCATATGCAAACTAAGGCACAAACACAGTTCATTTTGAATTCACTGTAATGTCATGAAAGTCAGTGCATTTGCGTATGTTCACCGAAGCTGGCTACAGCGGTTTAGCCCCATCCCATTCATGCTGAAGTTATAGGGAGTGTTTTAGCCTGGACTGCTTTTTGAATGATGCAGTCAGTCCAAGCAGAAGCCATTTACCCATATCAATCTTAAAGGCACAGTAACAAAAAACACCTTTTGTCTAAGGGATAAAAAGAGTTTGGAAATTGTGATAAAAAAATGAATCAAGACTGTTTTGGTACATAAAACCACATACATACCACAAGAAGACCTCAAGGAAAACTATTAAAGTTATTGAAAAATGTAAGACACCTGTCCTTCAAGAACAATATCTATTAATTAATTTATTTCTTTGTGTCTATCAGAGCTGGTTTTGTTTGTGCTGTGTGCATCATATCCCTGTGATTCATTTTCAATCACAAATGTCTTCACACGAGAAGAATATAGCCTAACAAACTTCAGCTCCTCTGGTGATAGATACTAAGAGTCCACTGCAGTTCTATAATGAATTATACTGTTTACTCAACTTGTTATTTGGTAGCTGCCTTTAAAGCTGCTTGAATCATTATTCCACTGAAGTAACAATGTTTATACTAGAGCATTGTTCAGATTGCTCTGCAGTACTCTGTCAATCATGCAAGTATTATTAAGCTACGCTCTGCTGAGCCACAGAGTGAGCTATTCAGCCTCTGAATTTCACTACCCTCCCTCCGTCCTCCTCTCACCCCTCCACCCCCCCACCCTGTCTCTTACTGTGCTTTGAGAGACGAGTTTGATTTCGTGGTACATGGAAGAGATGAGAATGAAGCTGACTTGAATCAATGAATCTTTGAATCAGACAATCGATTCATTTAAATGGACAGGGTAAAAGAATCGGTTCGGTAAACTGAATCGAACGTTCCATCAGTTCTCCATGGGAGGAAAAGCGCGCACAGCGCATGCGCCGCTCTGGCACGCACGGAGTTTGCGTAACGAAGTCGTTCCAAACATAGTGATGGACACAAAAAAAAATAAAATAATAATAATATATCTATCTATCTATCTATCTATATATATATATATATATCTATATATATATATATATATATATATATATATATATATATATATAATAAATAAAATAATAATAATAATTATTATTGTTGTTGTTATTATTATTATTACCTGTGGTTGATGATCTCAGGGTCAGAGTACATGTAGACTACATTTACACATTCGTATAAAAACAGTTAATCATCAAAATAGCAATCATTCCAATTCAGCCTAAAGGTGCAACAGTATTACAGGAGGTTATAATAATATTAGTGAAATCTTTACATTTGATGTTTTTTAATTCAATAATTTAATTCAAAGTTATTTGGATATTTAAACTATTGTGGGCATTAAAAACGTGCAATTTAAGAGAAAAATACACGATAAATGGGGAATATATACATAAATATATACATATTATTTTCCCCCTTTTGCTTTATGTACATGTTACACAAGGAACAGGTGACGAACTCGTGGCGGTGGTTGTGTTTGGAGGGTGGGCTGTGTGTGTGTTGGGGGTGTATGGGTGGATGTTAGGGGGGGTTTAAGGGGTTAACATGGTTCAAACAAACAACGCTAAACTTAACCAACTCCATCATTTTTGCACGAATTTCAATTCCTGGAGACAGTCGAGCTTCCAACCGCACTTCCACGCCGGATTTCTGCTGATGGGGGGGGCTGGTGGGCTGGGTGGGGGTCAGTGTGCTGGTGTGTGTTGGTGGCAGTGGGGCAGAGTGTTGATGGTGGGGTTGCTAGTGGGTGGGCAGCGGGGTGTGGTGGGGGAGGATGTTGGTTTTGGGGTGGGTGGCTGGCAAACACCGGATTGAGGAAACTGACGCGGCCACGTGTAAAAAAACCCGCGCGCTTAAAACCGCTCCACCGCCCTCACTCACCGCCTTTACTCGTCCATCCACCCGTTCATCCCTCTATTCCTCCATCATGATGCACGTGCTCCTCTCCGCCGTGTTGGTCGCGCTCGTGCCGCGGGGTCTCGCGTGGAGCGCGAGCGCCAAGTACGCCACGAGCTGTCCGGAGCGCTGCCGCGCGGATCTTTGCGGGACCGCGGGGGCGCGCTGCGCGTTCACGGTGCTGGATGACTGCGGTTGCTGCAGGGTGTGCGCGGCGCGACGCGGGGAGGCGTGTTACCGCACCGTGTCCGGCATGCACGGCGTGAAGTGCGGACCTGGACTCTACTGCCACTTCTACAAGGACGAAGACGAGTATGGGGAGGAGTACGGAGTGTGCAGAGGTAACGGAGAGAGTGAGAGAGAGAGAGAGAGAGAGAGAGAGAGAGAGAGGAAACTCGGCGTTATGTGAAGATTTAGCACCGAATGCAAATAAATTAAATAAATAAATGCAAGTAAATTAATTAATATATACATACAGTAAAAGTTCTGCTACAAATCCTATAAAATTCGAGTAAAAAATACATTAAAAACCGTTGTCATTTTAGGAATTCTGTAAAAAATCTATTAAATATTCTGTATAAATTCTGTAAAACAGGCCAAAACCTATGTAGAATTGCTGTGAAACTACAGTAAAAATCCATTAAAAATAAGATAAAATCTTGTAAGATTTGCCAGGTTCTGTAAAAATACAGTAGAAATACAGTAAAAATACAGTAGGGTGATAATCCTGCTTAAAGTTCTGATTGAAACCTGCAAAATGGGGGAAAAATGTACATTTACAGGTATTTGTGTTCTTTCAAGCACATTTTTCAGTTTTAACAGTCTTGTCTAAACTTTACTTAGTGTGGATTTATAAAGCTTATAAAGGATACTTTAAGAAAGTCTTATTTGTATCAATTTCAGCTTCTCCTTACTAGTGGATGCCCAAAAAATAAAAAAGAGAAAAATATGAACAAGCTAATTGCATTACAGCAGCTATCCTTAATAGAAAACTGAAAAAAGAATTACTGCGTAATTTCAGAAGTTGTGTCCTTACACCTATGTTACTATCAAATAACAACACACTTACTTGTGTTACCTGTTTTAACACTTTTTTGTCATATTGTTATCTGATTTAACACATTCTGTGCTAAAGAAAAGTGTTAAAAGTAACAACTGACCACATTAATGTGTCTAGTTAGATACAGGATGTGTTGTTTTTAACACAGTTTTAAAAGTGTATTTCCATTTAACATACTGTCCTGCATTGCTTTATTCCAGCCTAATGTTACCTCAGTGGAATAATGACTCAAGCAGAAGGAAAAGCAGCCTAGCAAATACCAGCATGAGTAAGCATCACGTCCAGAGGCTCTTTCAGTACTGAGTTCACCACAGAACCGCAGTGGAACGTCTAAAGCTGAACAACGATAAATAAAGTAGAGGGTAGTCGATAAATTGCATAGCAGAACATGGGCTACAGCATCTATTAACATAGGTATTTGAATAAGGCACTTTTCTTCTTTGACTACAACGTAAATGGAACGATTTATTACCCACCTCTGACTGCGGAACAGCATGTTGGGCCATATCAGGCCCAGAATTATAAAGCCATTCTTTTATTCAACATCATATCAGACGTTACTTTTGTATATTCACTGTATTTCATTTGGTTCATGTTAAAGATTACACTGGTAAGCAGCACTGAAATTTGAATAAACATGAGTTCTTAAAGTGTCTCAGAATGCCTGAATCCATTGTAAACACTGGCAAAAGAGGGTAGAGCGGCCTAAATCCACACTCCCTTTAAAGTGCCGTGTAATGGAACTGCGTTGTATGATGCCATCATGTAAAACATTATGTTACTTCTACACCACAGCTTAGCCACAAATTTGGGAGCTATGAGCTATTTCATAACAAGGAAGTGAGCAACTCAAAGATGTGACAGAGACAATCTCCAGAAAACTATTAACACATTGAAAATAGGTGTAGGTGTGTGTAGCCCCACAATGAGCATGGTTCAGGGAGATGAAATGAAAAACTGTTTAAGAGTGTGTGGAAGAAACACAACAAGACAAGAGGAAACAAGACCCAAAAGGGAAACCCATCCTCCTCTGGTCTGCCCCAGGTTATAGTGCAGTTATTAAACAGAGGCACTGGATCATATAGAGTAAAGTAAAACAAGAAAATGTGCACATTGAGACTGAACATAGGCATGTAGCATCATGCAACAAATCGTAATGACTATTGAAGTAAATTAGATCCTCTAGGGAAAAATGTCTACATATATATAGCTGTCGTCGGAACAAAACCTCATATCTCCGAAATGACAACTTACATAAAAAGCAAAACACCTGCTCTACTTTTATTGTAAGTCAATGGAACCAGAATTTTTTCCAAGTAATTTTGGGTCATTTCTGTTGGTCCATTCATCATGAAATTTATATACAATGTAAAGGACAATGGCTACTTTCAAATTATGTCAAAAACTGAAATATATATATATATATATACTTTGATATATATGTGTACACATACATGGACACACACAGACACAACCATATTGCTGTTGTTGGAACAAAACCTCATATCTCCAAAATGATAAATTTACAGAAGAAGGAAAAAACCTACTTTACTTTTAATGTAAGTCAATGGACTTACTGACTTATCTGACTTATTTCCAAGTAATTTTCTGGTCCATTCTTCATGATATTTACACACAATGTAAAGAACAACAGCCCTTTTCAAATTATGTCAAAAACTGAAAAATGACAAAAAATGGAGATACGAGCTTCTCTTATGACAGCAGCGGTATGTACATTTTGCAATACTAACTACTGTCTAAATCATATTAACTGATGTCTAACGCATGTGTACCTACTCCTAACTGCAAATCAGATAATGTATGTTGTACATATACTATATACGTCTACATAAATCATGAATTAAGCCACTGCAAATCTTCACATCTTCACTCCTGTGAGAGACGCAGTGACTAAATCTGTCTTCTGTTATAAGTGGTGCCATTTAAACAGTATTATAGAGCCCAATCAGATGATTTTCAGAGAAAGCATGTGATGAATCAAAACATTGTCTAAATGAAGAATAATGAAGAACAATTAATGTCACTTCTCTTTTCTACCCCAGACTGCACGTACGGCACGTATGGCATCGAGTGTCGGAAAACCTGCAACTGTAAAGGCGGAGGGCTGTGTGACAGAGAGACTGGAGCATGCCTCAGCTTTAAATTCTTCACAAAACTGACTAACAAGCTCAAGGCACATGAAGGTTAGCCTTCTTTAATCATATATTCTAAATAGATGTGTTTTTATGTATGTGTACATGTACATTATAAGGATTAACTGACCAAATGGATTTTGTTGTGTTCAGTCGTAGTATCCACATCCATATAAAATCAAAGGTACACTTACTGTCCAGGGTTATTAGCAATCTCACTATTGTAGCTTACCATGCTGATGTACAGTTAGAGACTGTAGCCCTTCATCAGTGGTCAGTTTCTGACCACAGAGCCACTCTTGGCTAGATATTTGTTTGTCTTAACCTAGCACTGCAGTAACTCCAGTAACACCACTGTGTGTCGTAACACCACAAACACTACCATGTCAGTGTCACTGCTGTGCTGAGAATGATTCACCACACAAAGAATATCTGGCCAGCAGCAGTCCTGTGGTCAGAAACTTACCCACAGTGAATAAAGTAGGGGGTTGTTTATAAATTGTGAAGCAACACATGGGCTACAGTTTGTATTATACTCTACAGTCACATGCAAATATGTGTCATTTGAACACTGGTCAAATGACACGTATTGTTAAAGTTAACACATCTTCTACAGAAAATAAACTTAAATATGGCATTTTTCCAGAAATTATAGGGCACAGTTTCAGTTTTTTACCTTACGTGTTATCTTTTTTTAAATTTAGTTTTCCCAATATATTAAATTTAGCAAATAATTTAGTTAACAATTATTGTATATTAAAATGTAAAGAAGTATGTTTTCTATAGAGGATGTGTTAAAATATTCACACTTAGAAAATCAACAAAGCATGTCATTTGACCAGGCCTATACTTTTGCATCCGACTATATACAGTGGACCTTTAAGGTAGACAGAGTGCATAAAGTCAGTGAAAGTGAGTTTATACAGTGACACAAAGAATATATGGAGCACTGTGTACTTATTGTTACATAGCATATTGTAGCTGTCATAAAAAACAAGAGAACAAAAAGAGAAACAAGAGAAAAAAAATTTTGCAAATTTTATGTAACAATATTTTATTCCAAGAAATTCTTTGACCATTGCTATTGGTGCATTCATAATGAAATGTTTACACAATGCAAAGTGTCAAATAAAAAAGAGATAATAAATAACAGAGACAGATACTGTATATAGGTTGTGTGAATTATGCATGTTAAAGGTTCTGCTGGTTTTACTCTGCAGGTAATGAGGTGGCGTCAGGAGATGGAGACAGCAGCAACAGCAGCAGCACTGATGCTGGACACACAGAACGGCCACCTGCTCCAAAACTCGCACCCCGCTGACCATAACCCCATTTACTCTTGGCCTAATCGGTCTACATGTAGCATAGTAAATTAAAGACAAAAAAGGAATATATTTTAATATGTTTGAAAAGGTATAAATATTATATCAGAGTTTTGTATAATATTTGATGAGTTGTTAATGCCATGTCATATTATACCAAAGCGTTTTGTGCATCTATACTCAAACATACAGAGGGGTTCCAAAGTCTGAGCCTGCATTGTTTCTCTGTTCACTACTCCAATTTAAAGGGGAATTCCATCAACTTCAGAAAGTTTGCATAATTCAGTCACTGAGTTTTAAACAAAATCATTTACAGTGGTTTGATGCAAAATGTTTGGTTATAGGGAAACTTTGCAGTGGTGCTGATGGGAACCAGGGGTAACTGTGTCTACAGTACAAATGTAGCCTTTTTATTTACCATCTAAAACAACCAGTGAACCTACACATCTTGTTGAAAAATACTGGTTACTCATTTTGCTTACAATGCCCTCCACTATGAAGGAATTTTATTATTTAATTTTATTAAAATTTAATTTTATTAAAAATAAGGTTTAACTTTATCTCAAAACTATCATAAAGCAATGTTTCAGGCATCAGGTGGTGTATCTGTAACTATTCTGTATGTGGGGATGCATAAACTCAGACATCTGGTTCCTATCACCACCACTGTGAATGATTCAGACTCAGTAAGTCTCTCTAGAATGGAGTATTTCACACCAAACCACTCTGAATGACTCTGTTTACATCTGAATAATCAAATTATACATACGTACAGATTTATTGAAAAAAACAATGGAAATCCCCTTTAAGCAATTTTGTGATCCTTACCATGTTAAGGCCCTTATCCACTGAAGCTTGTGTTCGGTTGTCACTCAGGTAGATTTGATCTGCTGTCATTAAAGCAAAAGAGGACCAAGTACTATGAAATTTAAAAAAAATTAATGTTAAAATGTCGAAGAAAAGAATGCAAAATAGAAGCATTTTCACCAGACTTTGGGACCCTGCTGTACGTGTACACATAAACTGTGTTAAAGGTTTGGTGACAACTTTGGAAAAGGGTTTGGTTTATCAATGTGGTCCATTGTAGATGTCACCAGGTTTCACCAGGTGTCACTATTCTTTTTTTGACAGGCACATGCAAACACATGCATACAATGAATGTAAATGTATTACATTATTTATATAATCAAATATTCATAATTATGTAAAGCCACACACTAACTATTTGAATCATAGTCTGCCGATGTACCTTTTTTGTACCGAATCATCACACCAGCCAGTCCGCATTGGTTTGGTTACTGCAGGTGACGTGATTTGTCCTGAAGGCCTTTTCAGGTTGAAGAGATGGCGATAAGAACTAAGGGCCTGTGTGTCTGTGTGTGTTTTCTCTTCCTCCATGCCAAGTTCTGTATCCTCTCTAATCTGTGTGGAATTACACTTCTGGATTCTCAGTTAAATCTTTTAAATGTTTTGTAACATCTGTGAATAAGACACTGTATGTTTCCATCCTGGTCTGATGCAGTGCGGATGGGCTTCAGTATTCAATTAAACTGAACATAAGAAAAGAAAATCTTACTTTGTTTTCTTGCTGAGCATAGATGTAAATTCTCACATTATGAATATGTAATTAAAAATGCAGTTTGAAGTCATGAAAAAGACTCAGTGTGTCACACATCTACATAAATGCTCAATAACACTTAATATTAATGGTCCTTGAGATGCTTTGTAGCTCCACCTTGTCTTTAATTAACACTTAGCTAAATTACTGTCATATCAAAACATTCATAATTGGAATGTGTCTGCTGTCCTTAACATTATGTAAAAAACAAATGACAAATAGACCAATAGAAATGGTCCAAAATGACTTGGAATAAAATCTTACTACAGTAATTTACATTAAACATTAAGAACTTTTCTGCTTCTCCTGTGAATTTATCATTAGGGATATAAGGTTTTGCTTCTACAGTGGCAACCTACCAAATTCAACATTTTTTTTCCTAAAAACACACTCTGACTCTGATCTCAACCCAGCCTAAACCTAAATCCTAAACCCTAAATTTAACACTTAACTTAAGCCTAAATCAATTTTTTTATCTCTTCAACTTGAAAAGAACCTAAATCTAACACTCACTCGAACCCTTACTTCAATCAAAAACCTGAATGTAAAAATAAAACCTAAACTTAAGACTCATTCTAACTCTAATCTCAACCAAAAAGCTAAACCTAACACTCACTCTAACACTAATCTGAACCTAAAACCTGATCGTAAACCCAAGCTCTAAACCTAACACTCATTTGAACCCTCCCCTTAACCTGAAACCTAAACTTAAGCCTAAACTTAATGCTCACTCTAACCCTAATCTCAACCCAAATCTGAACCTAAACCTAAGCTTTAAACCTAACACTCATTTGAAACCTACCCTCAACCTAAAACTTAAACATAACTCTAAATCTAGCATTTACTGTAACTCTTACTTTATTCTCAATCCTAAAATATTTAACACCCTCTCTATCCCTAACCTTAATCTCAAACCTAATTCTAAAACTAGCCCTAAACCCAGCTTTAATCCCAACCTTAACATAAAGAACAAATCTTCTGAACTTTGACTGAAATTGAAGACTGGTTCAAAAACTGTCTCGGCATTACAGGGTTTTACCCCATCATTCCCAGTTCACTTCCTCTTTCTCACCAGTTAAACATGATGCACCTTGATCAGAAAGCTCCAAAAATACCCTCCCAAGGTTATAAATACCCAGCGGAGCCCAAACCTCACCGAGCCCCTCGAACGAGGCTGTTTTCCAGCAGCCCACTTGTTTATTTCCTGCGCTTCCTGACACCTGTGAAAATGGCCTTACTTCCTGTTGTTGTTGTGTCTGCATCGCAGGAGAAAAAACTCCTGGAATTTGTCAAGTGACACACGTCACAGGACAGGCAAGGCCGAAAGAAACGCACACCTTCCGGAGCCGCAGATCACTGGGCTTTCCTTCCCAGAGCGTAAATCTAAACACCTAAGCATAAACAAGCTTCTCTGACATGGGAAAAACACACAGCGCTTCACACAGCGGATTTATTTACCAGCTCACAGTAATTAGTCAGGAAGATGTTGCATGCTGCAGGTCACTGAGGGCTTTATTTCAGGCCAGACACAGCTTTTCTGGACTAATTCATGTTTTTAAATGGCCAGTTTGCAAACACTGACTTCCACTGGAAAAGCTGAAATAGTGTATTTTCATTCAACATAATGCTGGTTACACATGGTCACTTCTGGCTGTTATTTTATGCTTTTTATTTTCCATTTGCTGCAAATATGTTTGTATTTGGCCTCAACATGCACAAAACTGAAAATGTACCAAAAACATAAATTAATAAATAAATACATTTCATAGCACTCAGGTTTGCATTGAATAATCGGGGCTTTTATTAATTTATTAAATAAATATTACATTTCCAATAAAAACGTCACTTTCCTGACATTGCTTATTTTAGAGAAAGTCTATTCACAGCTTCTCTGCTAAGATTTTCCTCCCTTTCATGCCGAATTTCCTCAACAGACCTTACTTTTTTGTTTTTTTTTACATTAAAGAAAACAAAGAATCTTGAATTTCGAATAAGCTCTTGAAAATGTATTTATATGTCCTTGGGTGAGCAATACATCAAACATGTTCAATTGTTTTAGAGCTTCAGAATCGGGGTTTGAGCCGGTCAGTCTGGAAGGAGCTGTGCTTGGATGTAATAAGCATTGATTTGGTGTTTGTATAAGATTTGGCTTGCAGACTGCAGCGTTCAGCAGTAGAGACTCTGACACTTACTGCTTATATATATGTCCCTTAATGAGCAAACATTTCAAATGCAAAAATCAATATTTCATCAAAAACCTTTATTTCTTACTCATGATATTGGGCTTTTCTCTACAGAGTGCGTAGAGGGCATTACGGACGTTGATTTTATGACAGAGGCAGCTTTTATTGTTTCGTTTTATGAAAGCTAACATCTGAGACATCTGCTGTTTTTCAGTGGATCAGAAAGTCTAAATCTTATCCTTCAAGATCAGTTCTACATGAAAGTGTCCCTTGGCAACATTAGAGTGTCTGAAGAATCCTTCATGGCAAGTCCTGGGTGGTTGTGATCAGTAATGGAAGGGTACAGACAGGACAATATATGCTCTATTGTTTGCACATTTTGACTCCATAACATAATTGACAACTGTTTTAGTGACATAAATCAATTCTGATACATAGGACTAGGTATCGTTCAACATTTTACCATAATCTCTTTCAAAATAAAATTTCTCAACTCAGTGGAATTAATTGCAATCAAACAAGCCAAAATTTCAGGAGTGCTGGTATTAATAGCACAGCATGTTTATGACTAACAATGTCCATGTATAACTGTAATTTAGACAGTCAATCACCTGTCTAGATTTTGGAACAAGTATTTTTAGTGCCTGTTGATACTGATAAGTCTTCCCACACTCTATACACTCTATGGTTCTATTTAGTACAAAAACGAAACTATGATGTTTTATACAACTTGTAACAACAGTACAACCCTTTTTGGTGCTATATAGAACCATTTAGAAAAAAAGGTTTCTTTAAAGAACAATATACAACAGTTTTTTTTGTTATTGTGGTAAAAAAAGACAAGTATGCGTGCGAGTGATCATGGCTCTATGTAAATGCTGCCTTCACCAAAGAACGCTTGAAGAACCATTTTTATAAGAGAGTCCTTTGGCACTGAAATATAGTATTGACTGACAACTGAATTTTTTGAACATGTTGAAGCAATTTGGTTGTTTATAATCAAATGCAAAAGTCTGAACACCGCTGGTCACATTTTGTTGATTTTTCTAAGTAGAAACAAACTAACACATCCTCTACAGAGAACACATCTCAATATGGCATATGCATACAGGTTTTACTGCACAGTTTGTATTAATTTTCTCAGTTTAAGAAAGTGGAAAACAATAAAACATAAAATACAAAATGCCATAACTTTTGCATTTGCATATGTTTTATGTTATAGTTTGTTTACTCAATATGTTGAATTCAGCAAATAAACAGTAACTGTGTATTATCATGTGCAGAAGTGTGTTTTTACTTATTTATTTAAATTTACACTTAGAAAACCAACAAAACATAAAATTTGACGAGGGGCGCCCAAACTAATACTTACATATGACGGCACAAAATCAATCAATTTTAGGTGCATCCAGAATGATGAACAGAGCTGTAGATGGTTTCATAATAACTGAGAAGGCTCTACAGCATTGGGAATAAAGTCATAACAAAATTGACCCCTTACATGGCCAGGACCCACCGGTGGGCCCAAAGTTTTATTACACACTTCTATAACCTAAGAATAGCTCAGACAGTTTGCACTGAAGTCCCTGTGGTTACTGAATAATAAGCCTTAGTATGTAATAAACCTGGGATTTCAAGGGGTCCTTTAAACGTCCACGATGTCTTGTATTTCAGTAGTGATCAAATCTGAAGGTAGATAAAAAGACAAGAAATTACTGCAAATAGATCAATACAGTATTATATATCATCTAATGACTTCATGCTGTTCCTAAATGGATGAATTGTTGAATATAGCATCATAAAGTACCTTCTGTAATTGACATTGTATGTCATTGAATACGATACCAAAGATTATAAGATGACAAGTACATCTACTTTTGAACAGTAGTTTAAGCCTGAGGCAGGAGAGAGAGAGAGAGAACGACAGAGAGATAGAGAAAGAGACAGAGAGGCAGTGGGTGGAGGTGAGGCAGTGATAATGCTGATCCTCTGTGCTGCTGCTGAAATCTCTCAGGCACGCTTGCTCCCGTTTGTTCCCCAGAGAACCGAAGAGCGGCCAAACAAAGAGGCAGCGCTCAATAACAGGAAGGCCATGGTGAGAAATACCCGTTATCGCACTCCCCAAACACGTCAACATCGCCCTTCAGAAACAAAGGTGTGCGCAGCACCCAGTAAATAAGAGTGATTTACGGCAAAGCCTCCAGCCCTGCCTCCAACACCAGCCACTTGTTTATTAGTCCCAGTCCCGCGCATAACGAGGAGCTGCACAAGCAGCAGGCCATGACCTTCTAGGAAATGAAGCGACGTCTGGGTCCCTTGCTTGAAAAACAATGAATCGGATATCTAAATTTGGGAATAATTGAGCGGTGAAAATAACTGATTAGAGGAGTGGAATTCCACCGCGCTCCCTTCCAGCGAGTTCTCGAGGTTGGCTTTGAAGGTGGCTATATGGCCGCATTTTTGCACGCAGACCTGGATGCTGTGGCACCCTAAGAATGCCTAACACAATGGAATTCTCTTTAACAGAGGAATGTCAGTGATCCGCGAAGCAGGTCGAGCTTAAACTTACTGTAACAAGTTCAAGGTTGGGTCAAAGGTTATGCTCAGGTCAAGGCCACAGTCCCAGCAGACTGCGCTGAAGATTTGGGTGACCATTTCGCTCTGCTTTAGTTTTATAGGTGAGTTTTTCCTTCAATGAAACAGTGAAGAGAATAAAACTATATCTCATCTTCTTCTCAACAGGTCAACCAAATACCCTGACATCCAAATGTCTATGTTTTAAACAATTTTCTGTAATATCTTGTAAACAGGCTAAAACAGGGGACAGAACTTTAGAATGCAAAATCAGTGTTAGTACAGAAAAATGCATATACAAATTCTAATATGATGCCAATACTGTGCAACTTTCTGTGTTTTAAATAACTTATAAGAAGCAGTAAAAAATTTGATTTAAACACATTTTAAATGTGTTCAGAATAAAAACAGAGCTGTAGAGGATTTCTATGGATCCCTGCTGGTGACAACCTGTATATATAAAAATAATGCATGGCCATGACTTAGTAAGGCGTAGGAATGAGATAATTAAGTCATGGCCACGGGAATAAGACCATGCATTATTGCTATGCGTTAGGATCTTGTTCCCTCATTTTACTGAGTAATGACCATGCATTAAGATCTCATTTCCACACCTTACTAAGTCGAGTCAAGTCAAGTCAAAGTTTATTTATGTAGTGCTTTTTACAACAGGTGTCGTCACAAAGCAGCTTTACAGAAAAATCCGGGTCTGAGCCCCCAAGAGCGTCGCCACTGATGACAGTGGCAAGGAAAAACTCCCTAAGGGCAAGAGGAAGAAACCTTGAGAGGAACCAAGACTCAAAAAGGGGAACCCATCCTCCTCTGATTGACACCGGATAGCGAACAGCATTAGTATAAAATATTAGAATACAAAACTAAGTCGTGGCCACAATTTAATTATTTTGTTCCCGTGCCTTACTAAGTCATGGCCACACATTATTTTTATTTATACAGGATGTCACCAGTGGGGCTCCATAGATTTCATAACCAAAATATACATTTAGAGTTTGAACACCGAAATGTCATGTGACTAGTTTTTTTGTGTTTTCTTCTGCAAATTTTCTCCATAACTCAATTGTTAAGATGTAAACAAAGTCATTCAGAGTAACTTGGTGTGAAATGCTCCATTCTAGAGAAACGTCCTGAGTCAGAATTGTTACAGTGGTGGTGATAGGAACCAGATGTCTGAAGAGAGTTTAATCACTTTAAAAGCTTCATCACATAAAGTTATTGTAAGAAGTGGTTATTCATACACCACTTGATGTCTGAGACAGTGTTTTATGATAGTTTTGAGAAGGTTTTTGTGTACAACATATTTTTAAAACATATACAAGACAGAAGGGAACATGCAGGGTGCCAAAATAATCCTCAATTCATCATCACAATTTTACTATTATCAACATTGCATATATAAATTCAGAAGACACATGTAGGCTCACTGGTGGTTTTGGATAGTGAATTAAAAATGATATTTGTGATGTAGACATGGTGATCCCTGGCTCCTATTACCAGCTCTGTAAAGAAATCTGAATCTGTCAGTTTCTCTACAATGAACCATTTCACGTCAAACCTCTCTGAATGACATTGTTTACATTTCAGTGATGGAATTATGTGGATAAAATTGTGGACTTCACCTTCAGAATCTGTGTGTGACCTGAATGCCACATGTTCTCTTCTTTTGATGTTATAGTCAAGCTTTCCTTGATTTCCAAGTAAAGTACCTTAACAGTTAAATCATCAAAACCTTGCTGATTTTAAATGAAGTGCATTATCTAGCTATGTACCTTAGTTACCGTGAACTGACTGGCACTGCAATGGAGAAGAGCAGGTTTTGTTCCACATGAGAAAAAAAACATTTGTACAGGTGTAAGTAAAGTTTGTTTCATAGCACAGCACAGCCTATTTTACAAAGACAGCGTGTTTAACAAAGACAGTTTAAAAAATTAATGTCAATACCTCAGAGTAAAGTTGGCATGCTGCATGTCTCCACCTGTATTGGGGAAGTGGTTGTGATTATGTTTGTATGCATTGAAAAAAACAGGTCTGGCAGGATTAAAGTGTTATTAAATATATATTAAAGTGACCAGCAACCTTGTGACCAACCTCCATGGTGTCAGTAACATGTCTCATGTAACGTGTGTGAGCACACTGTCGTTCACTGCCAGCTTGTGTTGTTCTTTAGCGTGGCAGCATACATTTGGCTTACAGCACACGATATCAGCTGGAATAAGATGTTAATGATGTCGAGTGTGAGTAAAAGAGCAGTGTTGGATCGACACCCAATACCAGAATCATTATCAATGCATCCCTAAAATCAACAAACCAAGAAACAGAAAACAAGGTCAGCCAGCATGATTCCTAGGACAAAAACAAAAACAGGACAAATAAACAGAAACTACTCTCAAAAATGTACTCAATTAATTAAAGTAAATTACAGTCAATTGTAGTGTCAATTCTAATTAAGCGGACTGATATTTTTTATTTCATGTTATGTTTTTGTCTTGTTTAACTCATTATAGTGGAAAAGGCAACACAATAGGATCAAGTTATATCTTCATTATTTGTCAAAGTTGTTACTGTACTACCAAACCAAGGTTGAATCACGCTCAACAGTAGAATGCATGGAAACTTGTTCTTATAGCCAAAAACAACATGGTTAGACAGTTAATGTTGGGGTGTAATGGGGTGTAAGAAAGACACGCACAAGGGGAAGTAGTACAGGGGGAAAGACAACATGAAGAGGGTGAGTAAAACAATCTGCAAAAAGATGATTCTAAGTAATGTTAAAAAGATTTTGAGGTTTCCTCATCAAAGTTGCATTAGCCAAGCAAACACCTATGAATTAAATATGACAACTTGGTGATTTTCATTGAAACAACACAACCGACTCAGTTTCACCAGCTTACATGAAAGTGTTGAGTAATATCAATAAGAGAAAACACATAAAAATCAACAGAGGGATTTCATTTTTTTGAGTGCAGGAACAGAGAAAATCTGGCTTGGAACAGCAACACTAACAAGCATGCAAGAACTAGCAAAGAACTCAAGGAATTATAGTCACTGTGTATAAATGCATGAAAATAATGACAGTGTTCGGCGGGGGGTGGGGGGGGGCTATCCCACTTCTGACACCAGTGTGGTATCAAAGGAGAATAAGATGTGGGAACCATTTTTTTTTTAAGCGAATGCTCTTTCATTAAACACAGCAGCAGGGAACAAACACAGCAGCATGAACAACGTTACAGCAATGACTAGGTGGGCTTGTTGGGAACCTCATAAAACCACAGGGATCATGGTTCCATACCCACCATATTGTTGATCTGATGTTATTTACAAGCAGAGCAAGCGCAAATAAAGGGTGGGCCATGTCTCATTTACCAAGAACCAAGCAGAGCAGGCACTTAGACATACACAAGACTCAAGACCAGTCCAGGTGAACTGACACAACCACTAAATCATAATCTTGACCTTGACCTTTAAAAGTCTATGGCTATTAATTATATTGATCAATTAGCTATACTACACTGATTGCCATCTACCATCATAGGTAGATTTAGTTCTGCTGTGTTACAATAAGAAGTAGCAAAGAAATCCATTGTTATTACAACTACTAATATGAGTAATGCGCTGAAGTACTTTGAAAAAAGTAGCACAAAAAATAAGAAAATACCAAATACCATTTTATTTTGTTATGTCTTTTTAAACATGCCTGTTACACAATGATAACCAAACAGTGTGGTCAGAATTTACATCAAGCATGAACCTGTGATCTGCACATTTAGGGCCATCTAGTGGAAGCTTGAGGTGAGTCATAAGCATCATCAGCAAGAAGGAGTAGACCAATAGTAGTATTAGAGGACTAAAATAGGCCCAACTCCCTTTGGATCCCTGTGTTGTACATATTGTTCTTACAGCATACTCAGAGCCTGAGTGGCTATGATTATAGAAAGATGTATGTTCCAAACCATTACCTTTGCTCTCACTTTATTTAGATGGGCCACTGCAGGCCTCTATAGATTATTTACAGATGTTCACATTGTTAACAAACTATCTGTTGAATTGTAAACAGTGGTGGGGTTAGGGCTTGGATTTGGACCAGGGTTAGGGCTGGACCAGGGTGAGGGTTGGGTATAGGTTTTGGGTTGAGGTTAAAATTAGGTTTAGGAATAGTGCAGGTTTAGAATTAAAGTAAATTATGGTCAATTTAGCAGATATTTAGTTGAAAGCAGCTTAAGAGTAAATTAAGTATCTACAAAGCATCTAAAGTGGACTATACAAACGAAGTGTTACTTTACCTTCTCCTTACCCTGACCATTGTGACTGCTACTATACCTTCAAAACATGTCAGGGTTACTGGATCCTTTCACTCTTTCCCAAAGCAAAAAATGTATAATGCACATAAATAAATAAAAATGAAATGATTAACACTCTTAAAAAAGATGGATCTGCAAGAGTTCTTTAGTAAAGAAAATGGTTCTATACAGAACCATGAACACTCAAAGAACCATTTGCATGATTAAAGGGTTCTTTGCATGGTGAAATGTTTTTTCAGATTGGTGAAGAATGTGTTGTATATGGTTCTATATGGAGCATTTTTGAAAGGGGTTCTACATAGCACCAAAAAGCGTTCTTCTATTGCTACAAGCTTGACATCCTAACAATAAAAGGACCCTTTTTTGGTGCTACATAGAACCCTTTTCAAAACGTTATATGTATAGAACCATATACAACATCTTTAAAAAGGTTCTTTATAGAAGCATCTACAGTTATCTCGGGATTGACATAATGGCCTCTCTGCAAGGTATTCTTGATACAAATTATGGTAAAACTCTGACGGAAATTCAAAATGATACAGCTAGGTGGGCAAATATAACATCTTCATTACAGTCTAGAATTGGGACTTCAAGATGTATTGTTTTCCGGATTGTCCATAAAATTCTGTTCGCTAAACTTTGGTCCCATCATGACCAACACTATCACAAATTTCAAAGCCGTGGAAAAATATCTTGGTTATAGTGACCAAGGTCATTTACAAAACCCACTTTGGCATAATAGGAATATAAAATCCGGTACCAAACCTTTTACATCGGAGCAATGGAGAAGACAGAATATTAAAACTCTTGATGATATATTTGATTCAGAGGGGATGTTAAGTTTTGAAAATTTAGTAACAAACTTTAATATACCAAGATCTTCCTTCTTTTTATATTTACAGTTACGTTCAGCCCTTAAAGCAAACGGAACAGGGGAACAGGGCTCAAGCCACATCCAATTTATAGCTGGGTCGTTTATGCGCCACCACATGGTCTTGTATCAACTATATATTCTCACCTTACTGAAACGTTGTATAAGAAGCTCCCAATTCAGTCTATCTGGGAAAAGGAACTATCTGTTGATTCAATTGATTGGAACATAGTATGGCGAAATATATGTCATACATCAAAGAACTCCAATCATCAACTGATCCATTTTAAATATTGTCATAGGTTATATTGGACACCACGAAAACGCTTTCTTACAAAAACTACAGTACATCCCTACTGCAACTATTGTCCACAACAACCAATGGGAACTTTTTTGCACATGGTGTGGTAATGTGGGGATGTTAATGACTTCTGGATAAAGGTTACTACCATATTGTCTGCTCTGGTTGGACAAGAAATTCCCATGGATCCAGCTGTATTATTGCTAAATGATGACTCCAATTTAAACTTAACAGGCAAACAAAGGAAGATGTGGCTCGCTGGTTTAACATCGGCTAAAAAATTATTGCACAGACGTGGCTTCACCCACATAATCTAAGTGTACGACATTGGCTATTTCAACTGCATGACATAGTTAGAATTGGCCACAGCTAGGATTAAAACATCTACTCTTGAGACATGGAAACAGATTTGTTGTGATGTGACAAAAAGATTGGAACAAAGGCTATGAGGTACATCTTGTAAGCTAACATTCTTTTTTCTCTCTTTTTCATTTTATTTTTGAGATGTCATCCTTTGCACTAAATCTTACTTAGTAAATATTATAAAGTATATACAGGAAATAGGGATGGATGGACCAGTGGGACGGGGAGGGATGGGGTGGTAAGGGGGTTGTGATTTCCTGCAGTTCTGTAATGTCGTGATAAAATTCTGCTTGATTAACAGGAAACAAATAATAAAAAAAAAATGATCACAAAAAAATAGAAGCATCTACAGCACATTCTCTGTCAATCTGAAGAACGCTTTCACAATGTAAAGATCACTTTAGTCATGCAAAGGCTCATGTTCATGGCTCTATATAGAACCATTTTCTTTACTAAAGAACCTTTGAAGAACCATCTTTTTTAAGAGTGTAGGCTCGGCTGGTGGTTTCCGGCCCCATACTCAGGGCTGGACTGGGAGCCTAAGGACTGCTTTGGAAACCACACTACACTATCAGTAACATCAGTGATATAATTACAAATTTAATACATGAATATTATGAGGAACCACCAGGGTTCTCCAGGGTATGACCTCTTTTTTTGGGACCTAAACAAATGATTGTCTGAAATGTCAGGGATTTTGCTTTGCTTTCATGTTGACATTTGCTTTCTACCGTCTGCCTCCCGTGCACTCCTTTTTAAAAACCAAATAATTTACTAAAACTTAACGAAAATAATTATAGAAAAAATAATTTGGCACTAAAAAGGCATTGTGCAGCTGTCTCCCCCTTACTGTTAGACCCCACAGAGATGGTATGTAAAATAAGCCATTCAGATTTGCAGTGGTTCAGAACAGGGGTATCAAATGTTCTGTGCCTTAAAGGAGAATTGGTGAACATTCAGTTCCTGTGTGTGAATAAAAAATCTACATCTGGATTCTTCCACTGCTGTGGCTGATGAAAAATGTTGGAACACTGAACTCTTGGCGGAACCATCCACTGACCGCTGCGGTATTCTACTGTTGCCGCTGGTGGTGGCAGAATTTTCCATTGCTCCTCCATGAAAAAGCATGGAATAGCCTGTTTGCCTGTCTACCATCATAGTGTAAATGCTGCATTAGCATTGCTCCTCATTACACACACTGGATTAAGCTCATCAGCTAATTAGCAAGGCCTTCATGAGCTGAACTCACGACTTTTATTAGAGAGAAAATACTAATCTCTGCGGAGCTGTGTCCTCAAAGTAACCCAGTTTAACACCCTGGTCTAGAATCTAATCCTAAACCACTTGTTGCATATTGTGTCACTTGCTCACCTTGATTTAAGTCATATGTAAGTACATTTGTATAACTGAATGTGTTGAGAAGATCTAGATATGAACTAGGCCTACTAACACAAAAGCAAAGGAAATTAAAATCTTGACTTTTTGAATGACTGCAATTGAACTGTAACCAGTTGGAAATTATGTTGCTGATTCATACATCCTTGCTTTTGCTCTGTGGATTTTTGTTCTGACCACGACTAGGACAGCATGCTGTGGCGTCAGCATAGAGTAAGACACAGGGGAGCCATGATTCTTCTGCTGTTTTATGAAACACCAGGGCAGAAAGGCACATACAAAGCACTAACGGGAAAGGTCACCACTAGCCATAGACTTCCACGCCATGGTGACCCACCCCAACACGAAACATCCCAGCTCCCCGACACAGAGTAACACAAATAACACATATGCATACCTTTAAACGAGTAGACAAGAACATAAACAACATTAAATGTCCCTTTTACAGGATTGCACACCTCCATGACCCTCTACATAAACGTGAGCCAGTAGCGCAACGCCCAATACGTTGTATCGAACCCCTTAAAAGGCCAAGGCTCGCTGGTGGGCCCAAAATTTTATCACACACTTCTATAACCTAAGAATAGTTCTGCCAGTTTGCATTGTAGTCCCTGTAGTTACTGAATAATAAGCCTTAGTGTGTAATAAGCCTGAAATCTTAAGGGGTTAATTGATCTTTTGAGTGTCTTTTGAGTGCTTGTGTTTAAAATCCCTCAAGGAAAAAAACACAAGTGTCTCCACCTCCATTTGTGTTCAACCTGTGGTGCTACTATAGACAAGTAATAGTAAGCTGAAGAGAAACTGGTCCAGTAATGGATATATGCAGGCTGCATGAGGACTGCATGACCACAAATGCGCTAACTGGGACATGGCTTTTTACATCTATTGGACCATTCTGTCTATTAGACCAGCGGGAATAATGCTGGGTTTGCTGCCACCTGCTGGAGGTGAGTGGCATTGAGGTTAATCATGATTTTTTTAATACATTTTGAATACAATCCAGAGGAAAGTTCATCAATCCAGTGGCTGTTAAAATACAGCCATTACATTAGACGCCATCATGGAAACACCAGATGAAAATAAGGGCTGGCATTTGGATTTTATTCCCCCCTTCTAGTGCATATAAATGTTTTTTCTTTTCATTCTTTTTATCTATTACAAGGTGCATGGCAAGAACTGCATTGTTATTCCAATTCTTCTTCTTTTTCTTCTTCAATTAAAACAGGGGAGGCCTGTTAAAAACCTTTTTGTTTAACATTAACCCTTAATGTGAGCACACATTCCACTGCTACACTATTAACCTTCAATGTGTTTTTCTTTATTTTAATTGTAGCATAAACGTTTAATGCTGTAAACTACACAAATATAAAGGCTTTGCTTTAAACCATTTCAGACAGGGTTACTGGCCACTTTCTTAAGCAGTCTGTTTCCAGCACTTGGCCCTGCTAACATGGCTCATACAGCCCCTTTGATGCACCCTGAACAATGCCTGCTTTCTCATGGAAAAAGAAACACCATTTTCACCATGTCCCCTCCTTCTCTGTAGCAGTTTCACACAGTAGTGCCCTTCCAGAAGCTGAAACGAAGGAACATGTTTACTCTCACGCATCTACAGTTATGTGAAGAAGTAAAGACACAGTTTAGGCATTGGAATCTGGTATTCATTTAAGCATTGTTGATAGATAAAGGTGATATAGTGATAAGTGACACTTAAAATCATAAAAAAACACTTAAAAAAACATTTTTGTCACCCTTTATATAAAGGAAATGAAAGGAAATGCAATTTCGTCATGTGTAAAATGTAAATTGGGGTCAAATTCTTATCAAGTGCACCCAATCAGGAGCTAATGATTATGTTAGATAATATAATAGAGGAATCTGTCTTATTTAAACCTCAGATTTCTGGTCTGGTTTGCTCTTTGATATTGGACAGTGTGGTGTCTTCAGGCCTGAAGCAGAAGAGCTGTCCAAGGCGTTCAGAAAGAAGGTTGTAGAGGCCTATGAGTCTGGGAAGGGGTCAAAGATAGAGTTCTGGCCGCGGTTCAGAAGTCATGTTTAACAAAAACAAAGACAGAATTTGACCATACCAACTGTAAATGCAAGAAACCCCTCAAACATTGCACAGTTGAAAGAATTATGCCTTTTTGAGCTGCTAAATCACCTTTTTTTAAGATATTGTGTGCAGTTCCTCCATGAAACACTAGGGGGAAATACACCCTCAATTTTAGGGTCATAGATGGTCAATAAAAGTTTAATTCTTCTTATGAACTCTTTGTTTCAGTCCATCTTAAAAAAGAACTATAATTTTTATAGGAATCTTATATAAATTCCAACAACTACTGAAATTACTAGTTCACGTTACTACAGGACATTATAGATGGCTACTACAGAAGGTGAAAGTACTACAGATTAGGGATGTGCTGACCATGATTTTTTTGTCCGATTGCAATTTTGATCCAAAGCTCACACTGTGTGGGACAAATTAACAAATGAAGCACACTACCACATTTACAGGACTCTTTATTAGACAGATTTGCAATATCAACAACATAATTTGCTCATTTATGGGCAAGATTTCTTGTTTTGAATGTTGAAATTTTTAGCCAGTTGTTTTTTTTATTTAGAACAAGAATCAAGTTAGGTATTACATCAAAAGTCTAAGGCAACCAGCTATTTAGCAAATGAGTCATTATTATGCTGTGACATCTTGGTACAGGTGTAGCAGCAACATTCTGTAGGAGTGTGAGTGCACTTACCTGCTCCGGTTATTCATAAAAGTCTTAAAATTGCAACACAAGTCTGACAAAATAAATAAATAAATAAATAGATTAATTGCCTATTTTGTGTTTTGAGCAATAATCTGTTGATTCTGGTTGTGCATTCCTACTATAGATCTATAGATTTTTATAGGAGTGTTACACAGCACTCAGAAATTCCATCCTGCTTTGCACAACTCCACATATTCTCAGTACCGTGTACTGCCTGTGTCCTGTTTTGTATTTATTGTAAGTCCTTTGTATTCATTGCACTGTATTGTCTGCACTGTGTATATTGTATTGTCTTGCACTTGTGTCCCTGTGTTGCACCATGGTCCTGGAGGAGTGTTGTTTTGTTTCACTGTGTACTTGTATACAGCTGAAATGACAATAAAGCCTCTTGAACTTGATTCATTTACAACAATGTGCTGGTATATTCTAGTGAAAGGAAAGTTGCTGTTAAAAAGACTAACACTGGTGAATTTGGTTTATACTCCTAAAAGTAGCAAAGACATAGATCCCTCCAAAGACCCCTTTTCGCCTCCTTTATTTTTAGTGTAGGTGCCGTCCCTTAGTACTGTATAGTATCCATAAACTCAACCTGGAAACATTGATTTCAGAAACATGTGTTGTATTACACCTTTATTGCATTACACTTATTGTATTACATGTTGACCTACATCTATTTTATAACATCTGTATTGCAAAGAAAACTGCTGGTTCTGGATGAGTGCTGGCCTTACACACATTTCAGAAGTCTTTTTTTATTAGCAAGAAGGGCATTCTGACAGGTCTAGTTCCCTCCTCTGATTTCTAAATGCAAATACAAATTTCCATTAATGTGGAATTTCAAACTCTAAAACATTCTTTGTTTTAAAGTTCAGAACTTGGAGTCCAGAAGGTCCTACATCACAGCTGGTTCTCAAAAGCTGTGTACTCTCGCTCGGTGCCCTGAATGCCTTCTATGAGGTGTGCGAGGCCTGTGCGGATAGAGTATTTGAAGGTGAAAGCTTTCATGAGGTTGTGGCGATAGTGGCACCGTGAGAAGCTGTAGACCACTGGGTTCAGGAAGCAGTGGAGCAGGGACAAGCCCTGGGTGAGGTGCAGCGCAACATAGAGTCCATTCTCTGCCTCACAGCTAAGTGGTAGCAGCCCCAGCATGGCCAGGGCATCTGCCAGGAGGACTCCTTGATATGGTGCCCAGCAGGCCAGGAAGACCACAATATAAGTAAGGATGTTCTTCTTATTGACACTACAGTCTGGGTCCCTATTTGAAGAGGCCAGAGCACTTGCTAGCAGCACGGATGAGGTGGCAAAGACAGAGAAGGGCACAGCAAAACCCAACACTACAAAGCTTAATTGCAGGCCCACCATCCACTCCATTTGGTTGTTTTCTGGGTAAACAGGACGGCACAAGGTCACATCGCTGTGCACAGACTTAACCGATTGGAGGAAGTAGGTATCAGGCACTGAAGCAATCAGAGCAACTAGCCATACTCCAGCACAGACCAGACGCCGCATAGTCTTTTCCCATCGAAAGAAGGCGTCGTCTGTCCAAACCACGGTCAGGTAACGTTCCACACTCATGCAGGCCAAGAAGAAGATGCTAGCGAACAGGCTAACACTGAAGGTCAGGTGAGTCAGCTTGCAGGCAGCTTGACCAAAGGGCCAATGACCCTCCTGTGCAAGTGAGCTTGCCCATATAGGAAGTGTGGTCACCACACATAGATCAGCCACAGCCAGGTTGAGAATGTACAAGTGCATCTCATGACGGTGTCGACGCTCTGAGCGTAGGTTGATCCAGATTACCAAGCCATTGGCAGCCACACCCACCACAAAGATGAGGACGTAGAGGGTGCACATGGTCTGGAGGAGGGCTGAACGTCTGAAGTAGGTGGGGCACATTTGGGTCTCTACCTGTGACATGTTGTGATGGTCTGTCATATTGAGGCCATTCCATGCAGTGAATAAGTCAGAGAGTTCACCGGCAGTGAAGCTCATTTTTTACTAGTAGAGGATCTGGAAAAAAAGAAAATCTATCAAATATAACTAAGGAGAAATAAAAAGTGAATACTATTATATCACTGAGTGGGGATAGAGAAGAGATAATGTCATCAAGAATAACAAAAATGAGCATTATTTATGTAGCACCTTTACAACGACAAAGGCAAATAACATTAATTCATTTCAGAGAATGAGCCTGTGATGCTTACATTTGGTCATGTGACATACAGTCGTATGTAAAAGTTTGGGTGCATCCTGATCAAATAGCATAGGGCTTCATTCACCAACCATTCTTAAGAAGAAATTTCTTCTTAAAACCCACTTTTGTAGTTTTCACAAGGTTTCTGACATTCACCAACGGGATTTGTTCTTAGGTAAGAACAGAATCCACACACACTTAAGAGCACAAAGGTGCGAACAGTTCTGCAGTTTAGAAGTCTGCTCAACTTAAAATGATATAGTAACTGATTTCATGGCTTGTCTTGAGTTGACTCAACTTGAGGACACTTGAGGTTCACACAACTCAAACTTCTTAGTTGAGTCAAAAATTCTCCCACTACTGTTTCTAGCTCTGCATCTGTTAGACGAACAAAACTGGTCTTGGGTTTATTGACTCAGTTTCTCTACTAGCTGGAACTCCTCTTATCACACAGTCACATCTGGCATATTTCCCTCTTGGGCTTCCAGACATGCACAGCTATGGCACTGCTGGGGGTCAAACTCATAATCTCCTGATGTTGATTTTCTCCAGTGTGTTAAACATTAGTAGACACAGTATCTAGGTGGCTTCACGTGTTCCAGAGTGGCGCAGTGGACTAAGCTGTCGCCCCCACAGAAGGTTGTGAGTCGCATCAGTTCATAACCAAGAAGAAAAATGTCTAACAGGATTGTATGATGGAAAGAGTCCGTAGTGGGGAAGCTGCGTATAAAAAACAAGCTCATTTTATTTACCTCACTGAGATGCTTAACTTAAAAATTAAGAGAATGTTTGACTCAACTAGGACGTTTGAGCTGTGTGTACTTTTGTGTCCTCAAGTTGAGTCAACTCAAGAAAAGCCAGGTAATCAGTTACTGTATCATTTTGAGTTGAGCTGACCTCTCATTTTTAACAGTGAACACATCATGAATCTGACGTAGACTTTTTCTTAGGATGTTTCTCAAGAACAAATGAAAGAAAAAGTTAGGAAGATACTGGAAGTAGTAGTTCTAAACTACTCTATACAGTAAAAAAATGACAAAAAGGAAGATATTGGTGAATGGGACCCATAGTTTTGTTGATTTTCTAAGTGAAAATAAGTACACATCCTCTATTTTTCTGCATATTGGGGAAAAATAATATAAAACGTGGCCTGTGCAAAAGTTATGACACATTTTATTTTTTATATTAGGTCAGAAAAGGCCATATTTAAGTTGAGGATGTGCAAACTTATTTTCAGAAAATTAACAAAACAGGTCATTTGACCTGGGGTGTTCAAACTGTTGGATTAGAAGTCTTTTTAGTCGATGCCAGTGATGATGGATTGCTATGTGACATTGTCAGAACAGTGTACGTTAACACTAAAAATTGCTAAAAATTGTCAAATGATTTTAATGTTAAAGTCATTTAATTGTAAATAGCTCTGAGTGATATTTGGAATGGATTTTACATTGTGTGGTTGCCAGGGTTGTGGACTGACTTCTGATTATAGTTGTGAATTTGAAAGCAGATCCAGCATATATATGCAGCCTCATTCTAACTGTCAACTGATGTCCAACGGTAACATCTTCAGAAACACATTTAAAGGCTATTATTGAATGAATGCAGCAAATGAGGACATCGATATGTGCCCTACACAACACACACACACACACACACACACACACACACACACACCACACACACACACACACAACACACACACTCACACACACACACACACACACACACACACACACACACACACACACACACACACACACACACACTCACACACACACACACACCCACACAACACACACACTCACACAACACACACACACACACCCACACAACACACACACTCACACACACTCACACACAAACACACACACACACACACAACACACACTCACACACAAACACACACACACACACACACACACACACACACACACAACACACTAAGACACAAGAAAGTAAAAGGGTAAAATATACACTAGCATTCAAAAGCTTAGAATCACTTCTCATTTTAAAAACTGCTGTTATTTCATTCAGAAGTTAAACCGTGTAAACTGGAATACTATAAACCAGACACTAGACGGCATTTCACAGTGTTTTATTTATTTCAGATTTTTGGAACATCTAAAAGTTATTAAATCATAAATAATGCACTGTAATTATTCATTTGCAGTAAATAAGTTGTCCAGGGACGTGGGAAGGTGTTAAGTTGTGGGTGCTGAAATTTTAAGCCATGTAGGAGCGTAGACGCGTCGTGATATTATTTGCCTTTTTTAAACAATTTACATCAAACAGAGCGCGCCTTGCAGTGCTATAATGAGGCGAGATGACAACAACACGTATAACTGACACCACAGACCACTGACTCACAACCTCCCTCTGCGCTTTCCTTCTGGACGAACGTTATGCAAATAAGCTGAGTGGTGACCAATCAGATTGTTAATATGTGGCGCAGTAACCGATTATGTCCCACCCACAGTCACACTGTGAGATTTAACACTGCAATGCGCTCTGAATGGGAGATATAACGGTCGATAAAAACTTAATTATTACGAGAGATGATTATTTTTAAGTGTAAAAAACAATATTGGGCTGCTTTGGGACTTTAAGCTGTCCTATAACTCTGCATAGGAATATTTCTCTCTTTGCACCTCAACCTTTGACCAAGGCTTATTATAAAGTTCACACGTTATTATTATTATTATTATTATTATTATTATTATTATTATTATTATTGTTATTATTATTATGAACAATTAAACTGTCAGGGGCTGCTGCAGCCCTCTCACAGCTCGCCCACTTCCCTCATCCTTGCCCGAGATTTGGTTACCACTTGTGTACATATAAAGTAGTGTGAAAAAGTCTTAGGCGCCTAATCGCACTGCTGAAAACCTTTTATCTTGGCAGTGTGTTTTTGACAGTTAAGCACTACATACCATTCGACTAAGTGCAAAAACCATAAATACAGCAAAAAGTAAGGAGAGTTTCTCATTTTGAAAAAAACAGTTGACATCCTGTGATCTAGTCTGAAGAACTAATTTGGGTTCAGATTTCTCCTGGACGCCTCCAGCCAGTTTACATCCAGATTCGTTCAATTCCATCAGCAGCACGTCTGATTGATATAAGCCAAACCAGGTGTTGGATGATAAATGCAAATAATATGGGCTTCCTCGAGGAGAGGTTCGGAACAGGTTAAACGAAATGACATGCATAAAATCTGTACTTATTCTCTCAATGTTGTTTAGATTTATTCTAATATTAGTATTTCTCCTAACAGCAAACAATGTAAATGTACCCCTTAAAGGTACAACAGTGGTTTCAAGGTCCAATAGTGTACCATAAATAAGTTTTTCCCCGGTGAAAAGTGCGTAATTGTACCTTTTGATAACCTAATATTTTTAAAACAGAGCAATAAAATAAAAAGCCTGGAGACGAGACGGGGTGTGTGGAGTCAGTACATAGAATTTAATTGTATTATGGTACAATTATGTTCCCTGACTAAAGGTAGTGACAAGAGGGGTCCCAGTGATAGTTTTGTAACTTTTTTTTCTGAGAATTTATATATATATATATATATATATATATATATATATATATATAGGAGTTACAGCGAGAATACACGTTAAAATGCTCGTATTCACCTTAAACACTGGTGTACTGTTGATTTCTAAGGTGAGAATGCGTTGTTTTTATAAGAGACGCAACAGAAGCGCTTACCTGCTCGGGCTTAGAGCGCGGTGGTGTTACAGCGTTCGCTGCGCGCGGAAAGGCGGAGATTATAACTGCATGAGCAGAAGCTCCTCAGACTTTCGTTTGCCGTTTCAACCAGGACGTCCCTGCCGTTTCAACTGCGACGCCCCTCACAGCGCTTTCATGCCGAGGACTGTTTGGTGTCTGAGACGTACAGTGAACGAGGGTGTTGTGAGGGGCAGATAGGCTACCTGCAGAAACCAACCGTTTCACAACAAAGAGTTACTGGTTTACACAGTAATGCGACGAATGTAAGGCGACACTCATGTCACACACTTCTCAGTTCTTCTTAAAAAGAAGATTTACGCGTTTAAAACTCTCAGTTTCTCAATATTCCTTGTATCACAGTTGAAAACAGTCTACGGTGGTTTCACTTTAATACATTGTGCATAAACTTTGCTTCACTGACTGAAAATCAATCTGCCGGACTGTAACATCTCCACAAGCACACTTTCAGCACAATTTAGGGCTCCACATCAAATGAACAGTACAGTTAGGCCCGTTCCCAGTTTGGGGTGATGAGATGATGCCATGCTTTAGTTAAAACAGCAAATATTTTCTCCAGTATGTTAAACATTTGTAGACACAGTATCTAGGTGGCTTCATGTGTTCCTGAGTGGTGCAGTGGACTAAACTGTCACCCCCACTCAACTAGGACGTTTGAGCTATGTGAACGTTTGTGTTCTCAAGTCAAGTCAACTCAGGAAAAGCCAGGTAATCAGTCAGTGTATCATTTTGAGTTGAGCTGACCTCTCATTTTTAACAGAGAACATCACAGTTTGGCCCATTCCCAGTTCACCCCTCGCCCCTACCGCTTAGCCCTTACCCTTCCGTTTTGTGCGTTCATGTCTAGGGTAGGGTGTCCCGATTTTTTTTTTAGATAGAGGGGTGGGGTGAAGCGTTAGGGCTACATGGCCCTCCAAATAAAGGTTTTTCTCTGTAAAAAAATATGATAACCACTGTATTATCTTAGTTTAATGTCGTTTTAATGTGTTACGGTCCTTTTCTTCATAACAAGCATAAAAATAGTATGCTGATATTTTGGTAGCTAGCCAGTTAATTTTGCCGTTCCACCTTAAATGGTGGATTTAAGGTGGAACAGAAAAAATTCTAACAAGAAGCTGGCAAATACCTGACTTAAGCTTAATATCACAGAAGAATTAGGGGTGGGCAGTAATAGTCTTGCCCAAAACTGAAGCACAAACTGCCTGCATATGAACATCTCAGTCCAATCCATGTGCATGATATGGGATATGGAGTTTTTCCCCACCTTTGTTGCTGTAACAATATCTGCTTTTCTGCAAAGGTGTTTTTGCAAGATTTGGAAAAGATTTGTGGTTGATTGTGTAAAACATCTTAAAGGACGGGGGTGGCATGGTGGCGCAGTGGGTAGCGCTGTCGCCTCACAGCAAGAACAGCCTGGGTTTGATTCCCAGCTGGGCGACCAGCGCCGTTTCTGTGTGGAGTTTGCATGTTCTCCCAGTGTCTGCGTGTGTTTCCTCCTACAGTCCAAAAACATGCAGTCAGGCTGATTGGACACGCTAAATTGCCCCTAGGTGTGACTGTGTATGTCTGTGGAAAAACAATTTTTTTCTAGCATCATCAGAATACAAGAAGTTGATACAGTACTAAACTGTCACTGGGGCAGTACCCCTCTTGTCACTGGGGTGGTACCCTCAAATGTACATCTTCAGTACCTTTAATCAGGGAACATAATTGTACCATTTTCCACTCTGTCTTGTGTCTAGACCTTCTATTTTATTGCTCTGTTTTAAAGCATTAGGTTATGAAAAGGTACAAATATATACCTTTCCCTGGGAAAACCTTTTTATTGACCTGTACACAGTTGGACGTTACAACCACTTTGAGGGTACATTTACATTACATTAACGAAAAATGTACCTGCACAGTACCTTTATTTTGGCAGGGTAGAATCCACATATGGACACTAAGCTGCAAAAGCAGCCCATTTTTAAACCCCTCTCCTAAAAAATATTATTTACACATATCCACCATACAGGGCAGCCAATCAGAATAGGGCTTGTTTAGATATATCAGTCTTAAAGGCACAAAACACAACAACTTGTTTAATCCTAAGGGATAAACAATGTTATAAAATGGTCATGTGAAAGAGAATTGTGTTTTTAGTACATAAAGCACACACAAACATGATAAGTGAACCTCAGGGGATGAAATAAAATGCAAGAAAAATGTATGATATGGGCTCTTTAAATATCCATTTATGTTAAATGCTTAAAAAATTGAAAATTAAAATTGCAGAACTATCAAAAACTTATGTCCCAAAACATATAATGTTTTTCACTTTCCATTTAAACATGTCCCTGTACAAACTTCATGCATCTGGAAACATCTGGCACAAAATTCACCAAAGGAGTGCACAAAGAGGAGACAAGCATTGTACTAAGGACTGTGCCATACATAACTGTTTTCCATAAATAAATAAATAAACACATAAATACATTTATTTTATTATCATGACTATTTATATTGTTGCACATCACTCACTGGTTAGATTTCTCTCATTTTTCCAGCGTATGATCAAGCTAATAATAACAGTGATTTTTTTCATACTGGTTTTACCAAGAATACTTTTGAATATGAAAGGCACTGTACATGCATAGACAAATAAGCAAACAAACAAGCAAATGAATAAATATGTTGTCGAACCGACTGTCAATAATGTCATGACACTTGCCTGCAAAATCAGGACTGCACAAATCATGTTAAAAATTTCAAGCAGTAATTGAATATACTGATCTGATGCTAAACAAAACTTCATCTTTCCATGTACTGCGCTTGCAGTATTTGTTATGAAATCTCTTTAATGAATTTCTGTAGTTTCTGTAACTCTGATGTGGGATGAAGATATGACCTCATAATATGATAGGAATCAGCGGAAGGCTAATTGTTTTGAAACCGTTTGAAAGGGCCGGGCCCACCATCCCGGATATGTCCATTGTCCTTTCATATCAAAAGTACAATAGCAGGTTCCAAAGCTCTGTTATAAGCATGTTTTCCTTTGACCTGTGCCAGCGACTTTATCTCTGCTTTTCTTTTCCCAATGCGTGTTACTTTGAAATGAGGGATTGAATACGATGACTTTAAACTTTAAGCTGTAAAAACTGCAGGAATTCTTTATTGCTGAAGGAAAAGAACAAGAATATACACAGCAGGGTTACATACGCTAAACGACAAATGTCTCTCTGCCTTTCACAGAATTGATCCCTAAGTTATATGAAATTTCTGAGTCATTCCATTTAAATGATACATAATGCTTTTATCTCTACATCTTATTCCTCCACAGTCAAGCCTTAGTAACCACCTGGGATACCACAGCAACTGCCTAGCAACAACTTAGCAACCACCTGGGATACCATAACAACAGCCTAGCAATGATTTAGTAATCAGCTGGGATACTGTAGGAACACTTTAGCAACCACCTAGCAACACCTTAGCAACCACTTGTCATACAATGGCAATGGCCTAGCAACACCTTAGTAAGCACCTGTGATACAATAGCAATGGCCTAGCAAAACCTTAGTAAACACCTGGGATGTCACAGAAAAGGCCTAGCAACACCTTAGCAACCACCTGTGATACAATAGCAATGGCCTAGCAACACCTTAGTAACCACCTGGGATGCCACAGAAAAGGCCTAGCAGCACCTTAGCAACCACCTGTGATACAATAGCAATGGCCTAGCAACATCTTAGCAACTACCTGTGATAGTATATTAGCAGCCTAGCAACAACTTAGCAACCACCTGGTATACAATAGCAATGGCCTAGCAACACCTTAGCAACCACCTGAGATAGCATATCAGCAGCCTAGTAACGTTTCAGCAACCACTTTGGATACCATAGCAATGGCCTACCAAACCTGAATGACCACCTGGGATAGCATATAAGTGGCCTGGGAACACCTTAGCAACCACCTGGGATACCATAGCCATGACCTAGCAACACCTTAGTAACCACCTGTGAAACAATAGTAATGGCCTAGCAACACCTTAGTAACCACCTGGGATACCATAGCAACAGCCCAACAAAACCTGAGCAACCACCTAACAACCTCTAAGCAATGCCCTAAGAACAAGATGGAATACTATAGCAAACTTGTAGCAACACAATAGCAACTACCTAGAATTACTATAAACCCAATTATGTTATCAAAAACAATCATCAATATTTTCTTTATTAAATACTCGCGCAAAAGAAGGCTGTGTGCAGGACATGTCAGAATGGTGCTATTTCTGACAGTGGATATGTGTTTGTTGCCTTCATTTATTTTAACAACAGTGAACAAATTAAATTACAGAACATTGCATGGATAAAAGTATGTGTACATCATTCTTATAAGTGGGCTTGACAATTGCAATGCTATCACTATAGACAAACACAGGCAGTAGAATGAGTCATGTTAAATAGAACAGTAACTTTCAGTATGTCAGGGTCACAGGATACCACCTTTCCAACAACTCAACTCAACAAATGTCTGCTCTGCTAGAGCTGCCCCAGCCAACTGTAAGTGCCATGATCATGAAGTGGAAATGTCTAGAAGCAACAACCACAAAGTGGCAGGAGATATAATCTCACAGAGCAGGACCGCAGAGTGCTGAAGCTCTAAAACACTTATCTGTCACAATTTTGCACAAGCCTGAAATCACCATGTTCAATGTCAAATGCTGTCTGCATGAATGCATAGTGCTAACAGCAAAATCGTGGACCTTGCTTTGTGCACAAGGGCACTGTCATGCTGGAACAGGCAGTCCAGGCTGAAATATGTCTTGTAGATGCATCTTGAATGGGTGGGTTGAACTGCTGTGAGCTGAATATGCAGAAATGTGTTGTTTTTTGCAAACCAGAGCATTGTTGCTACTTAGTTTCCATATATAGACTGAATGGACTGGTGAGAGTGGACACAGTATATTTTGAATTTTTTACTAGTTTACATACTACATGAAACATTTTCTTAAAGGAAGAAAGAAAGAAAGAAAGAAAGAAAACAAAAAAGGAAATTTAGATTCTTTGATGCCCAGTGTTCTGGAATGACAACACATTTTTGGTCATATACTGTAGTAACACACAGCAGAGTCCACCTTGTACATAACTCCAGACACCTGCAAGGAGAAAAAAGTACAGTTTTCAGAGGAAGTGGCTTTGCGGGTTTGGTGATAGACTGATACTGCATGTCTTGGGTGTAGCTTTCACACATTTTACACCTTTCCTGAACCCACAGACCATGATACACCCTCAACGAATATACCGCGAGATACACCCTACATCATTCACAAGTGCATGACAACTTCATGAACATTACATTCATCAACACCTTTGATAAATTTCAAATTCAAAACAGCAAAAGCTCTATTTATATTGTACTGTTCATCTGGAGCTGCTAAAGGGGGTAAAATGTGAGCTAAACCAAACAGAAACCTTGATGCCTTATCAGCCCTTTTACAACATAAATCAGCTACTGTGTAGTCTGTAAGTAATTTAACGGTGGCATAGTTTTTAGGAAATGAATAACTGCCCTCTTCATTATACAACCCCATTTCCAAAAAAGTTGGAATGCTGTGCAAAATGTAAATAAAAACAAAATGCAATGATGTGGAAATCATTTATAACATATCAAATGTTGAAACTGAGAAATGTTATTGTTTTTTGAAAAATATAAAAGAGCATCTCAGAGAGCATCTCTTTCAGAAGTAAAGATGAAGAGGGGTTCACCACATTGTGAAAGACTGCACGATCAAATGGTGCAGCAATTCAAGAATAAGGTTTCTCAACACAAAATAGCAAAGAACTTTTGGTTTTCATCATCTACAGTACATAATAACACTAAAAGACTCAGAGAATCTGGAGAAATCTCTGTATGCAAGGGACAAGGCCAGAAACCAGTATTTGCTGGCCACAATCTTTGGGCCCTCAGACGGCACTGCATTAAAAACAGACATGATTCTGTAGTTGAAAGCACTGCATGGGCTCAGAAACACTACTGAAAACCACTGTCTGTGAAAACGGTTCATCACTGCATCCACAAATGCTAATTAAAACTCTTAAATGCAAAGAAGAAACTGTACATAAACAGGATCCAAAAACGCCGCTGCCTTCTCTGGGCCTGAGCTCATTTAAAATGGACTGAGGTATAGTGGAAAAGTCTCCTGTGGTCTGACAAATCAACATTTGGAGTTCATTTTGGAAATCATGGACACTGTGTCCTCCGGGCTAAAGATCACTCAGCTTGTTAGTGCACAGTTCAAAAGCCAGTATTCATGATGGTATAGGGGAGCATTAGTGCACAAGGCATGGGTGATGTGCACATCTGTGAAGGCACCGTTAATGCTGAACGAAATATACAGGTTTTGGTTTCGTCTTTTTCAGGGAAGGCCTTGCTTATTTCAGCAAGACAATGTCAAACCACATTCTGCATGTATTACAACAGGATTGCTCCGCATTAAAAGAGTCCGGGTGCTAAACTGGCCTGCCTGCAGTCCAGACCTGTCACCACTGAAAACATTTGGCGCATTATGAAATGAAAAATACGACAAAGGAGACTCTGACCTGTTGAGAAGCTGAAATCCTACATCAAACCAGAACAGGAAAACACATCACTTTCAAAACTACAGCAATTGGTCTACTCAGTTCCCAAACACTTACAGAGTGTTGATAAAAGAAGAGGTGATGAAACACAGTGGTAAACATGCCCTGTCCCAACTTTTTTGGAATGTGTTGTTGGCATCAAATTCAAAATGGGCATATATTTTTCAATTTCCCACAGGACCACCACAGAGCAGGCATTATTTAGGTGGTGGATCATTCTCAGCACTGCAGGCATGTTGACATGGGGGTGTGTCAGTCTGTGTTGCGCTGGTACAAGTGAATTAGACACAGGACTACAGTAATTGTACAACTACAGAGTCTACCTATACGGTAAGCTTACCTGAAAAATGGACAATGAGTGTAGGTGGATCTTATATATACACATATATGTATATATATGAATATAGCTGGTACACTGACTACAACGAAAAGTGAAGTTAATACGGCAATATTGTAGTAATACCAGTGCACCACAAGGTGGCACTGTACATCCATAAAATCAACTGGCTCAAACTAATGAAATAAGATATAGAAATCCCTTTTTTTAACGCGATAAATATCTGCTACATTTAATAACTGGCAAATAGTCAAATTACTAAATAGAAATCAGCTCTGATTTTGGTTTAAGAAAGTGATGCATGTTGTGAAGTCACCACTGCTGATGTTAAAAGTTTGTCAAACAGCTTTACACTGTGACAACTTCCTTCTTAACCTACAAAAGTGTCTTTGTTGTAAGGATATCTGACCTATCTAAGCGTTCGGGCTCAATGACAAGCGGAGGTGAGAGAGAGAGAGAGAGAGAGAGAGAGAGAGAGAGACAGACAGACAGACAGACAGACAGACAGACAGACAGATATTGGTTAATATTATTTTTGGTTGATATATTTTCATGCTGGTGCATGATAACAATCACAAATCAGAAGATGTTTTAGAGGGGGATAAAAGTCATTACGTTTCAATGGAAGATATTAGTAAAACAAGAATTTTGTCCTTTACCTAAAATGATATGATGAATCATACTTGGTACAAAGTGATTCATTGTCTTCAGTAGGGCTATATAATTGTACATCATGGATTAAAGTATTGCAAACTATCCTTCAAAAGGTTTTTTAGATGTTTTATTAAAAACATAAGAGTTCTGTGAACAACAAGTGAGTGAAATGATAAATAATATATTGTAATTATTTATTGACATTAACATTTGGTCAAGTTATGGGAGTTTTTAAATACCTCAGTGTCACTGCTAGACTGAGAATAGTCCATCAACCAAAAATATCCAGCCACAGCATCCTGTGGGCAGCGTCCTATTACCACTGATGAAGGACTAGAGGACGACCAACACAAACTGTGCAGCAGCAGATGAGCTATCGTCTCTGACTTTACATCTACAAGGTGGACAAACAAGGTAGGAATGTCTAATAGAGTGGACAGTGAGTGGACACAGTGTTTAAAAACTCCAGCAGCACTGCTGTGTCTGATCCACTCATACCAGTGCAACACACACTAACACACCACCACCACGTCAGTGTCACTGCAGTGCTGAGAATGATCCAGCACCCAAACAATACCTGCTCTGTGGTGGTCCTGTGGGGGTCCTGATCATTGAAGAACAGTGTGAAAGGGGGCTAACAAAGAAACAAATGAACTAGAGTCTGTAATTGTAGAACTACAAAGCGCACCTATATGGTAAGTGGAGCTGATAAAATGGACAACGACTGTACAAACAAGGAGGAGGTTTTATTGTTATGGCTGATCAGTGAATATATGATCATGTGCTTAAAATGAAATCTGCTGAATTTGCCATATTTACTGTCAGACTTGAAGTGAGCTTTCAGCTCTGCAGGACAGACTGCTGCTGCATAACACAATGAACGAATTAGAGCAAAGAGCTAAAAAAGCACGTTTTATTTTCTTTATATTTAGGTTTTAAAATAAGTTTATTTGTGGTCATTTTGCAGGCTGTGCTGCTGCAGCTGCTGCCCTGATTTCCGCGCATGCGCACACTGCCTGAGTCACGAGAGAACCGCATCACCGCATAGCATCCCTCCGCCTTTTGCAGAAAACAACACTGGGCCCAGATGCAGAATTACATATTCAACTCGTTTTTAACCACAAATAAATGATGCATTTCATAATAGCCGTCTTATAAATCGACGCTGTATGCCTTCTGGTATTTATGTGCGCTATCTTGGTCTCACATCACAACACGTTAGGGGCTATTTCACTGCACAGTCGCGGAAGGGAACCGCAGAGGGCGAGGGATGTGAGGCGGTCAAGATGGCGGCGCCCTGTGGAGTGCAGTTTCTTTAAGAGGTAAACAGGCTTCGTTTTTTAAGACGGATTTATTTTCGCAGGCGTGAAGTGTCACGTTCTGGGACAACCTAGAAAATCTGATGGGAGCCTGAATTTGATTTGCATTCTGTGCTCAGCCAGGCGTCCGTTTGAATTTGCTCAAAAAGCTGTCGGTAATGCTCCTCTGCTCCGGACTGAGTGCAATAAAAGCCTTCAGTTCTCATTGATTTATATGGAGGAGCTGCAGCAACCAGGGCATTTCCCCACATGCTTGTGGGTGTGCGTTCAAACCAGTCGACTGTGTGCGTTTGGTAAAATTAAAAGTCATCTTTTCGTTATTTTTGTGGAGTTAGTCTGGCGAGTCCTGGCCATTGTTCTCGGACGAAGCTGAAGTCCCCTTCTTATTCGCTGGCTTCTTATTCGAATTCTCCCGTTCCACCTTAAATGGTGCAGCAGTTACATTCTGGCGACTCGGGGCTCCAGAATGGAACTGCTGCACCATTTAAGGTGGAACGGGATAATTCGAACAAGAAGCTGGCGAAATAGGAAGCCAACTTCAGCCTCGTTGTTCTCGGGCAGTTGTTGTTTACGCCAGTCAGTCATACAGTCAAGGAGGGACGGCAGTGCAGGGAGGAACCGAGCTGGCAGAACGGGTTATGGCTTTCTGTTGAAGTTATTCCTTCCAGCAAACAGCAAATATTGCCCAGATCTTATCTGAATGCAGATGTGGTGTGGTCATGTGCACCACTATGTATTATGAACTCCAGGCCTTCAGCTCTAGCTCTTGCAGAATCTTGCAGAGGAGCAGCTTGGTGACTGCTGTCTTTGGAGCATAGGAGTTTGGCCACAGCAGTTTCTTTTATATGAACTGGAGCTTCAGCATCATAGTTTAGCACTCTGAACTCTGAGTTCATGTTTGATGGTTGAATGAACCCTTGATCTTGTATGTGAGGTTCATCCTTTTGGCCCTCACTTTAAAAGCATGATGAGGTCTAGTGGGATCTGTAATGGTTATCGAGTTTCTGTTCTCCCTTGCTTTTGTGGAGTACCCTGTCCTGTGCTTTTTAGTGTTTTCTTGCTCTAACACATCTAATTCAACTCAGAAAGGGCTTGTTAATGGGCTGATTCATTGGATCAGGTATGTTGGGAGCAGGAAAATGCTCGGATGTACAGGGCCGGGTTGGGATGTTTGGCTGTGATTGGAATTGCCTGTTCAATAGGCTTTTATGGCTCAAATGGCAATTCCACTGATTTTTCAAAATTTCTGCATGGTTAGTATGTAAACAAAGATATTCAGAGTGGTTTGATATGAAATGCTCCTATCTAGGGAAACTTACTAAGTCAGAATTGATCATAGTGGTAGTGATAGGAACCAGATATCTGAAGAGTTTCATTCTTCTGAAAGCTACCTCACAGAAAGCTTTCACTTGAAATTGTTACGTATATGCTGCCTGGTGTCTGGCTTTACCATAGTTTTGAAGTTTTCAGAGAAGATTTTGGCCTGAAAGAATATATGTATGTATGTATATATATATATATATGTATATGTGTATGTGTGTGTGTGTGTGTGTGTGTGTGTGTGTGTGTATGTGTATATATGTGTACACACACGCATGGTGTTATGAGGCAAGTCTCAAAAGAAAGCATATATTACAGATTCACCTGATTTGTGTAGATCTGAATTGGTATCTTCCTCTTCACTGAACCATTTCACATCAAACGGCTCTGAATGACTTTGTTTATATCCACAACAGCTAAATTATTCAGAAAGTTTGGAAAATCCGTTGAATTCCTTTTTAGTCTGTGCTTGTAAAACTTTTAAGTAAAGACCTAAAATAGGAAGGTAAACTGAGTAGGTCTGTAATGATGAATCATCTCATTTTGGGGTGAACTTGTTCTGTTGTCATGCCCATGCAAGCACGCCTGATATCAGGAATAACAAAGAAATGTTCAGCATATATCTACATATGATAAGAATCAGCAAACTGTGATGTTGTTTGCTCTCTCGGTGTCATTTAGCATGGCTTTTATCAGCAACAGGACTAGCCTGACAGAAATTCACTGAACAATTGTATGATTGAGCAGTGTATTTGTGTTGAAACTTGCATTGATTGTGAAGTGAAAGTCTGATTATAACTACCCTCACTGCTTGGTAAATGTGTTTTATGGCAGCATGAAATACTGGAAACTAAACTCACAAATGATTTAAAAATATGTAGTGTTTGTATTGGAGATCAGGAGGGAAAAAAAGTTATTAAAGGTCTCTTTTTGTGTCCCATCTGTATCTCCACATGCAGTGGTGCCTGGAGACTGTATCGGCGGGTGGCCCAGGGACCCCGCCAGACAGGTCAGGAGGCCGTGAAAGTGACGTCTGAGAGCCCCTCCCCTCCCCTCACGGTCCATCTCAGCAACACACCCTCCACGCCCCCACGTAGCCAGCACCACCATGGCCAGGGAACAGCTCAGTGTGGGGGACTTGCTCCCCCTCCTGGAGACCTCTGATCTCCATCAACTTGAAGAAATCAAAGGTCTCATCAATGAACACCTCAGTACAGGTACTAGACACAGGACACTTTACCATACCACCGTGTACCTATAAGTTTTTATTTTTGTAAAATTATTTAGACTTGTATTTGTCCTTTATTTTGCCGTATTAATCCAGTATGTTTTGCTAATTTGCCCATATCTTTTCTTTAGGATTGACATTTGAAATGTGTTTTGCAGAGCGAGGATCTGTGCTCCTGAATGGCTTGGTGGATTACTTCTTGGAGACCAACTCGACCCAAGCTATGCACATCCTGTGTTCAGTGAGAGAGCCGCATGACAAGGTCAGGAACTGCTTAGAATGCCTCACATGCCACAGACCTCTCTGAGTGTCACTGCTGAGGGATGCTGTTTTGTCATTTACAGCTTGTGGAATAAGTTATAGATCAGGAATGGTCATTTCAATCAGTTTTGATATTTGAATTTGTAAGGTATTATTAAAAAATATTTGAATAATACCCCCTCCACCCAAAAAAATAAAAGGCTACTGCGTGGTGGGTAGGCAGCACTAGAGACAGTGATGCCACTCAGCATCATACTATTGTTATTACTGTACTATACTAAACCCAGCCTCAGATTACGAAGCCATAGTGACAGACAACTTACACTTTAAGATAAACAGACAAATGTTAATTGTCTGTTCTCAACGTTACTAGCCTAGTAACTTCGTATTTCACACTGTGACTTTTAGCTCAAAGTTTTGTTTGTGAGTTAACTTAATAGATTTGCTAATTCACTAAATGATAAACTGAATGTTTTTTTCATTAAATCTGCATGAGTCGAGTGTAAAATGATCTTGCACTTCTTGTTCATCGGCTATGTGTGCTTATGTTGTGCTATTGTGCCACTTTGTAGTACCTGCTATCTTGTGCCAGAGACCCTTTGGTGCCACAGTGCAGAGCTTCTCCTCCAGTTTGTGATAGCGTTTAGATGGCTGCAGTAGTCTTTCTATGCTTCCATGTTTTGCACTAATCAGATCGTGAGCTGCAAACTCTGAACTGCCTTTTTGTGGAGTAGAGAGTTCAGATATGTTGTAATTCTTAAAGGAACAGTGTGGGGGAAAATCTATATTTCCACTCACCCCAATGTGGGCGATTGACCAAGATGTCCAAATTTTACTTCTTAAACATTGAGGCTAACAAACACTAAAACTCAAATTTTTTTTTTAAAGTGCACACCTAAAATGTCTTTCAAACTGCATCCAGGTCTTCATTAAGGTCATGCAGACTTGTCAATGTGGTTTAGGACACTGTTTGACTTGCTGTGAACTATACAAAAATAACAAAACTACAAGCAGCCATTTTAAACAATTGTATTCACAAACCACCTCAGGAGACTGAGTGCTGATCTAGATCAGTATTTGTAACAGATACTGTCTAAAACAGGGAGGAATCTAATCCAAGATCAGTCCTACTTCGTGAATACCAGCAGTTGTCTGAAATGGCTGCCCATAGTGGTAAGGTTTTGTTCATTTTTATAGCTCTCAGTAAGTCATGCTGTGCTCTGCCACACTGGCAGGTCTGCACAACTTTAATAAAAACATGGTTTGAGCAGACTGTGAGAAAAGTTTTAGGGGTTTATTTTTCACAGAAGCAGTTTGTGCTGCTTGGATGACCGTTGTGTTCTAGTGTTAGTCTCAAAGCTTCAGTTTTAAACTAAAGAACCATAGTTTGGACTTCAAAGATGTCTTGGCTGATGCATCTGGATTCAGTGGAACATGAGTTAAATTTGAATTTTTGGTTGTTTGTTTTTTTCCCCCAAACTTTCATGACTTGTCCTTCATCCCTGATCATTTTAGATGTGGACCCAATATACACAATCAAGCTATTTGTGGGTATCTTTTTTCTGTTATCTAAAGTACTGCAGTGCCCCTTGTATGCACTTCAGGAGGTGGGGTGCATGCATAGCCAGTTATGAAACATAACAGGGCTATCTCTCTGAGCTTAAACAGGGCTTCGCTGTGACGTGCTCCTCTGGTTCGTAAGGCACGCACACATAAGTCCTTGTTCAATTATTGGTTTCAGTTCAAGATACTTCAACTCTAACCTGATTTAAGAACATGTTCATAAACAACAAATAACACCAGCACGTACACTGTTATTTGTAACTTCAGTGTTCGATTTCAGTGTTGTAACTTCTGTCTTTCTCTCTTCTTCACTCCTTTGCCCTCAGCACCTGTTTGATAAGATGAACGAGTGCATGGCAAAGCATTCCTGTCGTCTGCCCACTCTCAACCTGCTGGGGCAAGTAGTCCGCAAGCAGCCATCCTGGATCCATAAGATCGCCCGCTACCCTCTGCTGCTCTCCCTGCTCAAATGCCTCAAGGTGGGCTATAGGCAACGGGTCTCACTGAGTACCTAGAAACTAGAAACTGTAGTACACTGACAGTGTCTCACACTTTGCCTATGTTTTACGTTTGTGAATGTTTTCTCTTTTTACAGACGGACACAGATGTTGTGGTTCTCATAACTGGAGTGCTGGTGCTTGTGACCCTGCTACCCATGATCCCTCAGGCTGGGAAGCAGCATCTCTATGAGTTCTTTGACATCTTTGGCCGCCTGGCTGCCTGGAACCTGAGGAACCCAGGTAAGAGAACAGGAAGGAGGATTGAACTTTGAGCAGCAATGTGGACCGACAGAGGGCATAAGACTGGGCATTTGGTTGCCTGTTTTAGACTGACCTTAGCTGACGCTATGTTCAAAAGTTTGTAGACACCTGCTTTCCCAATATTTATTGTGTTGTTTTCTGAAATCAAGAGTATTGATAGGGAGTTTGTCCCCCTCTTTGCTGCAGTAACAACACTCCAAACAACGCAGTTCCACTGCTTGACAGCCTGGGGGAAGGGGAAGGGGAAGGGGAAGGGGAAGCGGGGTTTGGTATTGGGCATGGTTACCTCAGGCTCATGTGCGGCTGCTTCAGAGTATCCCATTATTTGGGAGTGTTTTTTTTTAATGGATATTATAAGAAATATTGTGTGCAGTTTAACTGCTTTTGTACAGGTGCATATGCAAATACATAAGAGTGTATTACTTATTGTTTTGTTTATTAAGTTTGTCTTGAGTTTTGTTGGTCAAATAAGCTAGTCATTGAACACTGCTGAGCTCTGGGGAAAAAAATCAGGAAAAACATTCATGTTATGGAGTACTATAGGCCTGGGCGATAGGCAGATGTAGTGGGATATCGTCAATGATGGACAGGTAATCCGATGGCAGTGTGTAAAAGGCATTAATCGGCATTTTGGTAAAACAGCTGATAGAGAATTAGAAAGGACTAATTTACTGTTACACCACTTTAAAAATACATTGGATAACTGGGCTCACTCGCGCACTAGTAGTCGATTTCTCACACACACACACACACACACACACACACACACACACACACACACACACACACACAGATGGAGAGAGACAGACAGACAGAAAGGGGGAGAGAGGCATTTCTCTCTGCTATGCACTGTAATCCTAGCTTTACTGCATGGATTCCTCCTTAATTTACTTTACATGAATGGAATCGAAAATAAATGGGGACATGCTTTGGAACTGAAGCTTGTCTCACAGTGACTCGCTGTAGTTAAAAAAAAAGAGCTAAAATGACTGAAAGTTAGCGCAGGGCAACAAAGTTAACTCTAACCTGAAGAGAAAGCTCCTCTGATCCTTGTCTATGGCCAGTGTGCAGTATTTTCTGTACAGATTAAGTGTCCCGTTGGTTGGCTGAATTATGAAAACGCCACTGTAATGACAGAAAACAACTTGTTTTTAATGTAGAAAGCACATGGACCTGGCTATGGTAACTGATATTATCTATAATTGTGATTTTTGTAACTAGAAAATATCGTTTTAGTTATTTTTAGATGTCACCCAGCTCTAGAGCACCGTGAACAAAAACACTATTAACTGAGCAAATATTCAGTGCTCTAAATTAGTCTTAGGACACACTCAATTTATGTCTTGCTTATTTGTTACTTTCCAACCTAAAATTATTATTTATTCATTTGTACTCTTTAAGAAAATAACAACAACTAGCAGTAATGACCAGATTTCCTAACTGAAGCTCAAAATTATCCTGGTGAATAACTGAACTTAAGAAAGGTAGTAAAAATGCTCTAGAATTAGTGGAATAAACATGTTTCTTTCCTGGATATTGATTAGTATTTAATATTTTATGTAGGTTAGTATTTTGTTGCATATCCTTTCTTTTGGATGATGAGCTTGAAGTCGTCTAGGCATGGAATGCATGAGTTTACATGACTGGTGCTCAGCCAGCTTGTTGGATGTTCTCTTTTGGATGGTCAGAGTGTGTCAGTGGACACTTCAGGTCCCTTTCCGTGACTTCAGTACATTTTTCAAAATTGATTATACAATTTTGATTAGAATTTTCACTTCTTCCTTCAGAGATGTTTCTTACCAAGAGACAATATTTTTTTGACAGGTAAATTCAGCTCTAGATTCAGGGTTTCTAAAGCAATATCTTTCAGAATGTAAGTGATATTTTAAGTCAGATATTTTGGATGGTGGCTTTACAGAAGCAGTATTGGAGATCTCTGGTCTGAACACACATGACGTGTGTCTGTATTTGGATTAGTGTCCCAACAATTTTTTTCTATAAGTAAAATGAGGGTTAGGTGAAAGTTTCCTAGTTTGCCTTTGCTCAGGTGGACCAAAAGTATTGATTTAAGTTTTACCATAGCTGAAATTCTTTACGTTTGAATATGGAGTATTAAAATTTCCGTAATTTGTTAACAAATAAAGTAATTATTTTGATTTATTTTAAATAATTTATAATTTAAAAATGGAGCACAGTATTTTCAAATATGCTGTTCTATGTTAACCAAGGTTATCTAAAACAATAGCTCTGTCTGAATGATGCAGAATATGTCCTAGTAACCTATAGGACCTATTATTACTTATATTTGGAATAGGTGTAGAGGTATTTTTGTTTCATACAACCAAATAACAAACAATTCAAACAAGTGAATGTGCATCAGTGTGAGTTGTTTTTGTCTTTTCTGGCTCGCAGGACACGTTTCAGAAGTGTACCTGATCCACCTACATGCTAGCGTCTATTCACTCTTCCATCGCCTTTACGGCATGTACCCCTGCAACTTCATTTCCTACCTGCGCTCACATTACAGTATGAAGGAGAACATGGACACATTCGAGGAGGTTGTTAAGGTAGGTAAATTTCTTGTGTATGTAAATATGTAAGTTTGGTTTATCTGATCAGTGCTCATGCTTGGCTGGATGAGTGACACTTAAGACCTGCCTCATGCCTATAACCTCAGTCTAGATCAAAGCATTGAGTTGTTTTTTGAGAAAAGATGCAAAATATGGGCAGAAATGTTAAAGGGGAATCCCATATTTAAAAAAAAACAATTTAATCAAATAAAATAAGCAAAATAATTCAAACTATTTTGATCGAAAAGGCTGCATTGTGAAGACACTTACCAGCTTCTTTACAGTGGTGGTGATAGGAACCAAAGCTTGTGATGCCATCAAAGATTTATTTGCCATCCAAAGCAACCAGCAAGAGTGCACATTGTATGAGGTTTTATATGTAATGCTAATGATGGTTTAAAAAAGTGATCATTTTTACAAACATTTATGATTTCTTTGAGTACTTTTTTTCCCCTGCACTGCCGTGCATGTACTTCCTTGCTAGGAATGGATTTAAACATGGGATTGTAGTTTGAAGTCTGATCTCAAAACTGATAAAGCGGTATCTTATCAGGCAGCATATTTGTTACCATTTTGTGTAATAGCTTTTTTAGTTTATATATAGTGCAAAATATATTTATTCTCTCATTGGATGAGCCTTGATTTAGAGGCATTAAATGCTTAATGTTTCAGATGTCTGGTTCCTGTCACTACTGCTATGAACAATTCTGACTCCCCTAGAATGGCACGTTTGATATCAAACCACTCTAAATGACTGAATGGCATTTTAACCATTTAAGTATGCAGAACATTTGACAAAATAATGGAGTTCCTTTTTAATGAATAGTTAATTCTAAAAATAATGATGTTAGTTATTAAATATTACACTGCACATATTTGTGAAAATGATCTTGCTCTTGCTTGTTATAACACACTCCCTCTCGTGTTCTATTGCTTTTATACAACAGTTAAATAAATAAAATAAGAAATAAATAAACTGGGCCGTGAACGTGGCATTTAGTATGTATTAATGTTAGCAATTCCTTCCACCAAATTATAGTTCCTTAACAAGCTTGTTGCTACGTAACGAACTCCGCTCACTCGCTGCACAGCCAGCAGTTCGTTCTCCAGCTCCTTAGACTAAATTACGAAACTGTCATTACCGCTGAGCAGTTTTTCAGTTGGCAGCTCTGACAGAAGAACACCTAAACAACCTGGAATCAGCCAGAAATTAACCGAATACCATTCGTCGAACGTGTAGTCTCGTCTTCAGAGTCTGACCAAATCGGCTGTCGGTCAAATGTGATCTTTAGGGTATCCATTCTCTTTTTTTGTGCAAAGTAAGAAGTAAAAACATTCAAATGGCTTGAGAGTCTCCCACAGCTGTGAAAGTCGTTGCTTAGCAATGGTGTCTCAGCAGAGTGATACAGTGATTGTGAAAAAAAACGTGCTGTTATGGCGAAATAACAGCACTGATAGAACGCTCCTCAACCAATCAGCTTGCGTGGCCAGAACTAACTGTTGTGTAATATAAATTCAGGTATGATTCAGTTCTGTTTTCAGGAGCTTTTGTGTATTAGAATGTAAGATCAGACTAAAATTATCAAGGTCTGAATACTTTTAAATTACTCAAACTTTAAGTCCTTTCTACCCTTCAGCCGATGCTGGAACATGTTCGCATGCACCCAGAATTAGTGACTGGAACAAAGGACCATGAGCTTGACCCTACCAGGTGAGTCTCTCTTGTATTGTAACAACTTGTGTTGTCTTTAAGACGTAGCAACAATGTTCAGCTACATCACATGAGCCTGATTCCTTTCATCCTTTTTTTCCATTTTTCCCTGCAGGTGGAAGAGATTTGAGATCCATGACATTGTCATTGAGTGTGCCAAAGTGTCTCTGGACCCCAGGGAGGCATCCTGTGAGGAGGGCTATGCCACCCTGCCTGAGCACTTCTGTGGCCAGCTGCACTTACGCCCTCCTGATTGCACCGCCAGCCCTTACACTGACTTCCACAGCAGCTATGGTACAACTATTACACTTTCTGATTGGCTTGTTCCATTTCTCTCTTTTACTGCTTCTCTTTTACCAGCATCACTTGGTCTGTGATGAAATGAATTCTGTATGATGCATTTGCACCAGTTATAGTAGGTTGGACAAATTGACTGTAAACATTAATTTAATAATAATAAATAATAATAAACATTAATTTAACTTAAAAGCAGCCCTTTGAAGTGTTTATTCTTTGAATATTTATCATGGAATGATCATACAAGTTTTATTTTCATACCAGGTTTGTAATATTTCCTTACAACAGCCTCAAGATATATTTCTGTTTCTGCAGGAAGTTCATCCTCGAGTCAGTTCTATACCCCGCGGCAGCCTGTCCTCCCTCCCCTCCCCCTGGCATCTCTCTCAGGGACCCAAACAGCCTATCGCAGCCCCCCCAGCACCCGCCGACCGGTACGTTTACTAACCTCCACCTTCTGCTAAAGCAGGGGTTCTCAACTCCAATCCTAGAGACCCACTCCCCTTTACAGTTTGACCTGCCCCAACACACTTGAACCTCAGGTACTTGTCAGGCCTTTCATGAGCTGGGTGAGGCGTGTTGAGGTAGGGAAATTCTGTCCCCAGTGCTACAGAACCGTTGTGCTAGAGCCTACTAGTAGGCTGGGAGGACTTAATTTCTTTCAGTGGTTCATAATCCATAAGTCCGTAAGAGTGAAACAGATACTTGGTTAAAGGAATGGTTTGGTAAATCATCAAATTCACACAATTTCCCACTCCCCTCAGATCAGGTGAATCAGCTAAGACATGTTTGTAGTCCAAATTTTGCTTCATTAGTTTAGTGCTGTAGGCAATAAGCTAACATGGAAATCAATAGTCCTCATCCAGATCTTAGTCATGCAGTTACAGTTTAACATATGATGTGATGTGGTTTAGTATTATACACAGTAGCTATAGACACAGTTTAGCTCACTGTGAGTCACAGAAAATGAGCAGAACTACACTGTGTAGCTGAACGCATCCCATTTTACATCCACTTTTCTGATTTCCTTTTGTGTGCCTGCAATTTCTGCTGTTCGTTTATTAGTAACTGTTAATGTTAATTGTTACACTGTTAATCTTAACTGTTAAATTGAACATTTTCAAACTGAAGCTATGTGTGTGTATGTATGTATGTATGTATGTATGTGTGTATATATATATATATATATATATATATAGAGAGAGACAGAGAGAGAGAGAGAGAGAGAGAGAGAGAGAGAGAGAGAAAAACAAACAACAAAAATCAGTAATGGAATCTGGAATCTCCATATCTTTATGTGAAGTACATGTATGTATATGTACGGATACTTGAGTATCAGATATCAGTATTGGTATCATAAGGGGAAAAAGTGGAATCAGTGCATGCCTTATTTTGGTATCAATATGTGCACTTAGGTTTTCCTCAGAGCTCTGCATGTGTAGTCCTGCAGGCCCTATTTTTATTTTCCTAGGGATTTTTATCTGCTTAACCCTTCATCCACCATTTGGAGCCAAACAGCACCAGATCCAACCGAGCAGGCACTCCAATGCGATTCAGATTAGATGATCGGGATAATCAGACTTTTTCACTCTACTTCCACTCAAGTTAAACTAGTCCAGATACTTTTCTCTTGCCTGCAGATACTTTGGGTTGCTCTCCATGGCTTGTGGAGAAATTGGTTAGTTGTTACTGTGCCTCTTCTCTCAGTTCTTGTTGTTTTCCTTCCAAAGAGTGTTTACTTATAATGAATAGGCTGTGTCAGTCTCTGTTCGTAAATAACCCCCCCCCCCAGCCTTTCACGAAGTGCCCCCCCCCCTCCTCTGTCGAGGAGCTTGAACTGTTTGAATCGTTTCCTTGTTCTCCAGCAGTCAGGCAGAGGTAAGGGGTGGGCAAGGGGGCTGCAGGCAGAGGGGAGCAGAGGGAAGAGGAGCTGAAGGGTGAGGAGAGATGTTGAGTCATTGGGGTGGGTGTGCAAAGATTTAAAAACAGAAAAACACACCATCCACGAGCTGACGCAGGAGCGGTTGCCGTGGCAATGCGGCTGACGCTGGTACTGCTTTCCCTCCTCTCCCGGTAGCCCACCGGCTGGGATTTTTATTCTGCTTAACCCCTCATCCACCATATGGAGCCACACAGTACCAGATCCATCTGAGTAGGCACTCCAGTGCGATTCAGATTAGATCAGATCGAGATGATCAGATTGCAACAAATTGGCAAGTTATTGTGTTTGCATGAGCGATCAAAATTGGCAAATTGCATTTTTATCAGAGATGCACAGACAGGGTCCCATTATTGGTTATGGCAAGGGTGTTCAACTCTGGTCCTGGAGGGCCGGTCCAGCACAGTTTGGTAACGTAACTACTGAAACCCACCCTGCGGACATGGCAATTAACAGATGAGTTGAATCAGGTCTATATAACCAAAGCTGTACTGGACACCAGGCCTGCAGGACCAGAGTTAAACACCCCTGTATTATGGATTAATTGTACGGTTTAGGTAAATAGGCAGTTTATTAAAGCAGTCAGGCCCAGATCATCCCATGGGTTTTATGGGTGCGTGTCCAAGGGAAGCTCCTACAAGCATTTGCCACAAAATTTAAACAGCTGCTTTGACTTGCAGTGGGAAGTTTACTAGCAGATCAGTGAAAAAAATGAACTAGTTTCAACCTTGCGGCAGATCATAATCTTGACGCTCTCAACAACATTTCTAAACATCAACTTCCTTTTTTCCCCTCTAATCACTGTTTAGCAACCGTTCCACTATCCTTTATTAACTTGGCCAAGTTTTTGTTTTGTTTTTGTTTATTTATTTATTTATTTTTACTTTAAGCTAGCATGCCTTTTTAAATGTTTTTTGAAGCACCAGATATACAAAATAGGTGTCTGAGGGATCTGTAAAAGCAAGACCTGAAACTTCAGATTGGGTAGAGGATGCCCGTTTTCAAAGGCAAACACAAATAATGTCATTTATTTCTTCTTTGTAACTTGCAAATAAACTCACAGAAGAAGACGTGACGTAAACGCAATGTTAAACTCAAAGTTAATGCTGCAGCTTTTTTTAGATTTAAAACCTTCATTTCATCAAGCATGTAGTTGGTTTCAGCCTCACTCCAAAAGTGTTTCGCTGCCATCTCGCGGCAACGCTGGGTGCTTATTTCCGGTACTGCGGTCTGTTTTCGCACATGTGCAGACTGAGAAATCCGAAAGAAATCCGAGTAAGTGTTTACATGCACTGGGAAATCTGATTACTCTAAAACTAAAATCCAGCTCTTCGGATTTCTTAATCGGAAACAATGACAGTGAATCTAGGCGAGAGACTGTATGAAAAATTAGGGAAGCCTCTTACAAACCGCTACACTGTGTGGGAATAGTTGGTATACATCTCTTTTGGGACCATGTTTGCACTGGCTGGGTTTGTTCATGAACCAGTTTTTGTCACTGGTGATGTGATTAGGGCTTTTTATAGTGCCTATTTGCTATGATTATATTCTAAATTCTGCTTTTATTTCTTTAAACAGTACTGAAGATTTTGTTGGTTTGTGCTTGTTGACTCCAAAGATAGACAATAAAAGCAGAAGTGGTGTCAGTTGCAGACTCAGTGTGTGCAAGGGATGTGCAGGCAGTAGTAACTAGTACAGCATTCTAATGCCTAGAAATGAAAGGTGCAGTTTGGTGCATTTTCTTTAGCCTTGTCTTTTCATCTTTTATCAAAATTGTGTTTGTGTGGTCTTCAGAACTCCAGCTGTGACTTCAACTCCACCTATGGCATTAAGGACACTCTCTGGAGTCCCTCCTCCCTGTGTGGTATGGCCACTCCCCCGTCATCAAGGGGAATGTCGCCCAACCCTGAGCTATCACAGAGTGCCTTTCACCTGTCTGGCCGCTTTCACAGCACTCCAGGTAAACCGACGGTTGGCTAGTCCCGTAATTCTGAATTTGATTCATAATTTCCATGTAATTTAAATGATATTAATTGTTTTACTTAAATCAGGTGTTCTCTTTGTTATAGCTGGTGGTAAAGGTACCCCATGTTCTAGCACCCCTGCAGCATCCTCTCCACCCCCCAGTCTCACTGATGAGTTGCCCTCTGCGTCTCTGCCCCAAAACACGTCCAGCCTGACGTGCAAGGTACTCTACTTTTCTGAGTTTGCCTTTCCATTTCTAGTGGTAAGCCAGTTTACATTTCACCTTTAGAACTGGATTAATTTTTGGACTAGTTTTGTTTTATGGAGATTATACTAGCTGTGCATACTGAATTCACTAATTAGAATGGGTGTCTGGGTAATTTTGGAGTATAGGTCTAAAGGTTGGGTTGGTGGTGAGTGGTGATGTATTGTCCTCTTTAGTCTTGCAAGGTTTCTTAGACTAATTCTATAAGCCATATTTACAAAGTATTAGACAGTCACTCCTCATTGGCAGCACCTTAATGGGTCCATTGTGCTGGCATCTGACACTTGTAGTGTTTTAACTTGGTGTTCCTCTTTAGGATGGTAGACCTGTGGAACCCTGCAAGCCCCCCCTTCTGAGACAGGAACCAATCAGAGAGCTTGAGAAAGCAGGGGGTGAAGTGACCAACCACAGAGGTTAGAAAATCAAAGTGACTTTACAAATCTGTCGGATGACAAATCATGCAATGTAATAAGGACATGTATAGCATTGAGGTATTTGTGTCTAGCAGTGAGATTTGCTAAGTATTTGTAATCAGAATAGAAGTATTTGCAGCGCTGTACTCCTTGTGCAGTAGCTTTGCTGGTAGAGCAGAGTGGATGATGGTGAGATGTTTGCCATGGATTGGTTGTTTGTTAGACATGACTTGGCTCTTTTGTCCTCTCTCTGAATCAGATGGTGAGACTGAGACTGTGTCCATGACGCTGACTGAGCTTTCGGTCTACATTAAGGAGCAGGAGCAGCTGCGGATGGGCAAGGAAAGGGAGGAGGGTAGGAACAAGAGCCAGTCATCCCTCTTCAGTATTAGTCATTTTTTTATCCTTGCCAGAAAGTGGAGTCTTTGCAGCTTGTTGTTAGCTTCTTTTGAATGGCTGTTAATGATCACCAGCTGTCTGTTAACAATTTACTGTAAATGGTAAATCCTGATCATAGAGCTGGAAATTATGACCACAAATCTAGTCTCACTATATTTTTACATGTTTTGTTATTATATGCATTTTCTAACATCAGTTTTTAAGTTTAAATAATCCTTTGAACCCTGGTTTGTGCTGTCAGGAGTGAATGGCTAGACTTCTACCACGCCGCCTAGTTTACGAAAGTAGTAGGTGTTCAAAAGTCATGCCATTGTTTCTAATTCTGAATTGAGGAACCAAATGTCATAACTGTACCCAAAATAGCTCAAGGATATGTCAAAATGTTGGACTTGGATCATTTTTATTATCATTTTATCAACCAGCACTCATAAGTTTTAGATAGAAATAAGAGATGAAAGATCTGGCATGAACCTGCGTTTTACCATGTGCTGTATCTCCTCCACAGCTGCCATAACAGAAGAGCTGCTGAAGCTGACAGAGGAGAAGCGTGACCCCAGTGGACTGAGGGGCTTTGACTCACCCTTCTACCACACCACAGAGACTCTCACAGGGGCCCAGGAGAAACCCCCGTCCACCTCCACCCAGAGCAGCCTACTCAGAGAGACCAACAACGTTGTCTCTACACCCGACAAGACAGACACCCGAACCGGGCGTAGAGGCATGGGCAGCCGCGGCCCGTCCCAGGAGCAGCCATGGTCCTTCCAGCCAGTCTTCACTCCCATCGAGCACCCTGCTCTCAGCCACGTCCGCCATAGCCCTACTACGGACGACGAGGCGCTCAAATATGGTGCACTCCTCTCGCCCAGCCCCTGCAAGGCTCCCTCACTTCCCTATGAGTCACTGTTTGACCTAGCCCTGCCTCGCGCTGCCTCACTGTATGTGGGACGCAGGACCTCGGAGGTGCTAGAGAAAGTGACGGCCGAGGGCAGGCCGGGGGAAGTGGGGGAGGGGGAGGATGGGCTTGTAGCAACTTCCGCGTCTCCTCTTGAGGTACTTGATCGTCTCGTGCAGCAAGGGAGCGACGCCCATGACAGGGTGCTAAAGAGGTGAGGACTCAGTGTTTCAAATTTACAGTGCTCAAAACTAAAATCAACAAGCAGTGGGGATTTACCACATTTCTGGATATTTGTTCATATTTTCAACCAAATTAACTCAAATTTAGAAGAACTATTCCTCCCTTTTAGAACTATTCACATGGGCTGGGAAAATACGGCTAAGAAAGATCAATAAACTGATACAAAATTATCAATAAATATTGATACATTGGTTATTTAAAACCATGGATGTTTTACGGTAACTTTCAGTGTGTTTAGGACGGTTTCTGTTTGTGCTGGGGGAGCAACAGTGCCTTAAAGGGGAATTCCACCACTTTTTCAAAATTTTCCCTAAAAGGTTGAGAAGTAATCAAATCATTCAGAGCAGTCTGATACAAAGTGGTTCATTCTAGGGAAACAACTCTTAATTTTTTTTATTTTATTTTTTTCTTTTTCTTTTTCTTTTTCAGTAATGGTTTTACAAACCAGGGGTCTTGATGCCTGCAACACAAATACAGCCATTTTATTTACTGTCCAAAACCACCAGTGAACCTACAAGTGTCCTCTGAGTTTTAATATGTAATGTTGATAAGTGTAAAAAAAAAAGAACAGTGTCTTTAGAGACAGTATTGCTTTACAATGCCCTGCATGTGTCTCTCCATCGTGAATGAATTTTTAGAAAAACATTTCAGGCCAAAACCTTCTCACTATCAGAAAACAATGTCTCAGGCATCAGGCAGCGTATTCATAAGAATTTCATACAATACCTTTTTGTGAGGGAGCTTTTAGAGGTGCACATCTGGTTCCTGTCACCACCACTGTGACCAATCCTGACTCGGACGGAACAGAGAACCGCTCTGAATGATTTTGTTTACATCTTAGCCATTTAATTATTATATAATAATAAAAAATTATTGGAATAAGTCATAAGTCCTAATTTTGCAGACCAAAAAGAAAAACACATGAAAACAAGGCAAGTTTTTTGAAAATGTACATGTTAACAGTTAACACCAATGCCATCTTTCACATCAGAGCTTATGGCTTCTTGTTTGTGTGCTCTTTTTTTAATACTTGGAGCTCAGAGCTGAACTCAATCATGAACACACAGCTCCTACTTTTTAGAGTTACAGCTGTGAGTTGGTGGTGAGAGGAAGTAAATGAACTAAATTGAGGACTGGTGTTTCAGAACACAAATCAGAGCACAGAAGCTCACACTTATAAAATGGAAAGAAAAGACTAATAATTGTACTTTCTGACTTCTTGGCCATTAACCATAATTATCAATAAATCCATAAATCCCATCCCAAAAATCGACTATTATTTTGGGCAAAATTTGTCTTTTTCTTCTATTGAGCCAAGCGAGATAGCAGCTTAGAACTGGCCAGCACTCTAGAATTAATTACAGTGCAACTCAGCCAAGACCCATGAAAAACTGACCAAAACCTCAAAAGCATACTTACTCATTTTCTGTATTGACAATATATTTTAAGCCAAAATGTTAATTCTGTGTGGCATTGCTCATAGATGTAGATGTTATTTGTTTAAAAGTGCTGCGCTGATCATGCTGTAGGACTGTGAACAAAAACCGAGTTAAGCCCGTTACAGGCTCACTGTGACCTGTCTTCCACTCACACTGAAACAACTGCAGCCTTTGTCCTGATCTTCCTACGCTGGCCCACAAAACAGCCAACTGCTCAACAGCACCAGTGTCCGCACAGAACAAACAGAGCTTCTCTCTCTCTTTGCTCCATCATTCACTCACTCTTGCTCTCTTCCTCTCCATCTATCTCTCTCCCATTCTCCATAGCTGAGTAATTTAATTGGACTGGAGCTGGGCTTGTCCAAGCTTAGGTGTGTCCAGGCCTGGGTCAGGACTCAGTGCCAGACCAGAAGGGTGCTTAATATGCTGTCACATTGTTGACCCCGCTGATCCTCTCGTTTATATAATCTTTTTCAGATTACCCCTGCCAAGCAAGTCAGCTGATTGGACTCACTTCGGAGGTAAACAACATTATGCCAGTGCACTTCTGTTAACTTGCGAGGAAAACTTTCAGCAGAACTTTCAGAGTACAGTCTTTCCTAGTGTGTTTTCTGCTGCAGGCTAGTGCTGCATCCTCCCAGGATCTGATGTGCGTAAAATGTGTTGATACTTTAGGACTGTGAGATGTTATCTTATTGTCCGTATCATCAGACTCAGACATACAAGAAACAACAGGAAATGGTGGGGTCAGCACAAGTCATTACTTTTGCATGCTCTGTTTTAGAGAAAAAGAAACCCCATTCTAATGGGGATGGGCAGGAATGCACTGTTGTCATTTTTCAAGGATGCTTCATCTGCTGATTCATAATAAAGCTTTTTCACTGGAAAAAATGGCTAGTTTAGGTACATTTACCATGTCCCTGTGCTCTTTGGCCATTTTATCAAGTACATCAACCATATAAGTGCAGTGTATAGGCATATAATTATTTACCATAACTCATCCATTTCTGCACAACTTGTCAATCTACCTCTACCCCAATCAATGAAAAGGGAGCACCATAGGACCACTACTGACCAGATAGTATTTGGGTAGTGGAGTATTCTCAGCACAGCAATGTTATAGGTATGGCAGTGGCATAGTGAGTGTGTATCTGAAGATAGGTGTTTCAAGTAAAATGGCCAATCAGTGTAGGCACAAGGTAGGTCTACCAAGTAGATTGAGAATGACAGAACACAGAAAAAAAGCTATTTAATAATAATTACAATTGATATACAGTGCAAAAGTCAGAGACCCTTTAATTTATTTAATTACCACTAAAAACAACGATTAAGTACAAGTTTTTTATCAGACCTTAATGGTTGTTTTTAGTGCTTTTAGATGTATCGGCCCATAAATCCTTGACAGCTACATGTCCTTTCAGACTCATAGGGTTAAATTGTCTTCTCACAGTGGAAGGATGGACAGAAACACCTGTGGATTTTTTCAGATTTGAAGCAAGAGTGGAGCTTGATTTTTCTCCTCTCTCTCAAAGATGAAGTATGGCTTATTTGATGCTTTTTAAAAAGTTTTTGAACTCCACTTTTGAAACTTTATTTTTTTTTCCCCCTACTTACTTAGCAGACAAATCTGCTAAGAAATTAATAACTTGTGCTTAATGGTCATTTTGACTTGAAATTAAAATACGAGGAGTTGTTTCTGACTATTGCACAGGACTGCGTATAATAATAATAATAATAATAATAATAATAAACGAAGTTTGTGCTTGATCCTTGAACATGAGTTCTCTAGTGGAGAGAGAGTGGTGCTAATGTTTCTGAATAGGATGGGGCCTCTGGCAGTACCATGGCCTCTACTCTAATGACAAACAGATGATGACTGTGGTGGGGAACAACAAAACACCATATCCTGCTGGCAGGGTTGACTATCTGAATTAAATACGGCCCTGCAGTTATGTAAGTTATAGGAGTCATGTATTTGTGATTGTGTGAAGCGCTGTGCTGGAAGAGGCTGTGTTCTGTGTGCTCAACAACAGCAGGTCTCAGCACTCGTTCGTAATGGGTTGAACTCTGTATCTTGCCTTTCTCTCCTATCATTCCTGTGTACAACTTACTCTCCCACCATTCTGTTTCCTCCTTGTTTTTCTTTATTCTCTTTATTTTTCCTCTGTCCTGTTTTCCTTCATCTTTCTTTATCATATGAAAACCCATTGTTCTGCTGTTTCTTTCTAACCTTTTTTGTGGTTTTTAACTATTTCTATTCTCTCCCTCTCACTCTCCCTCTCTAGGCTCTGCTCCCCTGGATGAGTTGCAGACTCTGCGCAGTCAGTTGCTGCTGCTGCATAATCAGCTGCTTTACGAGCGCTATAAACGCGAGCAGCATGCTGTGCGCAACCGGCGCCTCCTCCGCCGCATAATCAACGCCACGGCGCTGGAGGAGCAGAACAACGCATTGGTAACCACTTCAGACACCAAAATCATACTCAACACGCTACATGAAAGCCTTCCTGTATGACACACACATTCAGCTTCAGGGTGTTTTCCACCAGGGGTTTCTGTTCCAGTGTTGATGACACTTTTTCCTCAGAATTTGTGAACAAAAAGACCTGCAAAATAATTTTAAGAGCACAAATCAAAAGCCTATATTGTGTTAAGTGTAAGTTACGTATGCAGCTGTGGTTATTTGAGTAGTGGATGACCACTGTCATGTTTCGTATCTTATGACTGCTGGGGCGATTCTTATTAAGTAATGGGTTAACTTGGTGTGGCAGCTGCAGACTGAGAAAGTATGCCAAACAGTTACCTTGTGACACCAGCGCATCAGGCCTATATATACTCGAGTCACACTGCAGTCTTCCATTGGAACTTGGTCTCTTCTCTCAGACTCCGAGCAATTGAGGCAATACTTGTGACATTGTGGGTATAAGTCATCCACTTACTAAGAACTGCCCTTGGCGGTCAGGAGATACAAAACATAACACTAGTTGCATAGTCACATATGTAACTGTGGTTATATGAGTAGTGGATGACTGCCAGGGGTGATTCTTACCAGGTGGATGACTTATAGCCACGTCACGAGGATTGCTTCAACTGCAGCACGTACCCGGGAACAGAGGACGTTGTGAAACGGGGAGAATGTGCACAGCGATGATGGTGTGGTCGCTGCACAGATGTCCAACAGAAAGACACCCTTCAGGGCAGCCCAGGAGGATGCTATGCCCCTGAAGGAGAGTAGAGTAGCTAGTAGAGGCAGGAAACATCTGGAAGCCTGTACACCAGCTTGATCACATCCTCTAGCCAGTGGGAGAGCTGCTGCTTAGAGAGCAGCAAACCCCATCTCGACTTAGCTCAGCTGTAACAGCACCATAGGTCCTCACAGTTGGGTCTGTCTGGGATCAGACGGTCCGTGTAAGCCACGAGGCTGATCGACTGATTAATGAACCCAGGGTTGAGAACTTTGGGTATGAAGGCCAGGTTAGGTCTCAACAAAACATATGCATCATCTAGGCCCCACAGGAGACACATAGGGCAAATGAAAAGTGCCTGTAGCTCACAGAAACAATGAGCAAAAAGGTTGTCTTTAAGGAAACCCATTAAAGAGCAGCCTGATCCAGAAGGGGTCCTTCCCTCATCAAGCAGGGAAACCACCACTTTGATGATGTACAAGAGTGGGTCTGTCCGGCTGTTTGAACACAAGTCAGTAAACGCCCTCCTTCTGCCCTCCCGTTGAGTGTGAGTAGAGGGGGCTCTGGCACTCAGGATGTTTCGAACCTCCAGGGAACGCAACGTCAGTTCAGAGGTAACCCTTAGGGCCACAGCCATAGCTGAATGCGCACTGGGCATAGGTGCAGCAAAGGAAGCCATGGCTGATAGAAGGGTATGCCAACAGTGCTGGAATAGGGGTAGTGGAGGGAAGGCATACAGCAGTTCCCTCGGCCACTCATGCGCCAGAGCATCCTGACCCAATGGGCTGTCCTGGGCTCACTCGGAGAACCGAGTTGGCGGGGGGGTCATGTTCAACGAGGCACACAGGTCCACCCGTGCCTCCCTGAACATCTGCCAAATCAACTCCACCACATCTGGATGCAGTTTCCTGTGGCTGTGGTTTAAAGTGTGACGTCTTGTTGTTTGTACCTGCTAGGTGTGCTGCTCTCAAGGCGAGATGAGCCTATGTCCGCAAGTGCCATGTGTGGTTTAGCAGCATGCGTGACCTGGTGCCACCGTAGCGGTTCACGTGATAAACTGCGAACAGGTTGTCTGAGCGGACGAAAACATGTTTCCCTTGCAGGGCTAGGAGAGAATATTCTACCGCTAGCCGGATTGCCTGCATCTCGACAAAGTTGAGATATTCCCGGGTATATTGTCTGGCCCGTTTGTCCTGCACCCATCTGCGTCGCCAGACGATGTCCCATTCATTGGTGGATGCCTGCTCTCAGGGCAACAATGCTGTCATAGACTGTGAGGCCTAAAGCCTGAGCATTGTTCGGTAGGTGTTGTTTCATGTGCTTGCTCTCGACAGGGAACATTGCATCATTTTCAGCCTCCAGTTCTGCTGGTCTTTACTGCTGCTGAGTCAGTGGTATAATGGTGCAGTTCATGCATAGGTCAGCCAAGCTTTGCAGAGGTGATCCAGTCCGAGGCAAGACAGGCTTAAGTCATGGTCGTCCTGTGGCTTGAGAATGTTAGGGCGTTGAGCACAGTTCCTCTGGAGGATCATGTTTTTAGCCACAGAAGCAGCAAAGGCTGTGTTAAATGATTGCAAACCTCACAACGAAGAGGTTTGAGGTGTAGTTAGCCTGAGTAAACAGAGAAGTAAAAGTAGTAGCCTGTATCCTGTTAGCCCTGTTCTGTAAGCAGTCGCTAAGGTATCATTTGGAGACCCAATGCGTTCACCTTGCGTGGTCTTCGAGTCAGGTGGGCTCGGCTACTCGAAGGTAGTGTGTAGTTCATAGCTGAAGTCAGCAAAGCTAGCACTGTTTGAGGAGGACCAGTGAGCTGTAAAATGTTGTTATAAAGAAAACAGAATTAGAATATGCCTTAAAATTCATGATTTGCGTATTAATAATATAAATGTAATGACTAAATAACAACTGAATACACTATTTGTTACATAATGAATTACACTTACATTAAATTTATATTCTGTATTGACAGGTACAAGTCTACACTTTTGTTTTTGTTCCAACTATGGCCAAAGTATAAAGGAATTTTCTTTTCAGAAAACAAGATTGTATGCTCATCAGTAATGTTTGAAGTTCCAATCACAAAAATTGTCGCACATTTTTCTATTTAAAACCACAAATATGATATTGAAATGATCGTTTAGTATCTATTTTCAGCAGAATTTCTCCGGTTGTGATGAAAAAAATTAAAAATTACACTGTGCTTTTGTTATCGACAGCATATCAGATAATAAGCCATTATTGACTAAGGTTTCCATTAAGTTCAGTGTGTGTGTGTGTGTGTGTGTGTGTGTGTGTGTGTGTGTAGAAGGACCAGCTGAATCTGCAGAATGTGGACATCACATCTCTGCGTGAGAGCCTACAAGTGGAACAGCAGCGCTACAGGCAGCTGTGGGATGACCGGGAGACCATGGTCACACGTCTTCACAGCCAGATCCGGCAGCTCCAGCAGAGCCGTGATGACTACTACACCAAGAACCAGGAGTTACAGGTACTGTTCTCAAACATGCTCACCAGTTCACACTAACCCTGGCCAATAGTTGATATGCAAATTGTCATTGTTTTCCCTTTTTTTAATATTTAACTTCATAGGCTATACAACATCTGTACAGAATGCAGAATATAACTGTCATTATAAATGATCAGTGGGCCCATATTATGGAAAACCAAATTTTCCTGTGCTGTCAAACTTTTTGGAATTAAGACTGAGATGTAGTATGTACACACTGTTAAAGTTTCAAAACATACCAGTCACTCCTCTGTTCGTAGAGTGTGTGTGTGTATGTATGTGTGTGTAAATGTTTTTGTGATGCCATCTGACTGTTGTATGATAAGGGTCCTTTAAATGATAATAGAAGTTAGCCCAGTTGGTAATTATATGACAGTTCAATACCCATCAGTGAAAATGCAAGCTATAGTGTAAGGCACTGTGATGCTCACTTGTGGTACTTCATAACTGAATTTGGTTCATGATATTGTTTCTTGCAGTAATTCTCCAGATGATAATCATTTTTTTAGGTTTTTCTACTAAGCTTAGTTCACAAATGCTGTATCATGTGTCAGATTGCAGTCCTGGCGGGCCACAACACTGCAGAGTTTGTCATTCTTTCTTATAAAACAGACCAGATTCAACCGATCGTCTAATTTGTAAGGCTTTTTATTGTTGGTGTGTGGTATGTAGTAAGGTCAGATGTCTGCTGGCATGTGGAAACTCAGGAGTTAAATTACCAGATTCACACCCACCCACACAGACACTATATGGACAAAGATATTGGGACACCTACACAAGCTTTTATGATATCCCATTCTAAATCTATAGACATTACTATGCAGTTGGTCCATGCTTTGCAGCTCTGACAGCTTCCACTCTTCTGGGAAACTTTGTACAAGATTTTGGAGAGTGTCTGTTGGAATTTTTGCCCTCTTTTGCCCTTTTGAACTCTTTAGTGAGCAGTTCAACAGATGATAGGCGCTGTGTGCTTCAGCACTCAGTGGCCCCACATTGTGAGTTTGTGTGGTCTGTCGCTTCGTGGCTAAGCTGTTGTTGCTTGTAGACACTTCCATTTCACGATAATAGCACTTACAGTTGACAGGGGCAGATCTAGCAGGGCAGAAATTTCACAACGGACTTGTGGCAGAGATGGCATCCTATGACAGTGCCAAGTGTAAAGTCACTGAGCTCATCAGTTTGACCCATTCTACTACCAGTGTTTGTCTATCGAGACTGCAAGGCTGTGTGCTTAATTTTATCCATCTGTTAGCAGTGGGTGTGGCTGAAACACCTGAACTCAATAGTTAGTTGGGGTATCCCAATACTTTTGTCCATGTAATGTATTTTTCCTACAGGTGCTTTAATGTTTATTATTTTTCATAAGGTCTGGTTGGGCTTCTGTCAGTACAGTGAGGCACTGAGATGGCTGCTGTGTTGTAATGCCATTGTTATGCCAGTGGCACATCAGGCAACACTTAACTATATTTAGCAGTGTGACAAGCCTGTGATAAGCCAAGAAATATAACCAGTGGTCGAGCTGACGGGCCATTCCAGTCCAGAGTGCTGCACAGTATAAACTCCTGGTTTAACTCACCAAAGGCTTGAACATTATATTTTAAGTTCATACAGGAACTTGGTAAACTGTGCATTTCCATTCCTGCTTTAGATTGTGAATTAACAGGCTTCCTGCCTCATGAAGCTGCAAATATAGTGATGTTGGCTAGGCTGTTTTAGTCTACAGTTTGAAATTTGAGTTATATCTATTTCATTCAGTTCAATTCAGCACTTTTTACAAATTACATTATTCACAAAGCAGAAAAGGTTTTGCAGCATTACAGTTTATCATTTTTCTGGTCCCAGTGTGGTGAAACTGACTAATTCACATGATGTGATTTATTTTTCTACTAAAAAAGGCTTGATTCATTTTGTTTTGTCATTCAGGGGTTGTGAGGAAGCAAAATACAGTTGTTGTAGTTGTTTATACTTGGACAATTACACACTCAAAACTGGGCAATGGCATGAGATTTTTAAAAATTCTTCATTTCTTATTTTGCTTTTAAAAAAAAATCAGCCTGTTTACCCCCAAACCCTGTGCAACCCTATAAAATCTTTTGTGCCTGAGTTAATATTGTGAATATGTTTACTGTTCTGTTGACTTTGCATATGTGCTTTCAGAGTAAGTTACAGGAGTGTCAGAAGAGGATGGGCGAGATGGAGGCAGAGCTACAGAGGGCTAATAACAAAGTGTGTCATACAGGGCACCAACTGAACCAGCTTACCGCCAAGGTAAAAAAAATCTATATATTACTGAGGTGAAGAAACTTTACTCTATAATAGCGAATTAGTTCTGTAATCAGAGTCATTCAGAGGGGTTTGATGTGATGGGGATAAATCCAAAAAATGTTTTTCTGCAGGGCCTATTAGTACTCCTGTATCAATCACTCACTCAATCAATCAGTCATCTAATTAGTTGGTAACAGTGGCAGTGTCTCAGGTATCAGGTAATATATTCATAACCATTCTTTGTGTGGGAAATCTTTGACTGTTTTTTTTTGTTTTGATGTATTGACATTAAACACTTCTGATGTCTGGTTCCTATCACCACCACTTTGAACAATTATGTCTCTGTGTGTCTTTCAAATGGAGCATTTCACATAAAACTGCTCTGAATGGCTTGGTTTACTTAATGATCAAATTATGCAGAAATTTTGAAAAATCTATGGAATTGCCAGTTTTTCCTGATGTCTGACGTCTTTCCTTGAAGGTGGCTTGCTTTTCTTTTTTTTCTGTTCATTTTTTCTTTTTTTCCCTTTTTTTTCTCTAGTTGTCCACAAGTGAGAGTACCCAGCAACAACTGAGTTTCCTGAGCAAACAGTTGCTATTGTTGGGGGAGGCACATAAACTGTGTGTGCAAGAGCTTCAGCAAGCTGGTCCAGACATCAGCAAGGTATGTGATAGACTGGCATTATACTGTATTTTAACTCTGGGTATGTATGTTGCACATGAGCTGTACAAGCAGCATTGCTCAGTCATCCGCGTACCTTTTATATATCTGGAGGACTGAGAGCTATAACCACTAAGTGGCACGGTAGAGCCCCACCACAGATTACTTGACTACTTCTGAATTTGCACAAATCGGAGGAGCAGACAGTTCAGTGGTTGAAATATGAATGGGATAGCTTGTAATGTTGAGCATGGCAAGTGTATTACAGGAAATCCTCCCTTTTAGTTAAAAATAAATAAATAAATAAATAAACAATTGCCATGTTGATAGAGAGTGGGAAAAGTTCCTCTTGTTGTCCCAAGAGCTAAGTGGATATATGCACATGCGTACTATCATGAAACACATTGAAATTTCTGTTTTTCTATGTTAAAAGACCACATTCATATTGTTCTATCAGTGATCAGTGAATGTTGTACTAGTGATGTCTAATGTGGTGGTCTGGTTACCACTGTGGGATCTGTTACTCATAATGCAATGCACTAGAAACTCATTTTTCTCCTTCTGCTTTCTGTCACACGATTGTTCACTCTTGCTCTGCAGGAGGTGCAGATGTTGCAGTTGTCCTGGGGGAAGGAAGTGGAGCAGCTTAAGCAGAGTCTACTATTGCAGGGCCAGAAGCTGGAGGCAGCACAGCAGAGAGTGGCTGAACTGGAGACACAGCTCTCCAAGAAGGAGCATCTGATCGCAGAGCAGAAGAAGTTCCTGGAGGACGTCAAGTGCCAGGCCAAGTATGGACATGCTTTCATTAACAGCACTGCAGCAACTTAGGAACAGAATTAAGTCCTCACTAAATTACTCTGTAACCATGTTTACATTTCATGCAAATGTAAATGTACCCAAGGCACATTTAAATCTGATCGCTTAGACCACTTGAGAAGGTGATCTGAGATGTATTTTATCCATATGCAAGTGTTAAACTCTCTAAGTCATGTTTGATAATCAGAACCTCTCCCAATGCATTATCTGGTCCACATCTCTGATGACTAATACAGACGAATTTAAGGGGAATAAACAGCGTCATGCAAGATTTTGCTTTTTGGGGCAGCAACCATCTTTTGAAAATAAAAATGCTGGAAACGAGTTATGAGCTATATCACGGACTATTTAAAGTCAGAGTTTAATCCAACTAACTAGAGGACCAGAGATGCGTTCAGCTACCACGTTTAAATGCATGTTGTCACATCAAATGGACGTGTATAAACAGGGACTGAGTTTTATCTGTTGTTTTTGTATTAGGAGGGTTTCATATTTATGAAAAAAAAATATTCCTGATGTTCAAATTGTGATTCTTAACTGAAAAAGAAGAGATCTGATTTCACATGCAAAGTTTAATGTGATCATCCACTGGGTGACAGTCAAATTATATCTGTTATTTTTATTTATTTATTTATTTATTTTTTTCAATTATAGCACAATTCAGAATCCATTATCTGCATTAAAGTTCAAGGACTTCCAGTTTCTGTTGATGATAATATGCAGCACAGTGAGCATGTGTGTCAGTCTTGGGCAGCTACGCATATTATTTAAAACCAGTTATGTGGCACCAAGTGTGCTTGTGCTTGTGGCACCATGCCATCACATGGATTTATTAAATATCATCAATAACACAAGATTGAACATAAAGCATTGATTAGCCAAACTAGATATTGGATGATAAATACAATTAATACTGGGCTGCCAAGAGGAGTGGTTTAGAAATGGTTAAACACATTAATGTACATAAAATCCCTGCTTACTGAATTAATATTATTTGTATTTATTGTATTGCAAATGTACTTGTACTGCTCAGATTAATTCCTTTTTAAATCTTATTTTCTCAGGTGCCTAATGTCCACGAACCCATGGAAACTGGGAACTATTATTTTTCTATGGTGCATTCATGTTTTGCCACACTGACCTTTGACGTTAAAGTTACTGACAGCATCTTCCTCTCTATTAATTTCTGTCTGTCTGTCTGTGTGTAGGGAGGAGCTGCAGGCGTCAGAGAGTAGGTATGAGACTCAGAGGCGTGTGACTCAGGTCCTGCAGACTGAGCTGCTGCAGCTCTATAGCAGGCTGGAGACGGAAGCCCCTACTGCCACTGCAGCAGCTTCATCTGTTGGGGAAGCCAAAGACCGCTGCAGCCCCCCAGAGACCAGGTAAAATGTCATCTGTTTGTTATTTCCTTCCACATGAACACAGGGCCCAGCTGTGTTGCACAAAAACTTTTGTTGTTTCTCATATTTTTTAAAACATATTTTAAATATTTATATAACCCTTTACATTGTGATATCACAATCATGAGTCAAAGTCCTGACTTGAATCCCATTGAGATGTTGTGGCAAGCCTTTATACAGGCAGTTGATGCTCAAAAACCCTCCGGTGTTGCCAAATTAAAACAATTCTGCAAAGAAGAGTGGGCCAGAATTCCTCCACAGCGATGTAAAAGACTCACTGCAAGTTATCATAAATGTTTGATTGCAGTTGTTAATGCCAAGGATGGCACAACCACTTATTAGGTTTTAGGGGCAATCACTTTTTCACTCAGGTGATATAGTTTTTAAATACATCTTTATCTTGACTAAATGTAATGATCATTTAAACACTGCATTTTGTGTTTACTTGTGTTGTCTTTATCTTATATTACAATTGGTTGGATGATCTGAAACATTTAAATGTGACACATTAGCAATAATAATAAAGAACAAGGATAATAAGGAATCAGGTGATCAGCAGATACTTTTTCATAGCACTGTATGGCACTGGTGAATGATAATTTTGTGTGTGGGTTCCTTTGTTTTGTTTTTTTTTTTGTTTTTTTTTTAGAAAATCTAAGAGATTGTTCCTTCAACTGATGTATTTTTTTTTTTTTCACCATTGCATTGTCCTATTGTACTCTCATAGTGTGATGGTGTTGGATGGACCAGTGAAAACAGCCTCCAAAGAGGATGTGGAGACGTCTCTGTCTCCACATGGTAACGGCAGCATTCTGCCGTCGGGTCAAGCCAAGTCTGTTAACGGCAGTCGAGACACCCCTCCCCCTGTGCTGGTGGAGCCGCCACCTCTTCGGCCGCATATACCGCTGGGGCCCACTGGACCCCCAGCACCCTCTTCAGCTGCACCCCTCACTGTGGGCTCCTACCCTAGCGCCAAAAGCTTCTTGGGCATGCGGGCGCGGGAGCTGTTCCGCAACAAGAGCGAGAGTCAGTGTGACGAGGGCGAAACCTTGCGCCCGCAGCTTACTGGCCTGTCGCAGGGCCTGAAGACTGAGCTCTGTGTAGAGCCGCCCAAAAAGACTGCATCTGGACCCGCCCTCACCACAGCGGCTAAAGAGGCCCAGACCCACAGCCTGCAGCGGGCCACTAGCCGAGAAGGAGGCGGGGCCAGCGGGACGCCAGCCCGGCCCAGGCAGCAACAGCTACGGATCATGGACTATAACGAAACACATCAGGAGCACAGCTAGAGAGAGAGAAAGCAAGTGAGAGAAAAGGAAGTTGGCTTCAGAGCTAGTAAATGGAGAAAGCTGCAAGCTGAGATCGGATTACGCAGGACTCTTTTGATTTCAGTGTTATTTGTCCCATTCCCTCAAGTGGACAACAGGATTTGGAACTGTTTTGTTCCTCGCCAAAAAACTGGAGCTTTGAAAGGCTTGGATATGAAAGACAGTGTTGCAAGGTCATCCCACGCAGAGTGTTACTCCGTGGGTTTATTTGGGCCCCCCCTCTGTATCCTTGTGAAACTCCATAAGGCTCATTCATTTGCCCTTACATCTGCTAAATTAGCAGTATGGTTTGAAAACATGATTGAGTCCCAGCTCGAGTCAGAGCAGAGCATCAGCCTTGTATAGGTCTCTAGTTGTATGAAAGTAACAGAAGCAATGTGCGGTTTAGGCAAAGTGATTTCTGGGTTAATACATGCCTACAGAGTTCTGTGTGGTGCATAGCGTGCTTTAGAGCTGAATGATTTGGATTTGGGGGAAATATCTATAGATTTTCGAACAAGTTTTGTGACTGCAGTTTAAACTGAGATTATTTTAAGGTCCAGACCAGCATATCCACTTTTTCTGGCTTCAGGTTCAAAAGGTAGCACATCTAGTTTGTTCATGTGGATGTTCAGTCGCTTCTAAATGGTCTGAATCGGGGGTGCCCAATCCTTCCTGTAGATCTACCACCCTGTAGAGTTCATATCCTACATGCCTTGTTCTAATATTCAGGTGCCTCTGAAGGCCTTTCATTCCATGTAACACGTGTGTGAGGTTGGGGTGGGAGCTAAACTCTGTACGGTGGCAGATCTTCAAAACCAACCATGGTAATTCATCTGTAGAGAGTTCACAAGCCGTGTTTTTAGGTTTAAAAAGTTCCTTACTTAAAACTTAGGCTATAATTAAAATTGCAGCTCTTGCGATTTGAATGTTGGGACTACCCTTATAAGATCTTTAAGTATGGTTTACATTTAGTTTATTAATGGTTAAGAATTAGGTCATGCACACCTTTAAAATCACTGATAAGCAGTTGTAAACACATCAGCAGTGACCTGTCTGATGAATATTTGAAGCTGACAGGTTTAATGCTTAATGATGGAGAAGACAAAGTAAGATAAGTAACCTGCAAGATCTTAGGTTTAACAGTATAGTTGAATATGTGCTCACAATTTTGCACACTTTTTATGTGTTATAACTGCTTATTATTTTTTGTGTTTATAACCTAATTAATAACGATTAATAAACTAGTTTTAAACCGTTGATTAAAGCTTTATAAGAGTAATCTTAAAGTAAAATGTAAAAACATAAAATTGATCAAATCTTTCAGCCCTAGCTTGCTTACACCCGGGGATAGATCAGCCTTCTTGTGTCAAGGAGGAACAAGTCTATGTTCCAGACCCCTTAAAGAACTGAGAATTAACCCTGAAATGCTTTTAAAAGTGCTGAAACCATGCATATTGCTTTTGTATGTGTGAGTGTGTGAGCGAGAATGTGTGTGGCAGTCGGAATGAAAGAGAGAGGGCGCTATGAAGTTTAGTAGAGGTGCTTTTTATATTACTAGAATTTTTAAATTATTTATTTTTTGTCTCTACTTTGTGACATATTGCCTTTTAGGTAAGAGACAAGTATTAGTGCTCAACAAAAGTAAATCAGCAGACAAACAAAAGTAGCCTTCCAAGTAACGCCAGTCCAAGGTATCAATAATGATAGTGTCATATTAACTGACTGACAGTGAGAGCAGTTACACTGAACTGTTACATGTCATTACATGAAGCTGTTACATCTTGTAATACTTTTCATAAATGCCATATCTCCATGGTGCAATCCACATAATCAGGCTTTATTCTGAGGATTTCTCTTACCAGTAAAGTAAGCATTGCACTAATCAGTATCGCGATACTAACACTTGATCATCAGATCCCACAGATTTTTTAGAATCTCTCTAGTTTCTTAAATAGGGGTGGGCAAAAATATATTGCAGTACTTTAAGGCATTTTCTCAGTACATAATACGTATCAGCATATTTAGTTTCTGAGGTTTAATAAAGGGGAACAGACAAAAATGAACTAGCAGTGCCACATTTAAAAATACTTTTAAAACTATGAATACAGTGATTTTTATGCAGCATTTCACATGCTGCACTATATTACATTTTAATTATGCTCTCTGTTTAAAGAAACGTTCAGATAGTTGGTGTTCTTTACAGACAATGCTAAATAGCATCATATTGCCCACCCCTACTCTTCACCTACAGCAAGATGGCTAAACTTCATTACAAGCAGCTGGCCAAAGGACTTTATCTGCCCAACACTGTGAAATGCAGCCCCCTGTGAATTCCTCAACTGGAGTGCCAGCCCCGCGTGCTCATTTCCTGTCCTTTATCTCTGGGCAGGCTTCATATATAGGCCACACATTTCAGCAGTTCTAAGATCAGGTTGATCTTAGTTTATCTCCAGATAAGTATGATTGAGTGAACTACTCATAGATCCATTTCTTACACTTTCATATATTTTACACCATCTATTTTAACAGAATATGGTACAACAACAGCATTAAAGGGCCCATATCATTGAAATCTGAACTAAACTGAGTTTAAGGTTGCATGCAAAAATTGTTTTGAAATGTACTGTTTACTTCCCTGTTTGTTCACAATGAAGTTATCCAGTCGTAATACAGTCGTATCCTAAAGTTTGGCTGCCCCAGTCAAATGGCTTTTTTGTTTTCTTTTATTTGACTGAGAAAAAACTATACATCCTTTACAGAGAAAGCACATTTTAATGCATAATTACTTTTTATTTGCTGAATTTAACATATTGGTGGGGAAAAAATAAAACATAAAATGTGGCTTGGGCAAAAGTTATGGCACATTTTTATATTTTATATTTTCTTTTTTTCCCCCCCCAATATGTTAAACTAAACCAATGAATAGAGGTTATGCACTAACATTTGCAGAAAAATGCCATATTTAAGTTTGTTCTCTGTGGATGTGTTAACTTCTTTTCACTTGAAAAATCAACAGAATGTCATTTGATTGGGGGTGTTTTGCATATGGTTGCATACCAGGCTTGAAGGTTCAGTAACAATATCCACTTGGTTAATTCTAAGGGATAAAGAGAGGTTAGAATATGGTCACATAAAAAGGAATTATAACTGTTTTTTGGTACAAATAACACCAAAATACCACAAGTGCCAACAGGAGAAATATAAAATACAAGAAAAAAATATGACGTGGGTCCTTTAAAGCAGAAGGATGAATTACAATACTTAACAAGGTCAAACAGAAGACTCTTACCCATGTGTTCTCTTACCCTCAGTACATCGCTGTGTTCACACCTTTAAACTTCAAAATGCCAAATGATAAACATCTGGTCGTTCCGTGCACCAGGAAGGATTTCTGTTTACTTCAAAGTTTTGACTGCCTCTTTATTTGCATATCATGTAAGGATTTTAATACTAAGAGGACAGTTTGAAGGTGCACAAATACATACTGGTTCCTTATCTAATCTGTTTACTATATCTAATCCAGTATGAATGGTTTTATCTATTATTATTATTATTGCTAAATAATAAAGGCAATGTGTAGACCACAGTATAGAAGGCACAGGTCAGCATACAGGTGTGCTATATAACCAGCCATTCGTTGGCCATCCAGCACCCAAGAACGTTATTTGCAGGTGCCAGCATTTGATGTGGTAATCAGCTTGTAAAGGGTGGACTTCCTGGCTCTGTTGGAAATCGACAAATCCTGTTGTCCTCTTGAAGTCTCTGCTGTCATCCCTTCTGCCTTGCTATCTAAAGCATGTACAACAATTCACTTTAAATGCCAACAATAGGAACTACAACATACCGAGATACAAGGTACAATCAGTGAGAACTGAATGGAACGTTTTGATGGCATCTCCTCTGGATGGAGAAGGAAGTTCTTAAAGCAGTTGCCTGTGTTAACTGTGAAAGATGAAAATAAACTCGTCTTCAATGTTTTGCACTATAGAAAGTGGATTGGTCTGATTTATTTTTTGACACAATATTTTAAAGTTGTCGGAAATCAGGACGTGTTTCCTGTGGGTGCTGTGATGTATTTCTGAGTGCATGATGGTATCATGAAGTGTCTCTGAGCTAGCTGAGCTTTTACTCTGTGAGGTGGTGGGAAGGGGAGGTGAAACGTGTTATTGGTTAATGTAATTCTGCCCCACCTGTTGGTGCGAGGTGTTGTAATCAAATGGTAAAGATGTTGTAGAGGCAGGAAAAGTCATTACACATTACACTTTGGTGCAAATTTACAGGAAAACAAGAATTTTGTCTTTTAACCCCTTAAAATCAAATTATTACATACTGAGGTTTATTATTCAGTAACTAGAGGGACTTCAATACAAAGTGATTGATTGGATAGAAGTGTGTGATAGAACTTTGGGCCCACTGATGAGCTCTGGCCATTTAAGGGGTTAAATGATATGAAAAGTCATGCTTGATAAGAGTAGATAACAGAGCTAAAAATCTAAAAAGCTCATTTCAATTAGACATTAAAATTGCTTTCAATTTATTACATGTGTATATGTCATGAAAAGGGAGCAAACTGTTAATAGTACTGTGCAGAAGTAAGAGACCACCATTCATTTATTTATTTCTAGTCGAAACAGCCATTAAGTACAAGCTTTTTCCAGAGATATTTCTGAGGAGATTAGGTATGAGATAATCCACTTGCATAAGGAAGAGGAAAGTCAAGGGAACATAAGTGGAGGAAAAACAAGAGTTTTCAAAACTGGAGTTTAGAGAATGATTAAAAGATAGAGAGAAAATGGGATTCCCAACAACCATGTAAGACCTGGTAGACCACCAACACTGTCCTTAGGACCCATCAGATAAACAGTGTCTAAGCTTTCATCTTTGAGAGAGAGAAGAAAATCAAGCTGCTTCAGATCAATAAAAATCCACAGGTGTTTCTGTCCATCCTTCCACTGTGAGAAGACAACTCAGCGCTATGGGTCTGAAAGGGTGTGTAGCTGTTTAAGAAGCCTCACTGACAAAAAGAAAATAAGAGAAAAATATCCCTGCAGAGTTCTTTGAAAAACTGAATGCAAGTCTCCTAGAAAGAACTGTAAAAATGAAGACAAAGTGTGGACACTCGAAATACTGAAAAAAATTTGGAATTTGATTCATTTGTTGAGGCTTCTGAGTATTTTTCTGTTAAGTGTATTCATTCATCATCTACGCCATTTATCCTCCTGGGTCACAGGAGGCAGGAAACACCCTGGAGAGGTCACCAGTCCATCAAGGGGCAGGCTCACAGACATACACATTTACACCTAGAGGCAGTTTAGTATCTCCTATTGGCCTGACTGCATGTCTGGACTATGGGAGGAAGCACCTGGAGGAAACCTAGGCAGACACAGAGAGAACATGCAAACTTGACACAGAAAGAACCCTGGTCACCCACCGAGGAGTCGAACCCAGACCTTTTTTGCTGTGAGGCACCACTATACCACCATTGTTTTATATGTTTTCTACTTTTTTTCTGCCACTGAAAACTGAAACTGGTAATGACTGTTCTGACTGGAATTTAGAAAGTGCTCTCTGACCCTTATTTTACTAATCAGGGTCCAGTGATACTTTGGACAGGATTTGCTGAGACTTTGAGGTTTTTAAAGGTACAGCACACCCATGCACCAACCATTGTAACAATAGCACTTGGGCATGAGTATGAGCTGTGTCATTCCGCAGGTATGTATGCAAAGACAAAGCAGAATAATGAATAAATATATTCAACAAGCAAAATGAAAACATGTATAGCTAGAAAAACTGAAGTTGCATTCTCTGACCCCTCAGGGTTTTTATCTGGCTCGGCTACGTGGGAAGACAACAGCAGTAGTAGTGAGTGGGCTGCAGTTCTCCACCTCGACCACCAGATGGCACTGTTGCTCCAGTGCAGCCACAGCAAACGCCGATTATTGTTCAGCACTCCACAGGTGGAATAAACACCAGGTACTGGACTGAAATGAAGCCTATGAAGCCTGGTTAGCTGAACACGCCTTAATTTTGTTGTATTTATTTTAGATTCATTTTTAAAGTGCAGTTTATTTTCAGTATGTGTGCAGTTTATTGGTTTTGTAACTCGTAGGCTACCTGGATATTGTCCGTTGCACACAAATGTAAGTCCATTTTCTATTTAAACAGTGGAGCAAATCAATAAGGGAGTGCAAAAAAAAATGAACAGGTAAATAAAATAGGGCTGTAACACTTTACACTTTAGGATATAGTTTCATTTGCCCTCAAACAAAAAAGCCTCAGCTGTAGGCCTACTGGCTACATGTTAATATGGCACTGAAGTCGTGTGCAGGTCGCTAACCTAGGTTACGTTTTCTAAAGTGAAGCTAACTAATTAGGTGGAAAACATTTATCTATGTCGAGTTAAACGGCTCGTAAAACAAACCTCGCCTGTTTAGAAGTGTAAAAATCAAATATTGGACATGTAGGGCACGTAAAGCGTGTAAATCCTGTCAGATTAAGATGTAAACTAACAAACAGTTTCAAGTTCCCGCAATTAAATTCACGAGGTTTTAAGTTAGCTTGCCGTTCGCCAGCTTCTTGTTCGAATCTTCCCGTTCCACCTTAAATGGTGCAGCAGTTACGTTCTGGCGCCTCAGGAGCCAGAACGTAACTGCTGCACCATTTAAGGTGGAGCGGGATAATTCGAATGGGAAGCCAAGTTCAGCTTCGTCCATTCGTCTCCGTTGCTCTCCTTTGTGCTTCTCGGGTTTTGTCCCCGTGTTTGGTGCCGGAGGAGAGGAAACAGTGTAAGTTCTGGAGGCGAGCGGGAGTGATGAGTTTATCAAACGTGTGCATATGTAGGATTTCCTGACGGAGTCAAAAATGGCATGATTAATTTAGCAGCGCTGCGAGGGTCAGGCGGGCTGATGTGGGGTAATTGGACGCAGAGGGAATCCACAGCAATTTGTGATTTCGTACTCTACGTGAGAAATTAGATGTCAGTGCAAATATGAAATTGCTCCTCAATGTTCTCAAAGAGTGTATGAAATTTTAAATATAAATCTTTAGTAGTCACTGCAAAGGGATTTCTTCTTTTCCCCTCTCTTTTCACTCGTTTTCCCTTTCTTTACCAACTCGAAATGTAACCCTGTGAAAATGTCTGGACGTGGACTGACAGACCTGTTCAGACTAATGATTGGGCTTTTTTTAATGGGCTCTTGAAATAAGGAAAAGAAGTGTAGAGGAACCTGTTAGTTATATTAAACCTATTTTTATAGCGTCACCTTTTATCTCATGTATATACAATATGTGTATATGTGTGTGTGTATATATATATATATATATATATATATATATATATATGAGAAAAGGTGACGCTATGAAAATAGGTTTAATATAACTAACAGGTTCCTTAACATATATATATATATATATATATATATATATATTATATTATATATATATGATATGATATATCTCACACGTGTGTAGGCCATAACAGGCCATTTAAATTACTGATACAAAATAAATATGCAGCATTATAATGAAACTCCAGTGACAAAAGTATATAAATAAGTATATATATATATATATATATATATAATATATATATATGTATACATTCCACAAAAGACCTAAAGGCTGTAATGATCCAACATGCAATATGTTTAAATATATGTGAGTGTCTGTTGCTTTTCTAGTTTAATGTATGTCAGAATTTCAAACATAATCATGTTTTTAACTATTATGAGTCATACTAAATACTCACTTGGCATCTTGGATGTACCAGAGGCTGATTGATTAATTTAGTCTGTATAGTGTTTTATGGCTTACTTCTAAAACAAAAAAAAAAAAAAACAGGGTGAGCATGGATCTCTGAGTCATCTGATCTGAAACATATGAAGATGTAAATTATGTGGACTGGCATGCTCACTCGTGGTGCTTTTTTAGGCCTCAGATAGCTCGGTTATGTTTAAACGCTCATGCTTATTCCACATGGACACACGCTGGAGAGGAAAATGCAAAACAAGATCATTTTTGGTAAGCATACTTCATACTGACACTGTGAAAAACGACTTCATTTGTCCTCATTAAAAGCTTAAAAGTCCATGAATAAATAATCATAAAAGAGGATACTTTTTTTTTTTTTTACCCCTTATACTCTATGTTTGGCTTAATGAAAAGTACGCAGGAATAGACTAGATAAATATGCAGCGTAAAGCCTGTTTATCTCCAGGCCCTCCCCTCAGTATCGGCTTTAGACAGCTGACACGAACTTCAGCAGCAGGCTGCGCGGCTGCTGGGAGCAAAAAAAATGTGAATCTGAACCCTTAATGCAATTAACTGAGGGTGGTGTGTGTGATGCTCCTGCTTCTGAATCAGTTAGCGGAGTAGATTCAGAAGTTCAGAAAAGAGAAGAAAGGAAGCGAGTGAGAGCGTAAGGCAGAGAGGGAGAGAGAGAGAGAGAGAGAGAGGGGCAATCCCAGTGGTTTAATTATTTTAATTATCATCCTCTTTCAGCTTTCCCAAAAAAGGGGCCATTAAAGGATGCCCGTTTGGGTTAATCTGATTAAAAAAAAAAAAAGAAGAAGAAGAAGGAAAAACAAGATGGAGGGAAAGATAAAAGGCTGCAGATGTCAGGGATAATCAGGGGAGTTAAAACTGCTATTTGTGAACTGGGACGCCTGTAAAAAACGAGCGCGTGTTTATGTCTCCTCCGCTCTTGAGCACACCTTTCCTCGCCGTTTTTCTGATTTCTCAGCATCCCGACAAAACATTCCCTTCTCCGTCTCTCCTATAGAATATTGATAGCAGCTGAGGCTGAGTTTGATGTTTGTGGCTCGATAAACTGCGCTGTGCGCTTCGTGCACGAACGGTTTCTAATTTTAATTTCGTTCAGGAGCCAATTTTCCTCCCATGTACAAATAATAGGATTACAATGGTTCTTTCTTGTGCGGTAATGTATATCTAAACATGGAACAACAATCCATACGGACTGACAGTTTTAGCCGCAGCCCCTGTTAGATTTCGCCTGGCGCAGCCTTCATCTTGTGTCAGATGTCCCATTCGATTCATATTTCAGGCATCTTAATCACGGCGCCAGCTATGAGCCCGCACTTCGGGCTAACTTTGTTGTGATGGACGCGCCAGCGAAAGTTACGGAGAAAGCCTGGCTAAAACCTGCCCAGGTGTTGCACCACAGCATGAAAAGAGGAGAGAAAGCTCCACTTTCTGAATAAATCAAGCAGAAGCAATATCCTGCGTGTGTAGAGAGATGGACGCGAGCCCATGTAATATTAAAGCGCCGTGTCTGGCAACGCTAGCAGTGCCACTCCTTTCATTGCTCCTGCTCTCCCCGCTTCCCGGCCATCGGCTCTTTCCTCAAGGTGACACTTCAAAGCGGGCACGCAGACGTGGAAGGCCTGGCTGCCAGCATGGAGCCAGCGCCCGCCCCTGTCTCTTCCCCACCCCCCCACCCCCGCCTCAAAAAGGCGCCTGCTATACCACCCCCCCACCCCCACCTCCCCCCGGGCCAGGTCAGCGCCAAGATCCACACCGCTTGCCACTCGGGAGCCCCTGTCAAAGTCTGCCTCATAGCCTTAATTAATAAGACTCCATTCCTATTGCAAACACTCAGAGAGGAGAGAGGGAGCTGGCTGGAGCCTTCAGTCCACTTGTGCTGTTCAGCACTGCAGAGGCTGTTTGACAAAGAACATGCCAGAGAAGGGATGTGGTGGAAATGAGGAAGGGTACCTGGCGGAATGTGGCGTACGAGTATATATAATTCTCCTGCATTCTTATCATGGATTATTTCCCCGTAGTTTTTTTGCTTTTTTTATTTTTTTCTTTCTAAAAGTGAAGCTAAGCTTGCTAATTAGATGGAAAAGATTCACCTGTATTCAGTTCAAAAGCTCCTTAACCTTGTAACGCCTTAAATTTCCGGCCTTATTACATTCTAAGCTTTATTAGTAAGTGATTACATGGAAACCATTGCAAAGTGGCTGAGTTATTCTGAAGTTATAGGAATGAGGAATGTGGGCCAGAATTTCAGTTCTTCACTCTCAGAACAACAAAATTGTCTTATTTACACCACTGTGTGAATTTGTGCAATTTATCATGTGCCGTGTTTCTGTAGCAGTGAAATGTCCCCCTGGGAATCAATAAAGTATATCTGTATGTGTGTCTGTCTGTGTACAGTACAGTGCAATAGTCAGAAATGGCCGAGCAGCAATGCACAAGCCTAAGATCAAAATGCACGATGCCAAGCATCGGATGGAGTGGTGTAAAGCATGTCGCCACTGGACTCTGGAGCAGTGGAAACGTATTCGGATTGATGAATCACACGTCTCTATCTGGCAGTCTGATTGACGAGTCTGGGTTTGGGGAATGCCAGGAGAACGTTACCTGCCTGACTGCACTGAGCCAACTGTAAAGTTTGGTGGAGTAGGGATAATGATATGGGGTTGTTTTTCAGGGCTTGGCCTAGACCCCTTAGTTCCAGTGATGGGAAATCTTAATGCTTCAGCAGAACAAGCCATTTTGGACAATTGTGCTTCCAACTTTGTGGGAACAGTTTGGGACCCTTTTCTGTTCCAGCATGACTGAGCCCCAGTGCACAGAGCAAGCTCCATAAAGGCATGACTGAGTGAGTTTGGTGTGGAAGAACTTGACTGGCCCGCACAGAGCCCTGACTTCAACCCCATCAAACACCTTTGGGATGATCTAGAACGAAGATTGCGAGCCAGGCCCTCTCGTCCAACATCAGTGTCTGACCTCACAAATACTCTTCTGGATGAATGGGCAAACATTCCCACAGACCCTCTCCAAATTCTTGTAGAAAGCTTCCCAGAAGAGTGGAAGCTGATATAGCTGCAAAGGGGGACCGACTCCATATTAATGCCTATGGATTTAGAATGGGATGTCATAAAAGCTCCTGTAGGTGTAATGTGTAGGTGTTCCAACACTTTTGTCCATATAGTGTATAGAAGCAAAAAACATATTTAGCAGAAGACTATAAACTATATTTTACTATATTTTATACAAATATTTTCAGTATTTGCCTTTGTAACAGTTTACATGCTTTTCTGGAGACTTGCTTTCACTTTTAAGGAATAAAAGGAATATTGTGCAGGAATATTTTTCCAAACCTCGAAAGTTCAGTCTTAGAAGTTGGTTGCATTTTCTGTTGCTCAGCACCCAAGTAATCCCAAACAATGGTAACGGCTTCTTGACAGCTACACATCCTTGTATTTCATTGTCCACTCACAGTTGAAGGATGGACAGAACAACCTGTGGGTCTTTTCAGATCTGAAGCAAGAGTGGAGTTTCAGTTTCTTCTCTTTTTCAAAGATGAAAGCTTCAAGCACTGTTTATCTGATGGTGACAGTTTCGTTGGTCTACCAGGTCTTACCAGGTCAAACAGTTCATAGAAGTCCCACTTCTTGTAAATTTTTAAAAATAATGTTTTGAACTTTTTTGAAGTTTTGGAAACTTTTTTATCATTGCTAATGTACTTTCTCCTTCCTTATACAAGTGCATTATCTTATATTTAATCTCCTCAGAAATATCTCCTGCAAAATGGATAACTTAATGTCCATTTTGACTGGAAATGAAATAAATGAAGGGTGGTCTTCTTCAGTACTTTTGCACAGTACTGAAAACTGTATATGTATGTGTTAAGATCAATAATTAATACTTAAGTAGTTATTAATACTAAGGCTTATTAGCAGTAAGTATTATGAATCATCCAGTATTTACTATGTTGCTAATATGTTAGTGATGAGAGTGAAGAATTAAGGTTTAAGTAGATTAAGGGGTTAAAAAATGTGACCTGTTTAAGGGGGAAACCAGAAAACTCAAGTCTTGGAGATGTTTTCAGGAGGACACCCCTCTGTTTGGATGCTTCAGCACTGCTTGAGCGCTGTCTAAAAGAGAGTAAGAGCACTTCCTCTCCACAACCACCCCCCCATGTCACTTACGATGTGTGTGTGTAGTGTTTGGCTTATTAGAGTTAGAGCACGAACACATCAGCAGCATCAGCTGGGTCTGACCGTAATCACCCCTCAAACCTAGAGGGAGAGTTTTACGAATACTGCCATGATCGATATTTGCCAATCCATCCTAAGACGTGGGGCCAAACAGAGCGCAGGTGCGGGGGGCAGGGCTGACTGCGGCGGGTCACGAAGAGGGCCGGCCTACTCGTCTGATGTTTGTGGAGCCCTCATCAACACGTTGAGCCGGCTTCACCTCTGCTGTTGTGGAAGCGGCGGGTCATCTTCACCACAACCCCACACAGCGTGCCGCTGATTGCCTGGCTGCTGCCATTGTGGGGATTGCTTTTGCTTTTTCCACGGTTAGAAGGTGTGCATCCCAGCAGCAAGCCGGGCTCCTTTTTAATGGGGCCCTCGCTCCAAACTTAAAGGTCGCTCTTCTCGGCTTGTTTATGGGGGTTACTTCACTCCTGTCTCTTCTCCGCCCGCGCTGACGGTTGCAGTTTGAAGTTTGTGCTTGAGCCGTGTGCCTTCCTCTTCTCAGCTTCTGCTCTAGAGCTTCTGTTATACTTCCAGTACTTCTGTGGAAACCGGTGGAGCAGCTGTAGAGATATTTTCACATTAGTGATTGATTTGTGATATGAACCCTCAAGATGCCAAAAATAGTTGATCCGAGGTATCTGTGGGAGCAGCATTCTCCTTTTTCCAAATATTTATCATAGGGGTAGTCTAAATGGAAAAAATACAATATCACGCAACATTTTCTCAATGTACTATATGCATCATGATATTGCATTTTTCCAAGGTTTGATAAGATGGAACAGAAAAAATCCCCAGTAGTGCCACTTTAAATAAAAATATTGAGTACAGTAATTTTATTTCAACATTTATGTACTGCGTGGCGCCAAATCTAGTTAAACAGGCCTAATTATGCTCTTTTGTGTAATTAAATGTGTGGTTGTTTAATGTTCTCCAAAGCTACACTATGTAAGTATTGGAGATTTAGGGACATCTCTGATGGAAATGTGTAATTGCAGACAATGTGCAGAAGAACAATTGGTAACGTTGTTATTTTGGACCCGAGCAGATGAATCTGATGATTGCGAGTGTGTTGAAAGAGGATTCAAAGAAAACTCGTTCAAGTCAAAACTTCATGGACGACATGCCCTCTGAGGATGTAAGTGAATTGTCTATTATTCTCATCATATCTTCATCCGTATAATGTTCATTTTGCATTTGAGACCTAAACATGTAGCCGGACCTACTTTTTGAGCCTGTGCGTGTGATGTTAATACGCAAAGACGTATGACGTAGTTTGAAAAATCCCACCCGATTTTTTACTTTTAGGTTACTATTTCAGGCTTTACAGGGGGGCTCACAGCAGTGTATGCACACCATATTTTAGAGTGTTTTCTATTGACTCAGTAATGTTACGCCTTTCAATTTTAACAAAAAAAGTTCTTTAAATACTGACGATATCCAGGATATGTAATTAATCATGATAACTATAAATATTGCTATGTTAACCACTTTTAATTAATCATCTCCGTATTAAGGATATTTGTCAGGTTATGTAACAGAGATGAGTTATATGAGTGTGTTATCTCGCACAAACCAAGTGGTGTAGTTTATGCTAATAAAGCCATTGGCACCATGCAAACCAGCATGGTGGTATTGCAAACTGTTACATTTTGAACACAGTCAGTGGCTAATGTAAGTTACATGGCCATGGATTCTCAGCTAGGCCTTGAAGCAGTGGGAAGAAAACTGCCCCACTTTCAGCAGCAGCCAGTGGCTTTCGTGTTTGCAGCTCCCAGTTGCCCCAGCACTTAAACTGAGCCCCAGCCAGTGCCAGTACAGACAGTACAAACTGAGGAAGTTACAGGCACAAATGTCAGTAATTAATGAGCTTAATGCACAGCTAGCATTGGCAAAAACAGGAAACAGTGCTTTGGGTTCTGTTCTGTCCCAAGACTAATGTGTCTTCTGAACGGGATACTGTCTAGATATGCTGTGCATTTTGTGACTTTTTAGGAGCTTGGATATGACACAGTTTAATTCCAATGTAACCCATTTTGTATCTCACTGTTTCTAGTTTAGTGTGTATATATAGGCAAAGTAGTAGCGTAGCACTCACACTGCAGGTAAAATCATCTTTGCAGACAATTTATCATTATTCTCAGCTCCTGCATAAGCAGGTATAAACATATATCATGGAAAACTGAGTTTTCTTGCTTTTTTGAGTTTGATGTAGAATGTAAGCACTGTTTTGAGCCATGGTATGGGGGCATCTGCATTATTCCTAGTCTTCAGAAGTTTAATTTAAATGCCAAATAGAGTATAGTTTAAAGTTCTGAAGTAATAGCCCTCCATGATATTTAAGATATTGCATATTTTTGAGTCAAATTCTGGGTCCCTTAAGGGTCTCTGAGTTAAGTTCTTTGAAATAAAAATTAGGAGGCGCTGTTGGCAGCACTGAGAAGAGAAAATTGAATCTAGGCAAAAAAAAACAATCGTAATAGTTACTATCATGCGGAGCTAGACATAGTGGGGACCTTTTGGCAAGATCAGTCTTAATTTGTCTAAAAGACGAATTTAGTTCTGTCTTGTTATTTGCGGTAACACTGGGAAAATTGTAGTGCCCAGGTGGGTGAGGTGCTTGGTTATTGGAATTAAGGTGGGAGTAGTATCAGTGATTGATTTTGCACTTTCGTTAAGAGTCATAGAAATGATTTGTTCCAATTATTTTATAGCCAGAAAGCTTGCCAAAATTTTCAGAAAGTTCAAACAGAATCAGTGATATTCAATGTGTAAAGCAAAATATCATCGTCATAAAGTAAAACTTTGTGGAATGTATACATACATAAAATGGGAGATGAGCTTAACTGCGCTGATTAAGCCAGGGGTTCTGAAGACTGATTAATATGGTGGTAAGAGACACCCTTGGTGGGTGCCTCTGCTGAGTTTGAATGACAGGGACTGTAAGGAGCCAGTAAGTGTGCAAGCTTAGGAATTGCAATAGATTTTTTTAACCATTTTCAAGAAATTCGACCCAAAACCAAAGGACTCCAGAAGTGACCAAAGAAAGTTCCATTTAATACTATGGAAAGCTTTCTCTGAGTCAAGCGAAAAAGCTGCAGCAAGTGACTCACAAGTTAGACCAATTGATAATATGAAACAATCGCCTCACATTATCCGAGGCAAGTCTTCCTTTAAGGAAGCCAGTTTGATAATGGTTGATCAAATCTCCAGTATACTGATCAAGTTTGCAAGCAATCAACTTCGAGTCAGTAGATAATTGGAAGCAGTCTAAAGGATTCCTGCCTCCTCAAAGCAGTGATTTTTGATCCTAATGGAGTGAGGCGTAAGCAAAATTAAAAGAATTTAAAACAAAGGGACCAACTGTGTCCCAAAGGAAGTGTAACAAATCGGGGGAATCCCATCCAAACCTGGAGCTTTGTTAGATTTCATGGTGTCTAGTGCCAGTTTTAGTTCTTCCTCTAACGGAGCACCCTCCAAAAAATCACGCTGATCATTTCTTAATTTTAGAAGTTTTAATTTGCCTATGAAGCTTTTGTACTCCTTTTGACTTGCCTGGAATTCTGAGGTGTATAATCGTTGGTAGGATGTCCCAAAGGCTTTGTTCACCTTTTTGGGTTGAGTACACAACACAACCTCATCTCTAATTGCATGTATATTAGCTCTTTGTTCATTAAATTTTAATCTTAAAGCTAAGAGTTTACTAGGTCATAAACAATAGGACTGTTTAATATTCTGCATGATAAATTCAGCTCATTTTTAAAAACATGTCTTTCAGCTCTGTTTTAGGAGCATTCAGCTCTTTAGCTTTACAGTAATGGCCTATCAACTCTTGCGTCCTACGTCTATGTCTTAGCTTACTTTGATAAGAGGACAAAGTTATATGTTTTCCCCTGACGTAACACTTAGTGACTTCCCACAGCAATTGGGGGCTGCATGCCTAATTCTGCAAGAACTGCATAACCTGAGGGTAAATTATCAGCTGGAGATATTCTTAATTTATCCCATGAAGGGATAAAAGAAGTCACCACCTATAATAAGCTGGCGATTACCAAAACCTAGGGTAATATACCTTAATTTAGCAAGAAATTAATTTTCATTTGGGGCATATATTGACATTAAAACATATTTGATACTATTCTAGGTACCAAGAATGTAGGTCGTTCATTGTCTTCGTTGTCCCCACCAGAAGAGTTGAGGAAGGATTGCAGTTTACTTGTGAAAAGTTTTAGTACTCCTTTAGTTTATTGCCAAAGATAAAAGCTACAATCCTAAAATGTCTGTTTTAAAATTCTTACACATCTATGGATTTCAAATTCATCAGGATATGTGACCAGTACTGCAGTGAGTCACCTCCTTCAGCCATCCTATCTGGCCTCCATCCTCGTGAGGTAAACCCCGGATCATTACTCAAATATCCATCTACAATTCGATCTTCTTGTCACCCATCGCATCAGCATTTGGAGGGGAAGATGAAGCAAGTTCAGCTGTGAGTTGTCCTTCAACGGGGGTCTTGAGAAGCGAAATCTTCCCTTTGTGGGTAACTTTAACCACAGCAGGGTAAAGCACGAGTAAGGACACACCAATCAGTGTGAGCTTTTTCCTGGCTTGGGCCGTGGTTCTCCTCTTGTTTACTTTTGTATTCCATCGACGCCATCTTCTCTTGGAGAGCATCTGCCACACATTCGATTCCTTTTTAACATTTTGAATGGCCAGCTACATGTTTCCGAAGTTGCTGCTTATTGCTTTAATCTCTTTTTCCAACATGCTGATCCTCTCAGGGGCAGGACTAAATTCTTCCTTAAACGTTTCTCAAATGAGATCGAGTTGCAGCCTTAGCTCATAAGCAGTGTGTAGCTTTGTTTTGTTAACGGTTGGCTCTTTTGGACTTTTCTCTCTTGAGATGACTTCCACAGTTGGCGTTCAGACGTCCAAATTTTAGTCACTTGGTATAGCTTCTTAATAAGACTATGTTTGTATTAAAGGATGAATTGTATCAACTGAGACAAAAGCCACACAGTTAAGCAGCTGTCCCTGTCAAAGGTCACCTGACCTCCCTTCATGTAAACACTGTTAAAGTATCATAACCTACTGTTCAGCTCCCAGTCCACATAGTTCATATGGAAAATAAGCTGCAAAAACAGCTTGTTTTGAATTCATTGCTTTTGTGATGTCACAAAAAAAAATACACCATCCTACAGCAGTTTAGCCCCGCCTATTCACAGTGACGTTATAAAGAGTGTTTCAGCCCAGACTGCTTTTTGAATGAGTCATAGTAGGAGAAACACCCTGTTTAATTTTAAAAGGAATTGGAAATTGGTGATGTAAAAATGAATTATGATTGTTTTTGGTACATAAAACTTCATGAATGTTATAAGATGCATAAAATACAAGAAAACTATAGGATATTGGCTCTTTAACAGATTTTTAGGATTCCACACAAAGAGATGTGTCCTGTTTTCTGAGATGTGTATGCCTCCCCAATTTGCATGCGAGCTGGTGTGTGCAGCACGCTGATTGATTCCCAGCCTACTGCACGTCGCAGGGCGAGGCGGGAAGCCATAGATTTATTAGCAGGCGCGACGACAAAGGGAGGAAGAGAGTGTGCATATGTTAATCAGCTGGCTGAACGCTGATCAAAGGCTGGAACACGGCGGGCCTCGCTGATCGCCCCAGGGCAACGCACGCTCTCCGGCAGCCTGCTGGAGTGCACAGGAACTGGGCATCTCAGAGCTATGGCAATCAGTATGCGCTTTTTGGGGCTGGGCTACACAGATAGCACGAGGGAGCTGGGCTATAAGAACATGCGTCAGATTGCATTAGGAAGTGCTGCTTGACTGAGGTTACTTGAGGCACTCTGAGTGAGGACTAGACTTATTGTGATACTGTAGTCTACACAGAGTGTCCAAAACTCCACTGTGATTGTGAGAAAGGGGCTGAGACTGTTTAAAGAAAGATTTATAAGGCTTGAGACAGTCGAGAAATGGTCTGTGGTAGCAGGAGGTGTTGACTGTATCCGCCAGAGCATCTCAAAAACTGCAAAATTGATTTTTCTAGCTCAGCAGTATTCTATGTGTACCTAGTTTGGAGCACCACCAAAAGATATGCAGTCAGTGCTAGGCCCCCTTCAACAGTTTACCCCTTAAATTCTCAGGCTTATTACATCCTAAGGCTTATTATTCAGTGATTACGTGGAAAGCAGTGCAAACTTTGTAAGTTACTGGAGTGGGGAATGGAAACCTGGACCTGCCAATAGTTCTTTGACATAAAAGGGGTTAATCTGCTGGTTAAGGGAGTGCAAACCAATAATGGGAAGCCATCTCTAGTGTTTTAAACTCTGATCTCATTTTTCAAATGACTTTTGCAACTAGACCAAACACAATAACTGCAGTTTCAGGTCTACTTTTAGCAGTCTGGTCATTTAGCTGTCTATATTACCCTATTAAACACTAGGATCATCACTTAGTTATTAATTATAAGGCTTATTATATAGCAACTTCTATGAATTATTGAGTAATCGCCATGAAACGGACAGGGTTGAGATATAATGCAATTGATGTATTGGGTATATCGCTGTGTGCAAATTCATAATGAATGGACCATAGGAAATGTCCCAGAATGACTTGGAAAAAAGTCTGGTTCTTTTGTCTTAGATTAAAAGTAAAGCAGGTTTTTTCCTTCTCCCGTAAAGTTCTCATTTTGGAGATGCAAGATTTTGTTCCGACAACAGCGATATACATTCAGAATACATAAAAAATTAAGCATGTACTCAGAATACAATTACTTTAAAACTATTCAACAGAATATCATCAATGCTTTTTTTATTATCTATTTTTAAATCAGCCCATTCAACTGTGAAAGAGGAACACAACAAGCAAACATTGAAGTTCCATTAAAGCCTGAGTAGACTGATAAATTAACATAAACCAATCAATGTTGAAAGATGATTGAACTAAATAATCTCCTCAATAATGGACATTCACAACTGATAAGCGTCTTAGCATCGGTGTTGTTCTGGACCGGTGAGTGTTTTATGGGATTATTTTATAAGTCATTAACTGAGAATCACTTAGCTACCAACTTTATAGTTAAATTAGCGAGATTTGACAATAAAAATGGTGCCAAGCTGTGTCGCAGGGTCTAACAGAATATATTACTGAATTCAATAATGTATTCTGTTGTGTTTAATCATCTACTTTATCATAACATTCTGCCCAACTCTGGAAACAGTTAGTTAAGTGAGTAAGTCTGGACTTGTCGACAGGGCTTTAAGAGGTTAAGTGTGTCTGCATCATTAAGACTGAGCCTCCTTTGTAAACCACTGTGTCCTGAGATACTTTTTAGAGTAAGTCTTTTAAGATAGGAGTTTTGGTTGAGGTTTCATCCTCTTACATGTTCTTCTTAGCACTCTCACTGTGCAAAGCAGGCCTGAAAGTGACTTTGATATCAACTGACCTGGACCTCAAAGCAAAAATCATTGCAGTGTCTGTGCACGCTGCTGGAGCCTGAATCCTCCGTCACTTTGCTGCCACGATCTGTTTCAGGCCAGCTTTCTGTAGGTACACCTGCGTTTTCCTCTAGAGTACATTCTCCTGAGCCACAGCTCCCATAGGAAGGGAGTCATCTTCTGCCTACCAGCTGAGTGCACTTTAACTTTCCCTTCAGAGAGGTCTGTGTGTGCTCCTTAAAGCGTGTCTTAGTCTATTCTTGGCATAAATATGTAATTAGTAGTTCACAATTAGGGGTATTTTGCCTGTTATCAAGGGGTTTTTAGCATCCCTCTTAAGTGTCACTTTCTTTATGGAAGAATTAGCTGTCACTGAATAATGCAGGCGCAATTTTTTCATTTTGAATTCCTTAAACTGTGTTGTGTTTCTGAGTTTTGTAATTGAAATGACTTAACTTTTTCCCCCCATAGCTTGGCATCTTTTAACTCCCTCTCTCTTTTTAAGATGACTGACTTGCGATTATTATTTTTGTCTAATCTGGTAATGGAATGCAAATCCCCTCAGGCTAATGTCTGGTAGTAGTTAGAAATTTTATTTGTTTATTCATCTGTTAATCTGCATAAACGGCATGGAACACTGCCAGGATTTTGCTGTCTCTCAGTTTCGCTCCCGGCAGGGCGTTTAGGCTGCGCGAGAAGCGTGCCCCATGTGCCAAGGTGGCAGGCTGAGGACTACCTGCCAGGCCAGGCTCACTCTGTCTGTGAGTGGCAGCTAATGGGACCTGATACTTCACCTCAGGATGATTGACAAATCACTTCAGGGCTGTCGAGTCAGAGCAGTGTTTAATTAGTGTGTAACTGATACAGCACGTAACTGAATCATAATGTGGATGCTTTGTCTCAACCCCCCACAGATACGTCTCATGTAACACATCAGATCTTTATGGGTCGGCCTCTCCCATGAACTCTGCAAACGGCCAAGGATCAGAGAGTGTGCGCGATGCCTCAGGCCACTGCTACCAACAACACTTTGTAAGTTTGTCATTCAGTGTTAGTTTGAACATAAATAAATGGAATAAATCTCATGCTATGCTCAGCTTCTAGTCCCATTGGATTATAACACACAGTTCATTTTTGCTGCAAATAACTCGGTTTTAGTAGTTTTAGCGAGATGTATATTATAGGATTAAATATGGCCAAGGCCATACTAAGGATTTCTGGGGCCCTGGGCTAACTGTACTCTTATCAACAAGTTACCTACACATTTTTAATGAAAGAGAAGTGCTCACTTCCAATGTACATACATAAAACCATTTAACATTGATGAGCATCATAATAAAATAACCAAAGGTTATAGCATTTAAGGTTAATGTAAAGGAAAATATCTACATCTGTGAATGTATGCAAGTCATAAAGGTGAGATGCAGTCAAGGAATAAACTAGAATGCGGAGGTGGAGGGGCTTCTTTTGTAGGTGGAAACAATGCTATTAACATAGAATGGTATGTTAATGTGATAATATGGTTTTAGAATAGACTATATAGACACTATATAGGCAAAAGTATTGTGACACCTACACATTACACCTACAGGAGCTTTTATGACATCCCATTCTAAATCCATAGGCATTAATATGGAGTTGGTCCCCCCTTTGCAGCTATAACAGCTTTCACTCTTCTGGGAACCTTTCTACAAAATTTTGGAGAGTGTCTGTGGGAATTTTTGCCCATTCATCCAGAAGAGCATTTGTGAGGTCAGACACTGATGTTGGACGAGAGAGCCTGGCTTGCAGTCTTCATTCTGGTTCATCCCAAAGGTGTTCTATGGGGTTGAAGTCAGGGCTCTGTGCGGGCCAGTCAAGTTCTTCCACACCAAACTCACTCAGTCATGCCTTTATAGACCTTGCTTTGTGCACTGGGGCTCAGACATGCTGGAACAGAATAGGGTCTTTCCCAAGCTGTTCCTGCAAAGTTGGAAGCACCCAATTGTCCAAAATGTCTTGTTCTGCTGAAGCGTTAAGGTTTATCTTCACTGGAACTAAGGGGTCCAGGCCAAGCCCTGAAAACAACCCCATATCATTATCCCTACTCCACCAAACTTTACAGTTGGCACGATACAGTCAGGCAGGTAACGTTCTCCTGGCATTCCCCAAACCCAGACTCATCTATCAGACTGCCAGATAGGAAAGTGTGATTCTTCACTCCACAGAATATGTTTTCTCTGCTCCAGAGTCCAGTGGTGGCGTGCTTTACACCACTCTGTCCAATGCTTGGCATTGTGCTTGGTGATGTTAGGTTTGCATGCATTTGCTCGGCCATGGAAACCCGTGCCATGAAGCTCCCAGCACACAGTTTTTGTGCTGATGTTGATGCCAGCGGAGGTTTGGAACTCAGCGTTGGAACAGAGTGTTGGCGACTTTTATGCACTATGCGCCGCAGCACTCGGTGACCTGCTCTGTAAATTTACGTGGTCTGACACTTTGTGGTTGAGTTGCTGTGGTTCCTAAACGCTTCCACTTTTCAAAAATACCACTCACAGTTGATTAGTGGAATATCTAGGAGGGAAGAAATTTTCTGAGCTGACTTTTTGCAACGGTGGCCTCCTATTACAGTACCACTCTCAAATTCAGTGAGCATTTTAGAACGACCCATTCTTTGACAAATGTTTGTAAAGGCAGACTGCATAGGTGTGTCCCAGTACTTTTGTCCATATAGTGTAGAATATGATTTAAATATGATGTAATTTTTTTTTCTGTATCTGTTTCTGACTTACAAATGGGTGGTCAGACCAGTCACACGCACTTCCCTAATATGGGTGAGGACACGTAGGCTTGGAAAACATACAGGAAAAGTCGACATTTGTGGAACTAAAGTCTGTAGATGCCGACTTTACTCTCTTTGACTGAATAGAATTACGAGGCTTCAGTGCACAGTGTTAGCAAAGCTGCACAGTATATTTCTAAAATCGCACAGTGTACGTTTGGCTTTAGAGCACATTCAACTACAGCTCAACTGCCCAAATACTCCAACAACACAAAACATAAGCTTCACAAGCTTCATGAGCCATGGATGTGATTACTGCTTTCACTGTGCTACAGAGACTGATGTTAAAAGATACAGATGAGGATCAAAACTATGATTGATTGCATTTTACGTACAGCTGTACTGAATAACTTCTCTGCCCACTCTTCTCCACTGCAGCGCTACTCGATCCGTAGTAATGTAGCATAGCTAGCTAATGCACATCATTTATAATCAGTTCTATTTTAATAATTAAACTTGCACTCATTTCCACTAACAACTACCTAATTCTAATTAATTATCAGGCTCTGTATCATTGTGCAAAAAAACATACTCAAATAGTACCGATGGGTCACTAGTTTATTGAAATTAACACAGAAACAAAAAAAGTTTTTACAGCTTAATTAACATTTGTTTTTTTTGAGTCTCTGAATAAAAGTCCCTGGTCCCAGCGCATTTAAATGAATGATTGAAAGTACTAAGTATTAAAAGTTAGTTATTGCATTTTTTGCCAAATTGCATTATTGAACTTGCGATACGTTGTGCAATTTTAGTGGAGAGGTTATTATGCCAGTTTTGATCCAGTATGTTGCACCGCTAGACAACATGTTTCAGAAAGTGAGTGTCTTTAGTTACTTTGAACAGAAATGATTCATTTGTTCCCTTGTTGGACAAACAGCTGAACATTGCAAAGATATAGTATGCCATGCCATCCGACTTCTTTAATTATCTGGTGCATGTTTTTATCCAAACGAACAGAATTTATAGAAATATCAGCTCTCCTGAATAATTGCGGCTGCTGACGAATGTATGAGGCGGCTGGTGGATGTCTGTGCTCCGCTAAAGATTTCTCTCATTAGCGTCCTGTGATAAAGTGCGGTGGCATATTTGCGGTGCGGTCAAGGCACATTGCTGTAAGCTAATGAAGGCCTGCTATTCCACACTTGCATAAGTATTCAGTTACACAGTTTTTTCGCTGATCCAGGACCAGCTTTGCGTGCCTGCATTTTTCCACAGCTGCAGTAAGAGAGGCTGCAAAACTGATCAAAGAGCAGCATAAACATAAACATCCATCACTCCTAAGAGGGTGTAGAGACAGGCAGGCCTACAGCTAACAAAATCCTCTCTTATAGGTTCATGCTGGTCTCATTATTCATGACTACAGTGTTTGTGTACGCGCGTGTGTGTTCTTGTATGCGTGCCGCTTACTGAAATTAACCTTCATAGCTGCCCGAGAATAGATACAGAGGTACATCTGGCATCAGCGTTCAAACCTGTTATAAACATCTTGACTGGATAGTCAACAGCATAATGTGTTATCTGTGGTATGGCTGTAGAGGTTATAATAAGGCTATTTTGCATGCTACAAAGCCTCTTGTATGGCACCTCTTCTCTCTTTTCCGTATGTTGCCTCTCTCTCCCTCTCTCTCTCTCCCTCTCTCTCTCACTCTCTCTCTCTCTTCATGTCAGAACAAATGCTTATTTATACTCGCAGGGAAAACAGCTGTTTGGAGGCACCAGTCGACTGGGTGACAAAAGCATTGTGAATATGTAATGAGGCGAGCACGGCGTCTGTCTCCGTGCTCGGCAGGACGCCTCACTCTGCGAAACAAATAAAGCAAACAAAACGAGCGGCGGCGGCAGTGGCGGCGGAAGGGAAGCGCCGTGGCAAAGTTTAATGCGCTCAGTAATTACATTTAGCCAAGCAGCAGAAAGAGTGTCAGGCAGAGGTAGCGAGGGCCCAGGGCGCAGCTCCCTCTTTTTCTGCTCCACACTCTCTCTCTCTCTCGCTCTCTCTCTCTCTCTCTCTCTCTGTCTCTGTCTCTGTCTCACTCTCCCCCTGCGCTACGGGTCACCGCAAAGGCATTTGTTTCCAATCAGGGCCCACTGCAGCAGAAGATATCTGACTACCGCGCAGGGCGCTGGCTTATCCGAGCGTGTCTTGTGGCCCGTTCTTCCGCGCAGGGCTGAGGAGGGCTGCAGGTAATTGGGAGTGCAACCCTGTCCGTTTCTGTAAATGGGTGGGCAGCACTGCTCATTTGCGCAGACGCATCACGTTTGTCTTCACATCATATTGGATCACTGACCTCACTTAGATATGATTACAGTCCTTTAGGAAATGACTCAGTGCATCATGATATTTCAAGTTTCACAATTTGATTTGATGATTTTGATTATTATTTTTTAAATTATTCTGAAAACACTGATGTGATTGGAGGATTTGCAAAAGTAGTGGAATACAGACAATAAAACATTTTTCCCTTTATATTTTTAGAAAAATACTTTATGAAATAGTATTACAATTATTTATAGTTGATTTTCATGTTGCAAAATTGATGCAATTGAATTACCGCCTTCAGATTGATGCATCGATGCATTTTATACTGTTAACTGAATAGGGAAAAATGTACATCAGTTAGTTTACATCATCTCACTGAAACAGTAAGTTCAAAACAGGCTGTTTTTGCAGCTTAGTTTTTTAAATATGGACAGTATGGACTGGTATGTTTAGAAACTGTAACAATGATCACAACTTAAAAAAATTTCCAGAATGTGAGCGTTTTTTTTCATGATATGGGCCCTTTTTATTTATAGCTTTGCTTTTATTTTATAAATGAACATCCCTTTTTGTTTGTTTCCTGGAACATTCACGTGGCAAGAATGTCTCCCCTTTTCAGAAATCACTGTGTTGATGAATTTCCAGCTGGCTCAGGCCTATATCACAAGGCAAAATGAGCTGGACCTGATGTTAAGTGATGTTAGAAGCTCCCCTAAGTGCCATCTTTACTGTCATTAAGGGATCTCATCAGTGGTGCCTTTGGTAGGCCTGTTTCTCTGGGGCCGGCTTGTAGCGCTGAAACAAAGACACGGAGGCCCCAGCCTGAGCCCTGCTCGGTCTCAGCCGCGGTGTCCTCACTGTAGTAGGCACGGCCCGTGCTGGCCCTCTGGGAGGGCCTTGGGACGACACGGCTTTAATAATGGAAAAACACATGGATCATGATTAGCTTATTAGAGCCAGGGTGACTAATTACCTAATTGTATTGTCAAAAGGGGGCTGGTGGTGAGAGGAGCAGGATCAGAGGGGCCTCACGCTGCAGCAGGCAGGCCAGGGGATTTCTCCCTCTGTGGGGGGTGTCACAGGGCAGGAGAAGGATGCCCCCCCACCTTTCCTTCTCTCTCACTCTCTCGCTCTCTATTGCTCAACCTGTTGAGAAGTGGCTCCCGGTGGCCCTCCCCCGGCCTGCTGTTGCAATCTCTGTGACATCTGCTCCGAGTGCCTTGCATGCGTCCCCCCAGTGAGGTGTGTATGTGTCCCCCCACCGCCCCTGCAGATGTTCTTGCTCCCCTGGTCCAGCGCGGCCAAGTGGAGAGCACCAGGCCCGTTTGAAGTGTGATGAAACGGAATGGAGCGAGCCACTCGGGGGGCCAGGGAGCGCGGGGAGGTACAAGGGGGGTTGGGGGTGGATGGAGGTAGAGGGGCAAAGGGAGGTTGGGGCCTGGTGGAGGGGTAGCGAAACTGACTCATTACAATATCAATCAATCCTGCAGCTGAAGGCTGAGAGTCCCTCACTCTACAGGCCCCAAGTCCCCATGGAGGAAGATGGACAGGGAGGAAGGAAGTAGCCAGAGGTGCCTCTCTCTCACTCCCTTAGTCTTGTCTATCCCAATAACACTCTCTCGCTGTGTCTCTTTCCTGCTCTTCCACTTTCTTTCCCATTGTTCTCCCGGGCTTCGCACTCTCTCCCAGGAGCTCTCTCTGTCTGCTTAGCTGTCCAATCAAGAGCTGTCTCAAACCGCCCATACGCTGCTATGATGAGCGATGCCACACACTGTTCATGTTTATGCCTTTGCAGCTTTGGCAGGAACAAAAACGCCCGGGAAAAGGTAAAGGAAAATACATTTGGGAGCACAGATGCAGTTCCTTTTTATTAAAAATCAACATGTTTATAGTTTTATTTATCGATAGGTTTGTTTTCCCCCATTGAAAGCGAATGACCTCCCGGACCGTGACAGTAAGGTGGGAAATTGAGGACTGTAGTACTAGTTGGGGATCAGGTGAAGCAACGGAGAGGTTAGCTGTTAAAGATGAAAGGGAAAAACAAAGGCAGATTTCAAACGGGCCCAGAGAGCTTGGCAACAAACCCACCGCTCCTCTGATAATACTTAGATCTATAAATGTTTCTTATTTATTTATTTATTTACTTATTTATTTTTAAAATTATTCATTGCAATAATAATTTGGGCCTAACAAGCACTTGTGGGAGACGGCTTTCTTTTGCATCTTCCCCCCAATTTCTTTATTTTTTTGCCTCCATAGCGCGGGATGCTCTGGGATTTAGGGGACTATTAGAGAGAATTTCTTTTATTTGTAGCTAATGAATGATATGCATGCTATTTTCACTCGTCTTGTGTACTTCGCCAGGGTAACTGGAGCTGGAGAATTATGCACTATTTCAAGGTTCTTTTTATTTAACCTCCCTCTTGCCTTCGCTAACGCGCTGCTGCATTCTTTATTCTATGTTTAGCTTCTCATTTAAAGGTTTGTTTTTATTTTTCATTCCTTTCCTAATGGGGTTGTTTGTTAGCGCTGGTCAGTGTCATGTGTTTAAATCTAAGTGATTCTCTGAGACGGCAGCGGAAACCCTCTTCCGCACAAACAGAGGTGCTGCGCTGAATGCTGAACAGTCTCACTAAGTGAAGAGTGCAACAGCGGTACCTGGATTCTTATGGACGGCAGGTTGCAGAGGCACAGACAGTGACTTTGCGTGTCCTTAGAGTGGTGATGCGTCGTCTTTGCCGCTTGCCGTGTTTGTAGTCCTTCTGAGAACAGCCACCACAATAAGTGTGGACTGTTGTTTCAGCATTAAGTTTCAAATGTTAAAAAGACACGCACATCAAGGCTGTTCTATAAGCATGGCCTGGTAATGACCTCCCTGCAGAATCAGGAGCGCTGCTCGCTGGGTGTCCCACAAGCTCGTGATGCTCACAGACCCAGCGCCCACTCTTTGATGTTTGTTGCGAGGCATTTCTCTGTAAATACAGGCTTTATTGTGAGCGAGAGCACTGCTATTGTCTGCTTGTGGAGAGCCCTACTGGGCAGGTGTGTAATGAATGTTTGAGCAGTTGAGTGCTGTTTCGGCTGCTGTAGTTTCCCCATGCTCTTAGTCATGCCAGAGGCTTCAGGCCTCAACCAGACCCAGTGAGAGGAGCCCCAGACTGCCCACCATCATACACCTCGGATGGAGGGAAGGAAAGGTTAAGAGCTGCTTGCCTGGACACACATTAAGCCTAGTCCTAGACTACGATGTCCATTATGTCCTGCATCAAGGAATTGATGGAGGTAGCAGTGTCCTCCTTACTCTTATTTATGGATCTTATGGTCATATAATATAAGCTCACTGACCACTTTCTTACGTTGTAAGTCCACCTCACTGCAGTACAATGAAGAACCATTTTTGGGGCAGTTCCATAGATGAACCACTTTTGGTTCCCTAATGAACCTTTTAGTTGAGAGGCTGTTTTTGGAAAAGGTTGAGTTTGAAGAACCATTTTAAACACTCACATTATGTAAAGGTTATAAGGGTTTTCTTAGACGCATTCAAGCCAAGAACCATTTTGGAACCGTCATTTTCAACTGTTGATGAGCACTTTGTATTAGTCATTCTCTAACTCTTGATTGATGGTCAGGTTCTGATCACAGAACCCCTTCTGGCTGGAAATGTTGGGCTGGCAGGCCACTCTCAACCCAGCTGTGACACTATTGTAATAGTCTGAAATTGTCAGTGGTGAATTGTGACTATTAGAGCCAGGCCTTTAGCTTGGGCAGTAAATATAAGAGCTCAAAATATGAGAAAAAACTTACCTTGGTTATAATGCTCATTTCTGTTAGTGCACCAATGAGATTTCTGATAGTATGTTAGTGCTATGTTAATGGTGATGAACATAATACAATTTTTTTTGCCATTCTAGATTAAACATGGGCGTTTGAAGCTAGTAAAAAAGGGCCCTGGCATAGAGCTACCACTGTTTTCTATTTCTAACCACTCTTATTTGTAGTACCTTTTCCCTTTAGAATTGGCTTCACCCAATAGTTAATCAAAATTATGTTGATAATCTGTGTAAGGCCTTCTGTCCATCTCTTGAAGTCCTAATTAATGGGAGGGCTGACTTGGTTACATCTGCCTAGATACCATGGGAAAGATCTTGATTGTACCATTTTCTTTTGAGTAGTTTAAGATTTTAGTCCATTTTGTTTCCAACCAAAACTTAACAGTGAAACAAGACTAGTACTATAATAAAGCGTAGAAGGCCCTGAGGGTTCCCCTCTGGTAATTGTAAATCCCCTAAGGTATAAAGTGGCCAATGAATGGAAATACAAGCTTGATGTTTGCATTGATGTTTCTAATAAATGGATAGTGCGTGTATATATGCTATATTATCAGCTGATTGAGCCATTTTGTTCTTGTTAGGATAATATTTAATATGATATTGGAAGAAGATTTTAATGACCATATTACAGCTTGCAGTTTGAGGCACGTCTAACTGCTAAGTGAAGGATCATTGTTTGCCAGAGCCTTGTTTAGTGTTCTATCCACAAAGCTCAGGCCTCTAACTGCCATATGAAGGTACACCCCTGCAGGGGGACACCCGCCTGCCCCAAGTCCTATGTTTGTCAACCCATCGGAGCGGTGTGCAGGCCTGCCCAAGGCAAGGCCACAGGCCATGGGTCCCTTCTGTTGGTCTCCTCCATGAGCTGGCATGCTCCAGCCTATCTGGTATAGACCTGTCTAGCGTTGTAGCCTCAACCCCAGAATGCCACATGGTTTTTACCTCATGTGTGGGGCTATGCTTATTCTAGATTTGTTCGGGGGTGTCCTCAGGCATCTTAATTTGAGGTGCTGTCCTGTGGTGGCACTGGCGTGGTAAATGTTTATTTTTAGTGAGGAAACTGTGTGTGAGGCTTTCTGCTCAATTCACTAATACATTATGATCAGTCTGTTCTTTATGTAAGTAGTTCTTCCCAATCTTTCTTATAGCGCAGACTGAACTGTAGCCCATAACGGTTTCAGTGGAGCGGTAAGGGTGCTGTGGGCATGGGCACACATGATTGGCCTGTGTTTTGCTGTTGTCAAGGAATGTTTTGTCTCTATATATCACGGTAACAGCTTCATAGCCTCATTTGCCAGCATACCACACGGTGGTTTTGGTGCATTAGGATCCCAAGTGCCAATGAATCTGTATTTTATGTAGCTGTCATTATATTTAAGATTGGAAAAATGCTCGAAAGGAGCCCACATACACGCACAAGATAGACCTGGTGGTTTGACCACCATGGAGCTTCCCGCTGTACAACACTGTGCAAACTTCACCTGCATGCCACTGACCCTCCTGATGATACTGCTGCATGCACAGACTCTATTTAATCATAGACATTGCTTCACCTGCTTTTCCCTTTTTCTGCATTTTTAATATTTTATACTAACAGTAAAACCTTATTCTCTGTTCATATTGCTCTTGTGGTGTTGTTTTGCTTGCGGGTGTCGACCAGAAGAGGATGAGTTCCCCTGTGAGTCTTAGTTCCACTCATGGTTTTTTCCTCTTGCTGTTTGGGAGTTTTTCCTTGCCACTGTAGCCTTTGGCTTGCTCATGGAGGTTTGGATCCAGATTTTGTCTGTAAAGCTGCTTTGTGACAAAGCCTGTTATATAAATAAACTTTGAGTTGACTGACTTGAGACCTTGCATGGACACGATGTAGGCCGAAATTTGAAGTTATATTAAATTAGTCTATTGGATTAACTTTTTAAATGGCAAATATTGAGCCTTAAATAATAATAATAATGCTACTACTACTACTAATAATAATAATGATAATAATAATAATGTAGTGGAGTTAGACTGTGAATTCCCTCTTCATTGCCATAGTGTTGCGGTCCAGTACCAAATGATTCACAGCATAATATCAGTCTGTTGTCCGGTAGTTGGGATTCTGTGGACTAAAGACTTTTTTTTAATACCCATCCACAGAAGAGCTCTTCAGGGAACCAAAAGTGTTTTTTTTTTTCCATGGCATCACTTTAACAAACTTCTTTTGCTACTTTATTGTTAAGTTTGCATGTTTATATGTGGGATGCACTTTCTTTTACAAAGCTACAAGACATATATCAACTATATCTTCCTTCTTCTGTCTTTTTATCACTACCAAAAGCTCCAACATTCATTTCTTTGGTTGTGTTCTCTCTCCTCCTGCTTTGTGCCTGTCTCTTTTGTCTATCAGCATCAGTAATGAGTTCCTCAGCTGGCTGCTTTCACAAAGGGAAAGGTGAGGAAGGAATGGTACGTTATTCTGGAAACTCTCTGATTCTGTCTGTTTGAGCCTTCTTTTTTTGATCTAAATGAAACCCAGAGAGCGGGACGGACACTGCATACGAATCAGGGCCGTGACCTCATCCGTCCATCCGGTACAGGGCTGAGGCTAAGGGCATGTCCGTGTGTGAATTGTCTTATGCTCACGCTTAAGATCAGGAGGTCGAGTGAGTGAGCAGAATTGCGGTAATTCATAATTAATCTTATCTGATTTGCCTGATTGTTAAAGGGCAATAGGGGATTCAGAATATTGGGAGATATAATTTTGTTTTATTAATGTTAACTATTCATGGTCCTTGATAGAAAATTTAAGGGAAAAAGCTGTCTCCTTGAATATTGATTACCTCTAATTAAAAATTCAGTTTGATTAGAAAGCAGACGCTGTCCTCTGCCTTATTTTTCCTTTAGACAAATGTATATTAGAACGGTGCTGTTGCCTCCTCACATTGGTTCTCTGCTTGTGGTTCAGTGAAGCGATTAGCTACCGAGAGTGTTTAATGAGGCAGTCATTAGTTCTAATTAGGCCGTGGTTAATGGCAACGCATTAAAAGGCGAAGCACGTCACGTTGAAGAATGGCAGCACTGCAGTGGAGGCTGACTGGAAACAGCTGTTGACTTTACTGAGAGGGTCACACTACAAACAAATACTCCCCTGGAGCCGAGAGAGAGAGAGACACAGAGACTCATGTGATGGATTCTGCTTCTGCACCCTGTGTTCCTGCTTTCCATGTTAAACACATGAGGCTGCTGTATACGAATCCCAGTGCTGCATAGGAGCATTTGTCTTTAAAAGCTGGGATTGGGTTGATGATGTAAAATTTGGAATTGTGGAATTGTTATTACGATTTCACCATCTAACACTGTAAGATAGTATCAATATCAATGTTATTTCATTTTCCAGCTCATCCAAACCATGCACTTTATTGAATTCCCAAACCAAAATGCTCCCCACAGCATGACAGAGCCACCAGACCCCCTTATGTAGGGGTCAAGCATACCCGGCCTGTACTGTTATCTTGGTGTACACCACACATGCACTTGCCCACTTGTGGAGCATATGGTGAAAAGTGACTCTTCGGACTGTTTCACTTTTTTCCACATTTCTGTACAGCAGTGCATTTGGTTCTGGACTCTTGATGTGTGTTTGTCTTTGTAATTGGGTGGCTTATGCACTGCAACTCTACTATAATGTCCCTTTAGTTGTGGATGGACTATTCATGCCGACACAGTCTGATCACGTCCTGCGTTGACATTCTCAGTCACCTGAGGAAGATTTGCTCTACTGTTTTTTCATATGTATCACACTAATGCATGAACATCACCCTCAGTAAATGTGCACTTTTGACCACAATGTCCAACCCTATTTACTGATATATTTCCAGTATATTTAAAAGCAGATGTCACTTTAGTCACTGTTTCTATTGATACTCTATCCTGCCATCCATATCTTTTTAATGAACCCTCTTTCAAAGTAATTTAGAACTCTACATTATAGCTATATTTGACTTCTGAATGGAACTTCTGATGATGCTGCTGTTATGTTTAGTGTATATGAAACATTCAGTAAACTGGGACAGTATGGAGTCCTCCTGAGAGCTCTGCCCTTTTGCAGACAGAGATTTGTAGCTCTGTAGATGGCCACTGTGCTTTATGGCCAGTCAGCAAGCTTTAGTGCAGGATGTAAGCTAAGAGTTTATCTAGAGATATGAAATTTGGTTACTCTTCCTTAACCTTGTCTAGTATGGCTAAAAGATCATGGGGAAAAAAGCATATTGCAACTTCTGGAGTCAGAGTTCAAAACCCATTTCAGACTTTTATCTGACTTGGATTAAGGCCAAAGTCATTTTGCTTTGAATGACCCTGTACCTTAATTGTGTTTATTTTATTAAAATAAATGATTAAACAGTCCATTTTGTCACTACCAATACAATAATAACTCCTCGGAAACTTTACCAAATGTTACGCTAGCCACTACATGACAACTTTTAACAGTTGTATACACATAAAATAATAATTTTCCATCAAAACACCAAAAAGTTTACTTAATTACAAGGAAATTTGTGTTTGGCTAGTGACCGTTCTTAAGGTTACGCATTGATTTTCAGACTGTAGACTTTATGTACTTTAAAACAATGGAATCCTTACCATGTGGCCATGAGGGAGAGGGATGCAGTCTCACTTCCTGCTCCAAAATGCGTGGCTAAAATAAGGCTCCGCCTAAGGACTAAGACTCTTTGTGTTTTGGCAGTGACATGAAAATATAGGACAGCATTTTTTATTTAAATATTAAACCGGGTAAATCTAAATATTTCAACTTCATTTTAAAAGAAATATTAGGAATATTAAAAATTAACATTGAAAAAAAAAATAAGTATTACTTTCGGAAGTTAAAATTTAGGGGTTAGGGTTTGGGAACAGCTGTTTCCCAATAGAAAGTACCCTATAATTTATGATTTTGTATACATGTAGCTTATTGCTATCTCTGTAAATGCCTGGGGAGTACATAGATCATAACGTAATCCTTGTAAATATCTAAGGTCTGAATACTTTGGTTTTTTTTTTTATAGTTTTGTACTGTGGGACCACAGTCTAATTTGGTAGAAAGGTCCATAAACATTACAGTATTTGAACAACAATATAAGAACTAAACCAAGCCTGCCCAAAGTTGGCCAGATCAAACCAACCAACCAATGGTTTAATGGTTAAAGTGTCTAAATACTATTTTGGGGGTACTGTATGCAGCATTTGTTGAACACAAGCTGAAGACCACAACGCTTCATTTCTTACAGCAAAGTTGATGAGGCATCAGTTGAAGGCATAAGCAACACTAACTGCTTTCTGATTCTGAGCAGCTGAATGCCTCCATGTGTCAGACTGGATTAGGGAGTCCTTCCCGGTATATAAGGAAATGTTTTGTTCTGCCATTTTACCCAAACAAATGAGGTAAAGTACTGTGCTCTGAGGTACAGACACGCTTCTCCCACCTGGGTTTTGTTCTGTGCGCTTTCTTTGCTTTGGGCCTCCCGCGCTCTGCATTGCTGCCATGCATGTCAGACAGGGAAATTGCAGATGGCAGTTTACACAAACTTCTCTGGGTGCAGGAGCTCAGTGCGAATATGACAAATCAATCTGAAGGCGTAAAAGCAGCTTACACCCGTAACTCACGCACCTCCTGCTCAGAGCACATGAATGAGCGCAAGAGCTTGCATTAGTGGGAATATACTCATGCATGTATTCACTTTTATCAGGGCCTCTTTGTTCCGTCTTTGCCACCAGTTTCTATATTAATGAGTGTGTTTTGCTCTATGCGTTCGGATTTGTATGTCTCAGTTTTGTAAGGGATGTTTAGGAGGATTAAAATATCTCCTGCCCTCTTTATATACAGTAAATGGGAAGAAACTGTTATCAACTAGGCCACAGTGATTCTCCCATGACTGCCCAATCTTTAAGAATGTCATAGCTTGTCCCAAGAGCTCAAAGAGTTTTCAGGCTGGCTAATTGGTCATGATGTCTGACCTGAACTTGAAAACCAGCGAGCCTCTAACTCTGCCAGTTTACAAGCAATTAGTGTGGCAAACACTGCTAGTGCAGGTCACAAATGGTGTTCTCACTAGGCGAGGAGCTTTCTCCATGTGAATGTGCCCTATTTCCAGGATGGCTTTATGCTGTTAGCCATTAGTGTCGGAGTAAACAGCTCTATATGGGGGTGCCGGAGTCTCCGAAGGCCCGCAGGGACCCGGAAATGTGGGATTGTGGAACGTACAGGCTGTTGGCGGCTGCTGATGAAATAATAATGCACAGCGTAAGTGCAGATGGAATTTGCACATGAAAATAGTCCCTAGCCTGGCGCTCGCCGCGTCTCATGCGCCACCGATGACAATCCTTGCTGCAGTGTTTATATGCAAATAGCCCCCATGCTTCTACGCTCTCTCCTCTAAGAGCCAGAGGCCCAGCGTGCTGGGGGGGGGCTTTTTTGTCAAGATTTGTTTTTGTTTATTTTGTTTATTTTTAAAGTGCTTTAAGTAGATGATTATACATTTTATAATTGTATCTTTGTCTTTTATCAGAGCTGCGCTAATGTAGTCTGTTTGTAGTTGCCCCTAAGACAGGCCTCACAGTTGGTGGCAAGGTGGATTTGGTTCATGGATATTTGTTAGAAAATTGCGTCAGTGGTTTGTTTGGACAGGATTTACAGAGTGTTGGCAAAATTCCTTTCAACCTAAAGATGATGTTTAGATTTGCTACATAATATTGAGCTTCCTGTTTAAACGAGAATCCGATTTTTCAAAATTTCTGCCTGATTCAATTTTTGAGATGGAAACAAAGTCATTCAGAGTGGTTTTACAGTGCATTGTAGCAAAACTTATAGTCTCTAATTTCTTTACTGTGGTGGTGATAGGAAGCAGGGGTTATGATGCCTACACTGCAAATACAGCCATTTTATTTACTGTCCAAAATGACCGATGAACCTACATGTGTTTGATTAGTTTTATTATGTTGATAATGGTCAAATGATGTTAAATCAAAAACAATATGTTTTCCTAAGTGTATATATACATCGCTGTTGTCGGGACAAAACCAAAATGGTAAATATACAGGAGAAGGAAAAGACATACCTCACTTTTAATGTAAGTCAATGTAACCAGACATTTTTCCATGTAATTTTGGGCCATTTCTTCACATCTATTCATCATGAAATTTACATTCAATGTAAACGGCAATGGGTATTTTCAAATTATGTAAAAATCTGAAAACGACAAAAATGGAGATACAAGGCTTTGTTCAGCAGCGATATATATGTGTGTATATATGTATATATAATGTGTGTGTGTATGTGTGCGTGTGTGTGTTAAGGCCAAAAGCTTATCTCAAAACTATCCTTAAACATGTGTGAGGTAGCTTTAAGAGGCATCAAATGCTTTGGACAGTTTCCTATCGCCACCGCTGTAAACAATTCTCACTTGGTTTCTCCAGAACAGAGCATTTCACATCAGACCACTCTGATTGACGTTGTTTACATCTTTACTTTGTTTACATTATGTAGACATTTTAAATGACATTTGTAATTCTGCTTTAAAATGCTATGCTACTGAGCTGGAATATGTTGTTGTATGTAGCTGACTGAAATTAGGCAGGTTGTAAACGACAGTGAATTTGCCACCATGCTAACATTAGTTCGATTACTTGGCATAGAATCTACTCTCGATCTATCCTAATAGTGTAGATCAAAAGCATACAAACTAGGTGCAATTAATTGTTTAGAATACGTACTCTAAATTTAGGAATTATGAGTTATGAATTATGAGAATTATGTGCGCTACAGTTTCTCAATAGGTTAAATGGGATTTTTGCCAGTGTTCGGTAAAACTTGCACAGCCTCACTATGGAAAAAAGCCTTTGTAGGTGGAGCATGGATAGATGAACAGACAACATTCTTCTGGGCAACATGCAATATACCTTCTTCCTGTATTCACTCACTGCATTTTCACTCTAGCAGTTTCTGTTTTACATCCTTAACATACATACATACATCATCTAAACCGCCTATCCTTCTGGGTCGCGGTGGGGTGCTGGAGCCTATCCCAGCTGTCATTGGGCGGAAGGCAGGATACACCCTGGACAGGTCGCCAGTCCATCGCAGGGCTACATCCTTAACTTTTCTTCAAATTCTTTTTATGCATTCTTTCTCTTTCTTATCTCGCTTTCCTCTGCTGTGCCACCTCTACCAAAGCCCAGTTTGAAGAAGAGTCCTCTGTGTGTTTTCCCCCTCATGATCCTTCCCCTCATTTGGCCTTCCCATTGAATTGGTAGGACTCATACACAGTAGAAGATACGGGAATGAAAGAGAGAGAGAGGCATGTCAGCCTGTGCCCCTCAGTCATGGCCAGTTAGTTAAAGCAAACGGCGATGGCCCCTTGAGAGTGCAGGGCTGGCGGTGGGTGCCAATCACAGCCCTGTCCCGGGCTTTGCACTGCTCTGCTTGCCGCTAGCTACTTTTTATTAATTTAATAAACATCCCAGAGAGAGAGCGCGGAGAGAGCGGTGGGTTTCAGCCACTGACGCGCAGGCCTAATGAGAAGAGTTTGCTTTTACACACAAAAACGCAACACATACCAGGGAGGCGACGCGAGGCGCTCGTACTTATTTGCACACTGACGGACTCTTAAACGCAAGTCATGCTCACATATTGCACAGCAGCTTTCAAATGCTCAAATGGACACAAAAAACACAGACAAAGCTGAGGGCTGAGGACACCGAACAACTTCCCTCATTTATTTATCCAACCCCCAGTTCATTAAGATACTGAGAGTACGGTGGCATTTGTCCAGGGCCTACAGAGATTGCCTAGCGCTGGATGGAAAAATAATGATGATCTTACTTTAAAGACTGTATCTTACAGGCCTGAGTGCCTGGGCCTGGGCAGCGGTGGCAATGGGAGTCATTAAGAGCTCTCCTCACCTCTCTATTTATGAGCCCTCTCTCGCACAGCAGCACCGGCCCTGTGAAGACTCATACTAACTACCAACATGATGCCTGGGCAACCAAGACAAGTCTCACCTGGGTGTCAAACACGGGGAAGTTTAAATTCCCCTCAGTAACCGAGATTTCACTTAGTCTGCTTACATTCCCTCCCCCAGTTCACCTCCATCTCTCTCTCTCTCTCTTTCACTCACTCTCTCCCTGTCTCGCTCACACTAATGTTCTCTCCCCCTCCCCACCCACCCGCTATTCCGCACTGTATTTCTACATATATTCATGAATTCATGTTTGTGATGAAAACTTATGCATGAAAACAGTGGGTGAAAAAAAATAAACACCAAGTGCATTTTGACTGAGGTCTGTCTCGTCTCGGTGGCAGAGAGAGAGAGAGGAAGCCGCAGCGCTTCAGTCCTGAGGGACTACCTAGGACCCGCAGACCCTCTTCCATATTTCTGTTTCTGTCTCTCTCTCTCTTTCTCTGTCTCTTTGTCTCTCTCTCTCTCTCTCTTTTTCTTTTTCTCTCTTCCTCCTCTCGCTCAGTCTATACCTTTCTCGTTTCGCTTTCTTACCCCCTTATCTTGCACTACCTGCTTCCTCCCCCCTTCTCTCTCTCTCTCTCTCTCTCTCTCTTTATTTCTTTCACCTATGCTATATACCTTATTTGTTTTGCTTTTCTCACCCCTTCTCCCCCCTCTCATTTACTCTATATCTTGCTCTACTTGCTTTCTCACCTTTCTCTCTCTCTCTTTCTCTCACCTATACTATATACCTTACTCATTCTGCTTTCTTCACCTTTCTCTCTCTCTCTCTCTCTCTCTCATTTACTCTCTATATTTTGCTTTACTTGCTTTTTCACCTTTCTCTCTCTCTGTATCGCGGTCGTCCTGCTTTCTTCCCCTCTCTGTCTATCTCTCTCTCTCTCTCTTTCATTCACACTCTGCTTCACTGGCTTTTTTTTCACACCTTTTCTCTCTCTCTCTCTCTCTCTCTCTCTCTCTCTCCCTCTCTCCTATGCTCTCTATCTTGCTTGTCCTGCTTTCCTCCCTTTTTATCTCTCTTTCTCTTTTCTGTCACTTACACTGTCTCACTCTATCTGCTTCCTTTCCTTCCTTCTTTCTCTCTCTCGCTCCCTCTCTTTCTTTCTCTCTTTCATTTACACTCAGTACCTCACTCTACCTGTTTTCTTTTTTCTCTCTCTGTCTCTTTATCTCTCTTTCTGGCCTATGCTCACTATCTTGCTTACGCCCCATCCTCTCCATCTCTTTCTGCCCCTTTCTGTTTGTCTCTCTCTCTCTTTCTTTATTTCTTTCTCTCTCTTTCATTCACACTCTGCACCACCTGCTTTCTTTCACACCCTTTCTCTTTCTGTCTCTGTATTATGCTCTCTATGTCGCTTGTCCTGTTTTCTTGCCTGTTTCTATTTCTTTCTGTTTTCTGTCACTGTCTCACTCTATCCACTTCCTTTCCTTCCTTCTTTCTCTCTCTCGCTCACTCTCTCTTTCATTTACACTCAGTATCTCACTCTGTCTGCTTTCTTTTTTCTCTCTCTGTCTCTTTTTCTCTCTTTGTGGCCTGTGCTCTCTGTCTCACTTATTCTTCCTCCTCTCTCTCTCTTGCTTTCTATCCCTCTCTCTCTCTCCTTCTGCCCTCCCATCCTCCTCTCCATCTCTTTACCTTACCTTGCCTCCTCCCTCCTCCCTTTCAGTGTCAAAGCCAGTTACAGGCAGAAGATCTCTCCTTCTTAAATAATTCACAAGTTGATTAATAGACTCACAAGGGTATAATTAGACAGGGGAGAGACAGTGGCTAGTGTAACCAGTACAGTGCTTAAGGGAATTAGAGAGTGGGATTATTAAGGAAATAGAGGATAGTGTGAGTGTTATAAAAACGTGTTGGTGGTAAGGGTTAGAGAGTAGTGAGGAAGGATGGGGGTGCACATTTCCAGGGCTTTGCGGTGTGCGAAGCACTCTCTCCAGGAGGAGAGAGCCAAGGTTTGTTTGATGTGGAAATTGGACAGTTTGAATCCGTCTCTTTTAATTTTTCACAAGTTACAGGGACCCCCTGGGTACGCCACACTTTTTCTTATAGGAAATAAATGAATTTTTCTTTCCTTTTACCACCTCCCTCTCTCCTAAGCCCCCCTTTTTTTCTTTATCTTTCTGATCTGTCCTCCCCGATACATTTTCCTTTGCTCTCTTTTACTCATGAATCTATAGTCACACTTTCCGCGTCTCTTTCTGCTGCTGTCATCAGCATATAAATCCATTCATGTTGCTTCTGAGGCCGGATTTGGCTACTTTAGCATTCTGAAAGGGACGGGTTTCATTGTGCTAGGCCGCCATTCAACACAAATCTAACAGGCGCAGAACTCCGCTTCAAATGTAAACAGCTTTCCCCTCTCTTCCGCTGCACATGCCGTATCTGAAATGAAACAAAATGAACCAAGAGAGAATCAACAAGAGCTAAAATATTCGGGAGATGCCTCTGTTCACCTTCGGCAGAGTGAGAGGCTTGCGGCATCCTATTCATGATGTTGCGCACTGTTTCACTTTCTAACCTCGTCGTCCTGTTTTTCTTTTGTTTTATTGTTTTTTTTTTCATTTTCAACATGAAATGCAGTCTCCAGCACCATCCTTTGTGTGTAAGTGCACTGTACCGCGTACTGTACAGCTGTATGAGTGTGTCTGTGTTGTAGATGTACTGGTTTTCATACATTTTCAGGATAAAAATGTCTTGACTCTGCGGCAAAAGCAGAGAAAAACAGAGCTAACCTACAACGTCATATATAAAGACGTTTGAGACCTTTATTCAATTTTCTGTCAAAACAGCCATTAAGTACAAGTTAGTCGTTTTTCAGAAGAGGAAATTCAGAGGACAATAACTGAAAAAAAGAAGTTTCCAAAGCTCATTAAAAGTTTTTGAGAAAATGAGACTCCTAACAACTGGGCAAGTCATGGTAGACCACCAAAAAATCAGACAGCAGCACTTAAAGCCTTCATGTTTGAGAGAGAATCAAGCTCGACTCTTGCTTCAGATCTGAAAAAAATCTGCAGGTGTTTCTGTCCATCCTTCCCCTGTAAGAAGACAACAGAATGGACTGACCACCCCAGAGTCCAGACCTCAACATCATTAAATGTGTTTGGGATTATTTGCAACCAACTTCCAACCTCTAAACTTTAGAGGTGTGAAAAAATTCCCTGCAGATTTCTTTGCCAAAATGAAAGTAAGTCCCCTTAAAGAATGGAGAATTTTATTTTGTGAGGCTTCTGTGTAATAAACTGTTAAATACATGTTTTCTGCTATTTTTTTTCCTGGCACTAAAAAATTAATAACCTTTGACTGGACATTAAACAAATGAAAAGGTGGTCTATGACTTGCACAATACTATATACTGTGTATGTACTATATATGTTCTGTATAGTACAGTAATGCATATCTTTGCTGTCCAAAAATAAACTATTATCTCTATTTTTTGTGATTTTTTTTCTACATCGTTTGAACTCGGCAGCTGTGTTTTACATTGAATGAATGGACTAATAGAAATGCTGCAAAACTGCTCGGAATAAAATCTCTTTACATGAACTTACATTAAAGTAAAAAAGGTTTTTGCCTCCTCCTGTAAAGTTATCATTTTGGAGATACCTGATTTTCTTTGGACGCCGACAATATAGAACATACGTAACTACGTCCTGATATTGTATGAAAACAAACCTGTGTGTGTGCTGAGCAAATGAAGGGAACTGAGTGTGTGTAGAGGTCTGAACAGGCTTGTGGAGTGCAGAGAAAAGACTCTGATGTGCTGCTTGTCTGTCTGCATGTCGTCCTGTCAGCTCTCATTTATCCTCCTCTGTGCTTTCTATTTCCTTGTGTCTGCCTCCTCCACGTTTCGCCTTCCATCATAACGGACCTCATCTGAAAGGAACGAAAAAACTCAAAGCAGCTTGTAGTAGAAGCTCCATTTTGTCTTCTGCTGTACGACAAGACTCAGATGACAGGTCCGATTTGGAGAAGTTGGTGATGGTTGACGATGTCTGCCTTTATGTGAGATGATTTTGTTTGACTTTTAATGTGCTTCATTAACTCTTTGCATTGTTGGGGCTTTTCATAAAAAGGATATGAAGCCTAAATAATACACCTCAGACGAACTTACCTATAGCATCAGCAGCAGGCTTTCACCACAGCACCCCCTTTCTCCAGTAGGTGGCGGTGCAGAGAGCAGCGTCGATTGTTGATTTATTTATCTCTGTTGGCATTAAAGTGCTGTACACCTGATAAAGGAGGTGTCACGAGGGCCCTGACAGCCTCAGAGGCAGCGGGGTTTGTGCGTTTTGGCTGCTGCGCCGGCAGAACAAGGAGTGTCTGCGGCAACTTTTTGAAGTTTTGACAGACGAAGAGCCTCTGAACATCCCTTAATCTTCCCTTTCCTCCGACAGAAAACACGCGCACCACGCTGTTTGCTTCCGCTTCTTAATGACACAAACCATTCACACACCACACATGACAGCATTTCATCTAGCCCTAATGCGTGCTGGCTGATGGCTTCAAACGCACAAGCTCCTCTGCCTCTCCGAGGTAAAAACCAGAGAGAGATAGAGAAAGATTGAGAGAGAGAGAGAGAGAGGGATGAGGCCCTTTCAGCACACAGATGATGGCTCCTCAAGCGTTGCACACGCTTTTTGATCGCACCTGAGTGGTTTTGTTGGCGGCACGCAGAAACACACAGCGAAAGTGCTGTGTGTGATGCGCTGAAGATCAGATCAATAGATTGCTACTGTACAAGGCTGCCTCTGTCTGAACTGATTGGCCTGCAGCAGGCGTTGACGAGAGACGTGTTTGCAGGCTGAGCGTTTTAAGTGCCGTAGTCAATCTGGCTCGCACAACATAAAGCAAAACAAAGTGGGATTAATGTTTTTAGAGGATTTGTATGTAAAGGGAAATGAGGCTTATTCTGCATTAAAGCTTAGGTTTGGGTAAAAATGTTGTTTTTCCCTTTCCACAAATGTAGCCGATTGGCTAAGACATGTCTAGTGTACAGCAGGTCTGCCAGATTGCTTTGATGGGTACTAGACAAAACCTTGATCAAAACTTGACTAAATGCATGATTAATCAGCCAAATTGTACATTAAAAACTGATGAAAATAAAGATATATTTAAATAAAACCAGAGCATAGTATTTACAACCAACATCCATCACTGACCAAGCGCATCACCTTACAATGCAGGCATAAAATCATAAAATCTGTCCAGAAAAACAAACAACCAAGGACATTTTAGGTCCAAGTTTAGATCTAAAGGCCAATGCACACCAGACAAAAATTTGAAGCCCTTGTTTTTGATGGAGGTTCACACACTGGCGCCAACACCGTGTCGACACGCCAGCGCTTCATGACACCGAGCGCTGTTCAGTTTCTCAGCACGTCACAGCGTGCAGCACAGCATTTTGCCATTACTACATTAAATTAAAGCCATATTGAGACCACAGAAAGCCACAGTGGATCACATGTGGCACGAAATTTAGACACACAAAGGCAGTCAGTCTTTTGGATAAACAGACAAATGCTAGTGGTGGGTTACCTCAGCTAATGTTATTAATCTGACCTCTTTTAGGTTTTATCTTTCAGCTCGAAAACAGCCAATTTGTGAAGAGGTAGTAAAATGAGGCCAAGCGAGATAAGTCATGCTGACCACTTCATTCCATTCAATTTATATGAGTCAAGTTGAGCTTTAACCTAGCTTTTAATGGCTCTTCCTGTTGAGATTCTATAGCAGCGCTCTGCTGCGTGACACTACATGACACCACGCGGCATGACGCGGTTCATTCAGTGTGCAATGGCCTTAAGTTCTTAGAGCATCAGTCACCAACATCTGGCAAAAAGTTGAACATGTACGGTAGTGTTTTAGAATAGACGTTAGACGACAATTATTTGATTGTTTAACACGTAAACAGACCGACCTGACCCCCGGTTCAATTCAGACTGCCAGTTCTCTGTAGTCGCTGTTGCATATTATTTAACTTGCTATGGGAATATGCAAGTCAGTATTGTATTGTGTAGTGAAAATGTCTTCGTCAGAACTAGCTTAGTATTAAGCTAGCATTCACTGATGGAAAACTGGGTTACTCAGAGGGGATTAACTGTGTTAACCACGTTCTACCATACTAAATTGTGTGTGGACTCTGGAGCAGTGGAAACGCATTTTGCGGAGTTATGCTTCTTTATCTGGCAGTCTGATGGACGAGTCCGGGTTTGGCGAATGCCACGAGAACGTTACCTGCCTGACTGCCCTGTGCCAGCTGTAAAGTTTGGTGAAGGAGGAATAATGATATGGGGTTGTTTTCAGGGCTTGGCCTGGACCCCTTAGTTCCAGTGAAGAGAAACCTTAATGCTTCAGCAGACCAAGACATTTTGGACAATTGTATGCCTCCAACTTCGTGGGAACAGCTTCGGGAAGACCCTGTACTGTCCCAGCATGACTGAGCCCCAGTGCACAAAGCAAGGCTGAGTGAGTTTGGTGTGGAAGAACTTGACTGGCCTACACAGAGCCCTGGTCGATTGGTTTGGACTGGAACAGAGATTGCGAATCAGGCCCTCTCTCTCTCTCGCTCTCTCTCTCTCTCTCTCTCTATCTATATATATATACTATATATATATATACTATATATATATATATATATATATATATATATACATATACTGGGCACGTATATCTGAAAACCCACCACCATAAACATGGCAAACCAGTTGAAATATTGTCCATGTATATTTTTCCCCACACAGTCCAGCCAAAAACCCCCCAGTTTGGCCTAAAACCACCAATAGACAAAATTCCGCCCTCAAAATGTGCCTTGGGCACAATACATTTTCGAAACTATTGCTTAGACTTGCCTTGTGTCTCTTTCAGCAGACTGTGCAGCTCCTTTGGATCTGAGTGGATCTTAGGCTAAAACCCAGTCAGAGAAAAGCAGAAGGAGCAAACACCGTCCTCTCTTTGCCCAGTTGACAAGGTCAGCTCATGGTTACACAATGTTTCAACACACAGAAGTTGCAGTGCAGCTTGGTGTGGCTGCCTCCTCCTGAGTGCTGTCGCCCATTATGCCTGCATAGCAAAGTGCAAATTCAATAATTCACCTTGTGCAGTGCTTTATAACTTATCTTTAATGGGCAGGTATTCCACATTAGACAGGGGGGAAATAAATAATGTTCTGGTTGTGTTCTAGGGATAGACGTACAGCATTTTTGATGATGCTTATTATAGGTTTTCTCAGTGTACACTGAGGGCAAGACTGCTCTGTAGTGTTTAATGTATGGCAGAGTGTCTGTAGACAGTCTTGGGCAACCTCAGAAAGAAGCAGCAGCAGTTTCTGCTGTGAATTTTGCTCCATTCCCGTCTTTTACATTTGCACTCTAATGAAAATCCAACCGACTGTTTTGCTATCTTCTATTTATTGATCCTCTCTCTCTCACTCTCTCTCTCTCCTCCCTCTCTGTGGCTGTTAGTGCAGATTGGAGGCTGAGAGAACAGGCCGCTGCAGTAGAGAGTGTCAGTGGTAGTGGTGTGGTAGTGGAAGAGCAGGTGGGCAGGAGAGGGCGCTGGGGTTAATTACTCCATTACTGGGTGGCTCAGGCAGGAGCTGTTTAAACAGGACCCAGTCAGCGGGGGATTAGGCCTCATTACTCCAGCTAAAGCTACGCCGCCGAACCTTTCCCCACTGCCCCGCACTGCCGCGGGCTTAGACGTGCCCGGGAATATTCATACAGCCCCTCGGACGAGAGGCTGTGATGAGGGAGAGGGGAGAGAGAGAGTGAAGAGCAGAACTAGTGAACACAAATCTTGGGCTTAACTCCTCTGGATCTGCGGCATCATCACTCGAGCCGCGCTGCGCTACAATTATCCCCCAAAACACCCAGCGCTCCGCTAGATTAACATCTCTTCTCCCATTACAGCCTCAACTCCTCTCTTTTCCTCCCCTCTCATCTGTTCTTCTCCACTCCTGTCGTCCGCCAGGCAGCCCGCGGCCTGCGAGTGTCTGATGGCACAGGCTGATAATGACACTGCTCTGACTGATGAGTGGGGTTGAGAGAAGAAATGGGGTCGAGACTGTTTGTGCGAACTGACCATGTTGGTCAATGTGCCAGTGAACCAGGAGTGCATTGACTTTTGGTTAGTTTGTGTGTGTTTTTTTGCCCTTCCAGGGCTTGTTTGCTAACAGACCTCCTTTATCTGATTGTGTTGGGTCTTAGTAGTGTTACTGAGCTATAATGTTACAATCCTCAGAATGCTTGAAGCAGTTTCATAGCTTGGGATTATAGGAAAGTGGTGCTAGAGGCCACTTATTGTATCGATTGATAGTTCACAGGAGTAAGTGGCCTGTCTCTCTTTATGGTGACACACCACAGAGGTGGATGTGGGCAATATGACTGTGTTTTTAGTTTCGTTTTCACTGGTCGCAGTTTTCAAGCTAGAACCACAGAACTTTGCAGGATCTTAATTCCTGTAAGAGAATAAACCGCTAATGTTTTTGGGACTGCTTGCAAGTGAGGTTTTCATACAGCATTTGTTCAAACATGATTTTTTCCCTTAGGAAACAAATGATGGAATATTGAGAAAATTCTCTAACTGCCACAAATTATACCACGATATACATGCATACACATATTAGCAACCAGCTGGGATACCACAGCAACGGCCTAGCAACATCTTAGCAATCACCTGGGATACCATAGTAATGCCCTTGCAACACCTTAGCAACCACCTGGGACACCAATTTGTCAATTTTTCTGATCCTGTGGTTCATTTTTTAAATTTTATTTTTGCACATGTTTAACTAAATAATAAAAAAAAAAAACTCATGGTGCACGCTGCATAGCTGTGTAGCCTTTTTTAAATGTGACCCTGCTGTTTTGCATTTTGTCCATTCCAGGTTGTTCACAAACCCCAGAAAGACTAAATACCATGATACATATCATTCATCATGGAAATGCCATCATGGTGTTATATTTTAACCACTCCTATGCAGAGGAAATGACTCTTGAATCTTACCAGCTTTTCCAGGAGTATGTTTTTATTTAGTACAAATGTTCACTGTCTTGGATAGTATTAAACAGCTCTGTCTGTGGTTTGCTAGAAGCGCAAATGCCTTTTTACCAATTCACTGCTGTCCTAATTAGAAGCTGTACCTGGACTCAGCTTACAGTCCCCAAATGGGTCACGTATATAGAGGAATCCTCTGCTGCCCATATTTAGTTGCACTGCCTCAAATGGCCACTCGTGTTTCTGAGGAAGCCTGTACCAACGCCTACTGGCAATATCAAAAAGACACTTAAACAGAAGGCTGTGCGAGGCTGTTTCAAAGTCAGAGCCATGAGTGAGGGAAACATTCTCTTTGTCTTGCTCTAAATTTTGAAAAGAGTTTTCTCTCTCACCCTTAAATCTTTGGAGAAGTTCACATACATTTCTGCACTTGCCGCTTCAGCAGCAGATTTAACCAGCATATACAGTTGTGCTTTATAAACTCTGAAAAACACACAGGGTCACAGAAGCGTGCGCACACCGTCTCAGAGACGAGCGCAGGCGTCTCCGGAGAGACTGTTAAACATTGCCAATAAAAATCCTATTAAGTATGAGAGAAAACGCTTGATTTCTGAGACACTGGCTCTCCGATATGTGTGATCTAGCTCAAATCCGGGACAGAGCTACCATTATATAATTGAGGAAAAAATCAATGGAGGCAGCTGGACGTGGCCGCTGCGAGCAGGGCCGCATCCATATTGAAAGTGTGCGAGTTCGATCGGTGTCTGGGATTGGCTTAGCTTCACTAGCCTAATCACACACTGCGTTGGTCGATGCCAGGCCGCGGCTCTTGGCGCTCGCAGAATATGTTAACATTAGTTTTTCTCCCCCTACTTAAAAGCAGCACCTGAGATCCTAGCCATTTAAAGACAAAAAACAGGAATTACATTAAAGATTGCCTGAGGTGACTGTGAGATTCTCCGCCTGGCTGGCTGAGGATGTTTGGGTGGCCAGTGGAGGAGAGAAGAGATCCACACAGGGTATTTATTTTATTGACGTTGTGCTGCAGAAACAGGAAGATTTAGAGAGGCTCGATGGTTAAAATTCCCTCTGAGCCTTCTACACACAGGCCTTTCTCCTAAGAAGGATGAAAAGAGGTTTCCAAGTATTAAGCCTGCTGGAGTCATTTGTAGCAATCTTCACTTGAATAATAATTATGTAACAGCTCAAATAAATATGTTGGTTTGAAGGTTCAGCCCGTCATATTTTACATAAGTAGATTATTTAATAAACTATGTTGAAAAATTTCCATTAATTGCCAAAAATTTCCAAAATTCCTCATCATTCTAAATGTAGTTGTACTTGAAAGGGTTAATACGTATTATATAACTCAGCATCGTCCAGATCACTGCACTAGCCCATTGTGTTTTACATTGTGGCCACATAAGGCACACCATGCTTTGATTCCTGTTCAGAAAAATAAAGAACGCCTACACTTTCCCTTAACCACGTCCCCTTGAGATAATCCTTGTTGTAGGGGGTGCAGTTTCTTTTTTTTTTCCATATCATGCAACTTCCTCCAGTGCACAAGGTAAGTCTTGAAGAAAAAAACAAAACAAAACAACATCATTAAGCTCAATAGTATTCAAAATCTGTAACATGGTCTTGCAAACTGGTGGAGCAGTAAAATTCAGTGAGATCGAGGTCGTGTTTATCCTTGGATTGTACTCGGGTCAGTGACTCCTACCTCTGGGTCAGATGATCCTCAGCACCTTTGCTGCTGACCTCAGACCTGTTGCCCCATGGAACTGGAACATATTTACAGATGAGGGAAGGCGAGGCGAGCGCTGCCATATTAATTGCCCTTTGGAACGGCCCAATTATGCCATTAACAGGCCCCAGGGTGGGAGCTAATGGCTGGAGACCTAATTTGCATAGCATTAGCTTAATTGAGCAGCAGGCCCAGGGCTTGGGGCCTAACATGAGCGCAAGGCCAAGCTAATGTTACTGATGGAACGGTGATGGTCCGGCAGCAGCCCTTTACCTGACAGCTATATTAATTAACAGCTATCTTGTTACGCAGGCTTTAAAAGGAATGAATAAGTAAAATGGGTGGTGATGCAGCACATAGATCCTCAATAGAGAAATCAAGCAAGAGATTAGTCTATGATATTGGAAGATGAAGGCCGACTCACAGTGGGAAATGATACTGATTATAAGTTTTGTAGAAAGGATCCTCCAGCAGACTGCATTTTGTTGACAAACGTGGCGCATGTTAATTATACTGGACTGATTCAAAGCCTTCTTTGGTCAGTAAACAACATCAGAGTACTTCTCCCATCATTTGTTTCTCATTTTCATCAAGTCAGTGTTTTACAGTCAAAAAAAGAGGCCTGCTTGCCCCCTTTTAAGAAAAGTCCAGCTGCATCTGAAAGTAGGCTCAGTGAAGCGGGTCAGGCAGGAAGCTCTTTTGTTATGTAAAGAGCTGCTATTTGATCCCGCAGCAGAAAAAAGGAAAGAGAAAACCGTTCAGATAAACTTGCCTCATCAGATAATTGAAGATGCCTTTGCTCCAATTTCCCTCCTTTGCATAAGCGTCTGATCAGCTTTCAAAAGCCAATCACAGGCGGATGAGGCTGTACACTGTCCCCCAAAAGGTCTAATGTTTTCTGAAGTGCTCCAGCACCATGTCTAATAGTGGATAGCACTGCAGAGTACAAATTGTGCAGTAAAAATGTTGAATTAATTCGGCCACACTAAACCAAAATGTGATTTAATGCAGGCTATTACCAGTCTCAGTGGTTATAGACACATATTTCATTCTGCCTAGTCACTCCAGAATGAATAGATGATGGTGAATAGATCAAATCCAACTTAATTGCTGTCTAAACACAAATGTCTTAATATGGTCAGCATCACAGATTTGCCTAAATTTGAGTAGTAACCTAGAAATAGTGCAGAATCTTGAATATTTGTTTTAATTTTTCAGTTCTAAAAAAATTTTTGTTCATGTCCAGGTTTAAACGAAACCCTGTCAGTGGTCTACTGACATCAATTTAACCAAACAAGTTTGTTTTAGTACATTGTCTTCGTTGTCTGGAGACCTACTGTCCTGCAGAGTTTAGCTCTAACCCTAATCTACCACACCTGTTCCAGGTAATTAAGGCCAGTTGGAGCATCTAAATTTTTTTGCCAGGTGTGCTGGAACTCTAGGAACAGGGTTCGGCACCCCGTTCTATCATATTATATGGGAAAGCCATCTTCATCTTTTTGTTTATAACAATCTCTTACACTGAGCAGCTTTTCATTCTCTTTGCACTGCTGATGTAGGACTCTTGATTGAGTTGGTATTCAGAAACATCTGAATTGGGGATTCGGGTGGATCTGATTAGAGCTACTATAAAACCTTGCAGGAGAATCAGCAGTAGCTAAACTAATTTTTCAAAATGTATGCATAATTCAATCACTGAGAATCAATAAAGTCATTCAAAGTGGTTTGATGTGAAAAGGTTAATTGCAGTGAAACTTGCCAACTGCGATCCAGTGAACCTACATGTGTCTTCTGAGTTTTATATGTAATGTTGATGATTGAAAAGTAGTGGTAAATCTGAAAAAATAAGTTTTCTATGAGGATTATTTTGCCCTGCATGAACCGCTCCACCATAAATGGATTTTAAAAAATAAATTTTAGGAGAAAATCTTGTGTTAAAACTATCAGGAAACAATGTCTCAGCATATTCGTCAACATTTCGTGTATTTTTTTTCTGTGAAATATTTTTAGTGCCTCTTTGGATGTCTGGTTCCTATCATCACCACTGTGAACAATTCTGACTTGGTATGTTTCTCTAAAATGGAGCATTTCACATCAAACCACCCTGACTGACTTTGCGAATATCATTTAATTACAAATTGGTGGAATTCCCCTTTAACAGTCAGCTAAATGTTCACTTTTCACTGCAATCAAACACTTTTGTTCTGTGTTCATAATAATAATGATGATAATAATCATAATGATAACAATTAGAAAAGGAAGAAGAAGAATGTTTTATTGATGTAGCACCTTCTCAAAGGTTGCTTGGAGTGTACAGTTGTATGCAAAAGTTTGTCCACCTACAGGTTTTATTGATTTCCTAAGTCCCATGTGTCAAACACAAGACCCGCAGGCCTGATCCAGCCCACAAAAGAATTTAATTTTCTATTAATATTACCCTGTTTCACAATGCGCTGCACTACAGTTCCCAGCATGCACTGCAACGTAATATGTGCTCTGACTCTCCTACCCCAACAACAATTTATGGGACAGCGGTTACACCTCAGTTCTACACAGTTCTACGCAGTTCCACACCAACTGTATCACCAAACGCACTAGTTGCATTTCAGCTGCAGTTCAACCAATATAAACCCCTTAGCCCACATTCCACGTCAGCTCAGCAGCTCAGAAATTGAGCCCAAGCAATAATGAACTTGCAGCAAAGAAAAGATGCCAGGTGTCTAGTTCAAGCAAATAGGTGGGTTTAAAAGACTGAGCTCCTGGGGACATTTAATTTTTTAGTATTTCAAGTATTCATGTAATATTTCAAGGTCTACTACAAGTGCCTATCCTGCTGAGGTTTTTGCGTTTTTTGAATAAACAGTGGCCAGTTTGGGTCATAGCACAACGTTAATTAAAAATGAAATATAATTTTTTTTTTCTCTGGCCCACAGATTTGTTGAGATTTTTTAATATGGCCCCTTTAGGGGTTGAGTTTGACACCCCTGTTCTACGTGAATATAAGTTAACACATCCTCTACAGACAACACACTTGAATATGACTTTTTTCTGCAAGTTTTAGTGCACATTTTCTATTTATTCGCTGAGTTTGATGTATTAAAAAAATAAAACAACTAAAATGTGCTGTAGCTTTTGCACAGGCCACACTTGATGTATTTTTTCCACGTGTTCAATTCAGCAAATATACACTAAATGTGCATTAAAATGTCTCTGTAGAAGATCATCAATATCAAATCAACAGTACATGTTGCGCCCCAGCTTTTGTATATGGCTATATATAAATTGCAGCATCTTTTAGTACATTTTCAGTTTTAGTTCAGTATATGTATACTGTTAATATAACAATATAACAATTCTGTGGAGTTAACACTCATATTAAATTCATGCTGCCTAATTTCCATGAATATTTTTTCAAAACTCTTTGACATCCACTTCCTGAGGACGCGGTTGTCTTTTTTATTTTATAATTTTTGGTATTTTTATGTAAAACAACAGGTTTTTTTCACTGCAGTCAGTGTAATTAAAGGAGCAGACTATGATTGTTTTGCACTCATCAGTTCCCCACAACATCACCCCCCTTCCATGCTAATCATGTGTCAGTGTGGCTGAGTTGTGGGCCCCCTCTCTCTCTCTCTGTGTGTCTTTGCCCTCCTCCCTCTCCCACCTCTCTCTCTGCCAGTCTTTAACTACACTCCACTTTGGCCACTGCTCTACTTGTTACAGCCCCAACACGAGTGCAAACAATCAAAGTCTTTGGGAGCGCTGAAATATGCATGGCTATCCGTGACAGACAGATAAAGCAGGGCAATTAGCCACGTAATCCTAGAGCATCGCGAGGAGTAGTCAGCCTCGGCTGTCCTCCTCTGTCTCTCTCTCTCTCTCTCTTCCTCCCTCTCTCCATCTCTCCCTCGCTCTCCCTCCCTCCGTATCTCTTTCTCGCGCTCCTCTCTTGCTCTCTATTAGTTAAATGTACTTTGTGTGTCTGCTCCCCATCAAATCAAGTAACACTTCGTCTAATTGGCTTATAAATAATACAGCAGAGGCCGCATTATAATTTCATCAGTGGTAAACATTGCGGGGGCAGTGGGTAAAGAAACTATCCCTCATTAATTTCTTAATTTGGGTAGATGGAATGAAGGGGAAGTGAGAGAGAGAGAGAGAGAGAGAAAGAGGGGATCGGGTGTACGAAAGAAACTCATATCACCTCAGGCAGGGAGGGAGGGATAGTTGGAAAAAAGACGCCAGTAGGAGGATGCTGCGGGTGCTTTTGTTAATAGATGTCAGATATGCGATCCCGGGGTTTTTGTCAGATGCTCTTGCAATGAATTCAAGGCGGTGCCCACCCCCACTTCCCTCCCTCCCTGTGACTTCTCACTCATAGCTCCCCCACCCCCACCCCATTTTCAGTCCTTGTGTGTGTGTTGCTTTTTTTTTTTCTTAAACCAACTTTATGAATATTTCATAGCAAGCCTCATAAATATTCATCCTAATAGCTTTGCACAGTAGTTATTACCGGTATTCTTTTTAAAAAACAAAAATACTCATTATAAATTCTTCATACTCTTCCTCTGAAATAATCACATACGCGAAAGCACAAACGCACACATGCACGCCAAGTAATTTGCACTGTTGCTACAGAAAACAGACACCGATGAAATTGGCCTACTGAGTCTCTGACTTCACACACTTTGCCAACTCTGAGTTTCTGACACACATATAAGGTCATTTCAGCTATATGCATTGTGATTCTCCGACCAGTGTTTAAAGGGGAATTCCACTGAAATTCCAATCAAGTCATTTAGAGTGGTTTGGTGTGAAATGTTTCATTCTAGAGAAACCTACTGAGTCAGACTTGTTCACGGTGGTCGGTAGTAGGAATAAGAACCAAACGTCTGCAGTGTTTAATGCCTCTAAAAGCTCCCTTACAGAAAGTATATGAAATGGTTCTGAATACGTGACCTGATTTGTGAGACATTGTTTTACAGTATTTTTGCTATAAGCTTTTGACCTTTAATGCACTTTTCATAATCCAATATATATATATATATATAATAGTCCCCAAAGAAACAGAATTTTATATATATATATATATATATATATATATATATATATATATATATATATATATATATATATATTACGTATACAAACAAAAACTCAGAAGACACTTGTAGATTCACTAGTCATTTTGGATAGTAAATGAAATGGCTAAATATGTATTGCTATACAATACAAAGCCTATAATATGTGCATTATGAAGGATTAAGTCAATAAAATAATTATAAACATATTTCTCCCTGTTAGCTCTTGTTTTTTTTTTATTTTTACAAAGTTAGCCAAAACATTTGGCTTGAATTGTATGCAAATTGCAGCAGATTTTAGTTCACAAGATTAAATGAAATGGAACGAGGAAAAAAAGGGGAAACTCTCCAAACCAACGCACTTCTTAAATTGAAATGTCTTTACTGTATTAACATGTCCTAGCTAGACTGTAAAAAAGCCCTGATGAAAACACAAGCCGCTATGTGTGGGCATTTTTTTACATTCCAGCTAGGACATGTCAGTAAAATAAAGACATTTTAATTCAAGGAGTGCTTTGGTTTGGACAGTTTATTTCTCACTTTTTCTCTCTTTTTCCTCACTGAATTTTTCCCTTGACACCAAAGAGCACCTGACTCAAACAGCATTTAAAGCTAAGATTTTTTTTCAATATAGAACACACATACGAATATCTTTAAATAACTAAAATGGCTGTATTAAATATTTATTTCATAATATAAATTTGCGTTGTACATATCGTGACCCCTGGTTCCCATCACCACCACTGTAAAGAAATGAGTCAGTCAGTTTATCTACAGTGCACCATTTCACATCAAACCACTCTGAATGACTTCATTAACATCTCAACAGTTGAATTATGCAGGATTTTTTATGTGAGTTTGCTACGCTTCTACATATTTATTATTACTTTTTGCTCTAAACACAAAAATTTTAAGCAAATGTACACCTTTGCATGTGTGAGAGAGGACGAGAGTGTATGTGTATGTGTGTATGTAAGTGTGTGCTTTTGTCTGTCTACATGTGTTGAGAGCCGTTATGAGTGGTAATACTATCTGTAGTAGTATATGGCAAGTTTATATTCAAAGGCGTTCCCCGTCTGGCTCTGCTCCTCTCAACCTGCTCGCTAGACCAGGTGTTTCCACTAAGCAGCTGTGAAAATGAATGAGTGGCTGTCCACTCCCATTGTCATGTCAGGTAAAGTGATAACAGCCGGCCTTTGTGATCCTGTTGCATGTTTTTAAACCAAACTTCACCCCAGTTATGAAGCGCTTGTGCCATGCAGTTTAACAGTGACGTTCTTCAGAACTTTGAAAAGCCGATATTAAAGGAGGCCCTCAAATAAATGGCTTCCTCTCAGTCTTTCTGGTGAAACCCAGACATGAAAGGATCTACAAAGAGAGGCTGAATCTTCAGAGAAAAATAGCTCATCACACTGGTTTAAATTCAGGAACCTTCTTACAGCCTTTCCACACTTATCTTCAGGAGGACCTGCCACCTAGCATATCCGTGCAGACCAGAGTGATGAAATGTCAATTTACAACCACATTGTGGCAGGCTGGCCCTTAAAGATATGCTAAGTGGAATTGTTCTACCAAAACTTGATGAAAGAGGAGAAGCAAATGGTGCAAGATACTTATTACATACATACTTGGTACACTTAAAAGTGGAAGGAGGTATACATGAGGAAAAAGGTCTTCGAGAGTTTTTAGTAAAGACATTGATTATACTGTGACAAGTCAAAGGGCCAGACGAAGGCTTAAATTATAGTGAAATGGTTCTTCTCCAGGACAGATGCAGTCCCACTCCAGAGAACATTGCAGCACGGCTGTAGGAGTCATGTACACATCTTTACAACACATTAAGCAATGGTTACATTTTTCATATTGGCTGTTTAACAACTTGAAACAGTTTAAGGCAAGTGTGTGAGGATTTATGCTAAAATAGTGGCTTGTTTAAAGACATTTTGATACAATTTGTTCTATTGTTATGTCCCTAGAACCTTTACATTATTTCATTTACAGGAATGTATGTATATGGTTCATAAAAGAATAATAGGTTCTGCTATTGTTCAAAAGTCATAGAAGTTTTTTTTTGGTACTATATCAATGTTTTATGTTTGAAGACTGTTAAGAGGTCATCAGTTAAAATCACAAGCCACTGAGTAACATTTATTACTGCAGCTTTGATACTTTCATAACCAGCCTTAGCACTTTTAAAAATCTGTTCTTTGCCTGTTTTCTGTTAAAGTATTGGAAAAAACTAATCCCTGTTTGATCATCCTTTTTCTCTGCTCATAGTTTTTTCCCACCAATTTTACAAAAGACAGACCAAGGGGGAACTTCTTAAAATGCCAAAGTTGGTTTTGAAAGTTCCAAAGTAAGAAGAAATGTTAAACAGTAAGAAATGTTGGTCATTGGCTCACAGGCCTTAATATTTGCCTTATTACCTGCAAGAGGGAATGCTATGTCATGGGATGTTGGCAATGATGTGCTGCACTCAGCCATAGATCATATAGCAGTGCCAAGTATGTCTCTGTATAGCATGATCTGGAGTGTATTATTGCAATTATACTAGTTTTATTATCAATATTTATTATTAAATTTTGTCATACCAGCACATCTAAATCGTCATTTGTAGGCACGACAAACCTCACTTCATTTAGAGCAAATTTAAGAGCAGACTGGCCATTAATCAGAATCATTCAGAGCTCAATTGAAATACATTTTTCCAAAGCCCATAGATTTGGTGAATTGGTTATAGTGCATTTCAGCAAGCTTGGGGGGGATATAAAGCTCTGACACCATTTTCCCTTTTAGCCTAGTTAGTATGAAATGCCGAATGTCAGCTTACAGGCATCAGTGAAGTGGGCAGCACTGGAGGTTACTAGCTATTCATGTGGACCACTACTGTGCTGACTTGCTGTGTTTTTATCATAGTTGGAAAATACATGCGTAAGTGTACTTTGTTACTAAGTATTATTGTGAAGTTCGTAAGAATTACTGAAATTAAATACATGCACTTTTACTGTATAGTTCCAAGAGAAAAGCACACTCTTTACCCCTTATATTTTCATTTGGACCTTCAAAGTGTTACAGATCTCAAAGGCCAGGTGATTTTTCTGTTTATCTTTCTAATAAGTTGAGTTCTTCTGCACTTAAATATCATCCAACAAAATTAATTTCAGTGTAAAATGAAACTGCCCACAGCTAGGCTAATTTGTTGTTGAGTGAGGACCAGTACAGCCATTAGTCACAACCCACTGCATCACACACCACCAAACAAAGATTCCTTTATCTGTTAAACCATTTACTTTTTACCTTTATAAGTTACCCTTTATTAGTCCCACAACAGGGAAATTCACCTCCGCATTTAACCCATCTGTGCAGTGAAACACCACATACACATTAGTGAATGTGCACACACAAGGGGGCAGTGAGCACACTTGCCCAGGGTGGTGGGCAGCCCTATCCACAGCACCCGGGGAGCGGTTGGGTGTTGGTGACTTGCTCAAGGGCACTTCAGTCATGTTCTGTCAGCTCAGGGGATCGAACCAGCACTCTTCTGGTCACAAGGCTGGTTCCCTAACGTCCAGCCCATGACTGCCCCCATACTTATGTGCTTGAGTATGTTTAACTCTTGATACTTTTTGACTGTCACTCAATTATATTTTTGGCATGTACTTTCACCTAAGTACAATTTCTTTGTCAATTTTTCAAGCTCTGGCCTTTACAGAAGTCGATGAATACCTTACAGCTTCACAGTGGGCATTCTAGCATTTTTAGCACTGATGTTTTCCACAGAAACAGAGGAGAGTCACTAAATGTAATGCATTAGTTACAATGGGATCATGTTTTTCGATAGTGAAAGTTACTTGGCGATACTGCTGTAGGACTTGCTGCCATGTCGTTGTGTTGTTCATATCTGTGCTATGGTTGATTGGCATTCCCTTGTTAATATTTCATGATACATGGAACATTTGCTTTTAATAGACTTGCTAAACAAAACCTTGGGCCCTATTGTGAGTTTAAGTTGATGGATTGATGGTTGGATTGGTTCAGATGTTCATTCAGCAAATTTGTCGCGTTAGATTTGTCAAGACTGGCATATTAAACCTATCAAATGAATCTATGCCTAACAAATTAGTTTCCCTGGATTTCGAACACTGATGTTTCAGCTCATTTCCATTTTATTTTAAGGAAGTTGAAGGTCCACATTAGCAAATCTGTTGAGAAGTCAGCCATCACATTTTACATATGTACGTAATATATACCGCATATACACGCTCTCTCTGTCTCTCTCTCCTGGTACCGATATACACGATCTCCCTCTCTCTCTCTCCTGATACTCCTGATAATTCGTACTGGCTGTGGGTCTAGTGTTGAGTAGAAGTTTAATTAATATAGCAGCAGAACAGGCCTGCCCATGCCCTTTGTGAAGGTCCACATTAGTTCCACTTGAGCAGCTCAACACTGGCGAACAAGCAGTGTGGCCGCCTATTGACATCCCACCCCCGCCCCCATACACTCACACACATACTGGCCAGTCACGGGTCACTGGCAGCATCCCAGAAGGACCGTGTAGCCGTGAAAGGACCATGTTAACAGCCTGATTTGAGAATCCATGGTAAAAACCTGGGCCTGAAGGCAACCCACAGACAGACTTAATTACTGATGACAAGTTTGAGGGTACGCTTCTCCACTGAATACTTTAAGACTACAGAGGAAATGTATTCATGCTGGGTGCATACGCTGTGGAGTCAAGCCACATCAGAAAGTCTTCCCCCACAAAACCGCTCCCAAACACTGTTTTATTGATGTCAGCTCCATCTTTTTTCCCGTCTGCTGGAATAATGGGGGTTTCTTCATTAAGTAGCCCAGTTTTTTTTGGCAAAATGAAATATGTTCTGCATATTTGCTTGCAAACTCACATAACATTAACATAGGATAGTTTTTCTGTAACTTTAAAATTATGATCTTATATGGAACTACACTTTTTAATAAGGTCAGCTATTATTGGTTCTCGGCATGGGTGTAAGGTTCCAGGAAAAACATTTCTTTGGTATAGATCCTTTTGGGGTGGAATGGTTAACAAAATTCAGAATTCAATGCAAGGCAATGCAATGTAATACATTTTTCATACAACAAAAATAAGGATTGGTTATAAATGGTTGTTAATACGTTATTATTCCTATTTTTAGTTTAGTAGAGCATTCAATATTATAAACATATAAACACTTGAAACAAAAGTTGTGCCCATCTAACACTATCTACAAGCTAATATGTTTGTCCCAAGCTAACAAACTGGTCACAAAATAATGTTAGTCACAATACAACGGTACGATGTGACCGTTTGATACGATACGTTGTACTGTTACTTTCCTAGAACCTTCACATTATTTCATTTACAGAGATTATTCTTTAAAGAACCATCCATGAAAATCTTTATGGAACCAGTGTGGTTCTTCTATGGCAGTAGCATGCAAATGTGGACCTTCAGTTCAGTTTACAGTCCTGAATTTAGCAACAAATAGTATTTAATTGAACTGTCGATGTAACCGATTGGCCATCTAGTGCCATACTGACCAGTGATTACAAAATCCAGGACCAGAAACTGGAATTCAAGGTCTGTATTTTAAGACATCTGTTCTGTGGCACTGCTCTAAAGCAGTTCTCAATCTTGGTCCTGAAGAACCACTGTCCAAAACCTGTCGTTTTAGAATCTCCCTGCTCCCAACACACCCTGATGCAACCAATGAACTCCTTATCATGCCCTTGTTAAGGTCAGCTGGGCATGTTAGAGCAGGGCACTGCAAGGCAGTAGTACTCCAGGACCAGGATTGAGAACCACCGCTCTAAAGAACCATTTTTGGCACCGTGATTTTTAAGAGTGTATAAATCAGTAGTAGGCTACTGTAAATAATCACACCATTATAAGGTTTAATGAGAAACTAGTACTAGTGTACTAGTGTTTAATATGAAACAAACCTGTCAGTCAACAATAAAATAATCACAATTTACTTTACAAAACATAAGTTTTATTTACATGATACAGTATTATATGAACAGTTTTCTCTTGGCAGAAAAAAGGGATCATTCCACAGATATAGATATATAAGTCTGTATCTATATAGATCTTGATTTATTTTGGCCCATCTCGTGTGGTGACAGGACCAAATACAGAATAAAAGCAGCAGAATATAAAGGAATGGCCCCAGTACCTGGAGTGCACAGCAGCTCCCCTATATAACTTTATAAACAGTGGCAGCCAATGAATAAAACTGAGCTTTGTGCTGCAAAGTTCATGCAGAAATAAGCATGAACAAAACACTGGGGAAGATGAAAGGATTCAGACTTAGCATAATGTTTTGGCTCAACAAATTGGGTGTATAAGATCTTCTTATGAGAGGAGATATATATATTAAAATATGTTCAGATGCGATGCGGTATTACCTTAAATAAAAGTAAGGAAGATAATCCGGATGACTGTTTAAAGCAGTTCAGCCACGGACACAAAGGTTATGAATATTGTATGGGAAGGAAAAAGAAACCTCCTTTTGAAGTGCTGAGAGAGTGCACACAAAGAGGAAGAAGGAGGGGGGGCTGTAATTATTGTAGAAATGCTTTCTGACAGATCGTTATATTAAAGAAGTAGGAGGTTCTGCCAAAACACAGCTAACAGAATCAGTCTCCACCTATCAGCACAGCACACACTCACACCAAAAGGCCAAGTTCCATTTGACAAACAGCACAAATTGCAGGAAGGAAAAAAAATATTATGTTCAGCGTTACAGATTGTGACATTTAGTCTCTGCATGATGATTAGTGTGTACTGTATGTATGTTGAACGTTTATACAGCTTCTTCCTATAGTCACATTCAGAAACAAAAAAAACAGGTTCCTTTCAAATCCATTCACAGTTTTAAGATGGTACAAATGCTGGTGACGCTGGGCTACTACAATAAAATGTCTGCATTTTATTTGGGGTTGCACAGCAATATTGGAATCATATCGGCATAAGCAGATATCTGCTTTAAATAATTAACAGCATCGGACAGATGTTTAGATTTTATCCGATTAGGTATTTATTATACTCTAGATAGTCCTGTCACAATTATTACATCATTATTTGAGCTGATCACAATTTTGTTGCTGACCACAGCGATTACTTTTTTGCAACAACAAATGTGAACTGGGTATGTTTATTAGTTGGGTTCAGGCAAATACCTGTAAATAAAAAAAGCAGAAAACATTTAGTAAGACATGTTAGGGGTCTTATGAAAACACCACAATCTCTAACTTTTGTTGCTGTAAAATCTTTAGAGGGCAGCACTGAGTAATGTTTGCTTATTTCAGCTCGATCTTTTTCTGTCATCAGTTTGGCGCTATTAAGTTTCGACAGCTAGGGAACAAGACAGCTAATCAGCTACTACAATAGTACTTTAATAATTGCCTCAATGCACAAAAAAGACATATATTGTTAATAATAATAATATTGTCAGTTACTGCTATGGCCATTAATCATCACATAAAATTTCATGATCATGACAGGCCTAAACACAACGTTTAAGCGTCAACTGGGCTACAACGTCTGTGTTTTATTCATTTATTCACTGTACTGCATTCGTAAGAAACTAGGGTCGGTTTGTTTGGACATAGATTAAGCCTAGTCTTGGTCGATACTTTCCTTTTAATGGAGAATCTCCATTCAGAATGCCTTGTAGCCCAGGACTAGGCTAAACCCTTGTCTGAGAAGTAAAGCTAACCCAGGTAGATGTAATCTGTTTATGTTTACCTATCAATATCAGCTGATGTGTGCAAGAAAAATATCAGATATTGGCATCAGCACACAATTCCTATTTCACTGCACCCCTGGTTGGTGGACATTTTTAAACAACACATATTTGATGCCTTTGGCTGCAGCGAGTGCTTGGTTTGTGCATCAATATGGACAAAAAATAATAAAGCAATAGCAACAAGAAACACAAACAGCAGCTAGCTACTTTTACTACATTCTGTGAAAGTAGCTAGTGCTAACTGAATGAGAACTAGGGGGCTGGATTATTTGCAATCACACAGCCATCTTCATCCTGCCTAATCATCAGAGACCTTAGCTGCCACTCACGTCCAGCCCTGTGGGCGAGTGATCGTCTCCAGTGACCACAGAGAGGAAGCAGGGTAGGCTGTGGGATCAGCAGAGGATGAGAGTGAACATGACGGAGCTGAACGCCCGGCTCTAACAGGCCTTGTATCCATCTTTCATCTCGTGCCACTGACCCCTGTGTAGGAGTAGAGGGAATAGGGCAGGGGGTTGTAGGGTCGAAGTCCATGGCCAGTGTATATATTCCCCACGGTTCCTCAAATAGAGGGTTAACTATATTTAACAATATGCACTCTAACCGCCCCCCTCTTAATTAAAATGAGAATCACATCTGTGGCTGGAATCTGCACCTCATTACTCTGGTATCTCATTAGAGGCCTGCCCCTTGGGAAGAACCGAATCAGTCTTAAAGCACACTTTTACCTCCGTCTCTCGCTGCATCTCTCTCTTGTGCATGCTTTTTTCTCTCTCATCTTTTTCTCCCTCCTCATCCCGCCTATATAAAGTTCCCATCTGAAGAGGAAAGGCTGCGGCTCACGGAAATGTTTCCAAAGCCAATTAAGAATCGGAAACAACACAACGAGGCTCCAAGGAAGCATGCGTGTCTATGGCAAAAAAGTAGTGTGTCATAGCAGCATAAGATCAATCTCTGGGACAACAGAAAATGCGTTTCAGATAGGAATAGCAAAAGGTATCTATGGCTGGAGGAAAGCAGTCATCCCACTTCTGCACACTGCTGACCTCTTTGCTACATAAAGAAAAACAGAAGTACTGGAATAGCCATGGGGTAACAGCAGGAAATCAAACACATAATAGTTACATGGTTAGGGGTAATTTCAGATTACGTTCATTATACTGGCTTATCTGGTATAAAAATAAAAAAAAAGAAGAAACAGTCCTCCTTAGTTTATGTAGCATCCATTAGGGATGCGGTGCATGTCAGCAGCCTTGGGCAGTGTGGTGGTGACCTTAGGTGTGTCAGAGAAGCGGAGAGTCACAAAACGTACACGGTCCTTGTAAGATCTTCTTTACCCAGTCTGGATCTATAAAGGGGAGCAGAGAGAGAGGAAACCTAAGAGAGGCATTCAGTGTGACGCAAGAACCATCCGCAGCAAATACAACCCCGCAATCAAATTGGTGTTTTCCGTGATTGTGTTTCACTGGTAGGGCTCACCTTGTCAGCCCCCGTCCTGTCACAATGCAGGCGGAGAGTTGGGGTTTCGTTAGGTAATACATGTTTAATGAGAGCTGATGTCAGTTTGTGTGTTGTGTGCGCATTCATGTGCTATCATGAGCGCTCACACAACAACACACACACTGACTTCAGACATTTAACTGACATTTAATGAGAGCTGAGGTCAGTTTGTGTGTTGTGCGTGCGTTTATGTTCTGTGATGTAATATAATACACAGGGTAAGTGCCCTGGTGTGAGATTTTAGATGCAGGGTAGATGTGTAAGATTGGTGTAAGAATTTAAAGGCAAACTGAATGTGCTAGCATGACGTATTAGAGGCAGGGTACATGTGTTAGTGTGAAGTATTAGCCACAGGGCAAATGTGTTGAATGAATGAGAATCTGTGTTAGAGCTATTAGAGGCTGCAAGGTTATATTCATGCATGAGACTCCAAATGCTGAAGATGCCTGCTGTAACAGGGAGTATAGGTGTCCGTTACAAGGTAGTAAGCAAGTAAGTGTTTTAAAGGGAAATTCCACTGGTGTTTCAAAATTTCTGCTTAATTCAATCATTGAGATGTAAACTGTCACTCAGAGTGGTTTAATTTTTGAAAAGGTGCACTAGAGAAACTTGGCAACTCCAAATTCTTTAAAATAGCAGTAGAATATGATGAGAATATGATGTTTACAATGCAAATATAATCCAGAGCAAACTCTAGTTTAAGTGAGATTTTTAGCAGTGCAAATGTTTTGGTCACACAAGACATTCTTCAGTGTATTATTTTTCAAAGTAGTAAACAAAGTAGTAAAAAATAATTTTACCAGCTTGCTTTACAACGCCCTGCATGTACCCCACCCCCATGAATGAGTTTAAAAAATAAGTTTTGGAGCAAAACCTTATCTCAAACCTTAAAACAAAACCTAAAACAATGTCTCAGACATCAGGAAGTGTACCTGTAACCATTCTAAGTAATAACTTTCTATGAGGGAGCTTTTACTCTTTCGTGTCTGGCTCCTATCACTCCTATTTCTCAAAAATGGTGCATTTAACATCAAATCACTCTGAATGGCTTTGTTTACATCCTAACAATTTAATAATGAAAGAATTCCCCTTTAATGCTGATGTGTCACATATTAGAAACAGTATTAGGGTGAGTGTGTGTGTGTGTGTGTGTGTGTGTGTGTATCCTGGTGTTTTTAAGATGCTACACAGGTGAAGCAGCATGAGAATTTTTTCTGGTGCAGTGCGTTATTACAGGTATTGTTAGTGTGTGTGTGCTGTATAACAGGTTGTGGTAGAAATGGCCACTGAGTATGGGTGGATAGAGCAGTAGGGCTTACCCTCAGGCTGTGGCACTGAAGCTATGCTGTCCTGTAGCAGACAGCGTCGATAAGTCACATTCTGACAGACCTGATAGGACCGCACACACCTGAGAGAGAGAGAGAGAGAGAGAGAGAGAGAGAGAGAGAGAGAAGCAGGAGGCTGAGAAAATGGTCAAGCCTTGTATTACAATGGCTGGACCAACAGCACTGCAGCCAGCACTTCCATGTGTTAACCATTAGGGGCAGTAAACTCCATTTAATTCCCTTTTTGTTGCCATTGGAACGTTATCATTTGTCTGTTATCCAATGCTGTATTGCACACTAAGGCAGAAATATGCAATTCTTTCTTAAATAATTATAACTGTTATACTGTTATAACAGGACTGTGATCCTGAGTGATGTTAGTGTTAGTATGTAATGCTTCATGCAAATGAGAGTCACATAATCTATCATTTATTAATCACAGTATTCAGTGAGGCCATAATATGGAAATGGGCACTCTTAAGTTTGATACCAAATGTAGTATTACAGTGTTCAGTATGAAAATGGCTTTTTTTTTTGCTATAGTATCAATGTTAACTCGAATGAAAGTATACGTTATTGTTAGAGTTTAATTAACAGCTTAATTATTTCAAACTTTCAAAAACTCTTCAAATAGTAATATACTATAATAAATGAAGTAACTAAATCTTTTAAACATGGCCTCATTCAACATGTTCTGAAGGGACGATTAACTGGGATATAGGATATGAACATAACAGTGGGATATGGGATATGAACATATTATAAATGGTAAAATTTGCTACAGTATGTTATGTATATGTGTATACAAATACAAAATCAATACATACAATGATAACAAGCATCGTAACAGTATCAGCAGATTAAAAAAAATAAAATAAATAAATAGTGGCATTGGACAGACAGATTTGACCAATATTTGGTGACAAATTATTTGTATTCTGGAAGAGCAGAATGTTAAGGTGATGCTAGATTAGTGTGCTAAAATGCCTGCAGTTTATTCATTATACTGCATTTGTAACCCACTACAAATAAATGTGACATTTCCATGTAAAGCTAATGTTGGTAGATTGTCCTAATTACTTCATTTTACAAACATGTATACGTCAACATCAGCATCAAGTATGTACAAGTCGAAACATAAACAGTATTATGATGTGTGTGTGTGTATATATGGTGTATCATGGTGTTTAAGATATCGGCATCAGCCCACAATTTCCATATCGTTGCATCCTTAAAGCCCCTGTCTATTCATTTTCATGATTTTCTTAGTTACTATAGTTTCTGTGATGTTTTTACAATGAACTGACAGAAAACTAATGCTGTTGGTCTTTTCTGTTGAGCGATTTTTGACTATTTTTACTGCTGTTTTCTTTGGATTGATATGAGTTGGGGACTAAATTTGGTGCAGCAGACATCAGAACTGCCAAAGTACCAATCGGAGTTTGCAATATGTAAACGTCAGTATACGTTTAAGTGAAAATATATTTCTTGAATGTAAGACTGCTTTTTCCATGGCATATCTTTACCATTAAAACAAAAAATATACTGTTTATAAATTGTTTTGGGGAGAACAAAGTCACACACGTGACTGAGTAAAACTCCTCACCTGTATATTTTAAATATGCTAATGAGCATCTCTGCTCATGCACAGTTTCATTTATCTGAAGGTAGAATATAAGGTCAATGTAGTTAGCTAATTTAAATAGATAACAAAGTATAAAACGCATTCACATGTTCTAACAAAATATTTTTGTCAAAATAGTGTAGGCCAGTCTTTAACCATATCTCATTAATATATAGCCATACGCAAAAGCTTGGGTGTCCACGTCCGTGTCACTGCAGTGCTGAGAATTATCCATCACCCAAATAATACCTGCTCTGTGAGGGTCCTGACCATTGAAAAACAGGGTAAAAGGGGGTTAAAGTATGCAGAGAAGCAGATGGACTACAGTCTGTAATTGTAGAACTGTAAAAAAGCACCTATAATGGTAAGTAAAGCTGATTGAATTGACAATAAGTGTAGATACAAGGAGGTGTACTTAATGATGTGGCTGGTCGGTATACATAAAAACTGTCATATTTTAAGTGTGTATTCTGTAGAGGACGTGTTAACTTGTTTTCTCTTAGAAAATCAACAAAATGTAATTTGACAAGGGGTCTTCAAACTTCTGCATGTGACTGTATCAGAAAGCGTATCACTCTGCGGCTGAATATAATCATATGTTGTGTGATGTATGCAGTAATATGGAGTGTGGAGTATGAACTGTATATGATAAGGCTATGCAGAAACAACAGTCCAGCAGCATATTGGAATCAGTCCTACCTGAGCCACATATGTCCATTACTGCACACAGCCTGCTTGCGGTCAGTAAAGGGCAAGATCTCTTTACACAAGCTGCAGTGCTCTGGAAACGTCTGCTTGTTCATCTTCTTCATTATGTGACCAATCAGGACCTGTGGAGGGGGCAGGACATAACAGACTGAGCATAAGCCACATACTGTTTGCTAGCTACTAAAAGACACATTTCCAAGCAGCCTAGATATACTGGTTATCTATTTATTTCCTATTCCATCACTGTAGATATGCTGGGATTGGGCGTGTGAGCTGCTTCCTCCATTAGCACACATTTTTCTGTTGTGCTTCTTTATTTCCCCAGAGTTTCTATGCATTAGATTATTACTTTTTGTGCAAACACAGTTGAAACGCATCACCGTCCTTAAATAAAGCCGACGTATTACTATAATAGGTTCTAGCCTGACTCTGTTTACAGTCTTCCTGCCCTTTTTCCTCATAACTGCAAAGCTTTACAGTACAAATCTAATGCTGCAGCTATATTTGAGATTAACCTTTATACTAATATGTGGAAGGATTATGCTTCCTATAATAACAGAATTCATAAAATATGAAGTTAATGACATAAATACGAACATTATGCGTTATAACTTACACTGTCTTAACACTATGACATTTGCATTCAAAAAAAGTTTGAGTTTGTGATAGGCATGTTAGTGTCAGAGTAAGTTATAAATCTGTATGTTATTTAAGTTAAGATTTCTACATAGATTTGACACTCAGTTGTAGATGTAAAAGGGCTGGAACAACGCAATCCAAAGGAACAATGTTCCTATATTCATAAGCAGCATTCAACAATCTTTACATATAACACACCACAGGGAGCATATCTGACTACAAACAAAGTCATGACTAATGATAACATTGTTTAGAATCAACAATATGTTTATGCTCAATGGGAGTCTTGGGACACTCTCTGAATGCAATTTGTGTCTTGTTTATTTATGACTTTCCAAGCTAAATTAATATTATATATATTAATATATATAGTATATTATAATAAATAAATAAATATATTATAGTAAAATTGTAATTTCTATATTTGCATCAGTCAGAGAAGTTACAACAACCAGCAATGATAACAGTAATTAACTGAAAAGTAAGGCAAATAAAAATACTCAGACATTAGTGGGATAAATCTTAGTGCCTCTTTCCTTTATGTAGATTAGTATGTAGTATTTTATGTAGGTTAGTATTTTGTTGCATATTCCTTCTTTTGGATAATAGCTTGAAGTCTAAGCATGGAGTGGATGAGACTGCACACCTGATGCTCAACTAGGTTTGTGGAGCCTTCTGTTGATTTTGGATTTTTCAGTGTATCTGCAGTCTTTCTTAAAGACATTTTATTACCAAGAGACAATATTAATTCATATCAGTATTTAAGTTTCCGGAATGTTAATGATATTTTAAGTCAGGTGTGTTGGATGGTGGCTTCACAGAAGTAGTGTTTAACTTACATCTCTGATTTAAACCTGACATATAAAAACATTTGGATTAGTGTGCCAACAGTTTTTACTACACCACATACACATATATGTATATACACATCCATACATATACACACACACACTATATATATATATATATATATATATATATATATATATATATATATATATATATATAGACAGATAGATAGATATATACACACACACACACACATACATACATATATACACACATTTTTTTATTATCACACAAGACAAAGACATAAAATATTTAATAATAATGGTTATCAGGGCTCATAAGCTAGTTAGGTTAGATCAGGAGTGTAAAACTCAACCACTGAAATCTCAACAAATCCGTTGGCCAGCTGTGTTTTTATTTTATTTTTACTTAACATTTTGCCATGACCCTAACTGGCCATTGTTTGTTCAAAATATGCCAAAACTACAACGGCAAAAAACAGGCAATGAACTGAAAAATAATTTTAAATAAAAAACGAATTGTTTATATAAAACAGTAGACTAAATTAGCTGCAGTGCTCAGATTACTCTTTAAATGTCCCCAGTGTACAGTAGGTTTTCTAAAACTGCTAATTTGCTTGAACTAGACACCTGGCATCTTTGTTTTTTGTTTTTGTGGTGCAGTCCCATAGATCGTTGTTGGGGAGGGGGTGGGAGCACATTATGTTGCAGTGCATGCTGGGAACTGTAGCGCAGTTCATGGTGAAATGGGCTTATATCGATAGAAAATTAAAATATTTTTGCGGGCCAAATAGGATTGTGCCACAGGCCTGACTTGGCCTGCGGGCCTTGTGTTTGACACATGGGGGTTAGACAGAGTTCGTGTTGGTACTGGTATGCAGTATCGGCATCGGAAAGGGGAAAAGGGGAAATCATTACATCTACCACGTTGGATGACAATGAGCACTCTACACTCTATGCCCTGTACACAAGGTCATTTTTCTTCAGGGGATGATGTGCCAACTTGTTAGTTTGTCAGAGGAACATATTGTTTCTGGACCAGGCCAACATCAGCTAGAATAGTTCGCAAAAAAGCCAAGCTATCTCTGCCTCCTCTCTAATGTCCTTAACAACACTTCACTGGCGACACAATAAGGCACTAGTTTTATACTAGTAAAGTGTAATATATATACACTATATATAAAACAGTACACCTTCTTGTATTTACCCTCTTTGTCCCTTTTTTTTATGTCACTTACCATACCGGAGCACTTTGTAGTTCTACAGATACAGACTGTAGTCCATCTGTTTCTCTGAATACTTTGTTAGCCCCTTTTATCCTGTTCTTCCCCACAGGCCCCCACAGGACCACCACAGAGCAGACCATTGATGAACAAGGTGAAAAGAGGCTAACAAAGTATGCAGAGAAACAGATGGACTACAGTTCGTAATTGCAGAACTACAAAGTGCTCATATATAGTAAATACAGCTAATAAAATGGACAAAGAGTGTAGATACAATTTAGGTGTATGTGTGTACACACACAAATATGAGCAAAACTGTCACATTTTATAGTCCTTTTAAAACATGAAATACAAATATAAATGATCAAAATCATCTGTAAATTATAATTTTTTTAATTGATGGCAACAGCCCTCAACAGAAGTACGATATTTGCTATAGGATGCAATATTTGTTGCAGTGACATTTGTCATATGAGGACTCTCACCTTGGCTGCTCTGTCTTCATTGGTGGGGTCATTTGAGAGGAAGTCACAGAGCCCTTTGGTGGGGATGCAGGTATTCTCAGTAATAAGCGTGTGGAGGTATACCTCTCCCAGCACTCTCTTCATGTGCTCACGTGTTAGGTGGGACTCTACCTCTTCGATCCATGCCGTGATCTCATTTATCTGCTCTTCGCTGAACTCTCCCTCAGCTTCCTTCTGTTTGGACTCCTCCAGGCCGGAGGCCTCGGCTACCTGGCTCCCTTCCCCCTGCTCGCCCTCGTCTCCACCCACCTCCTCATCACCCAGAAAAACCTTACTGTCCTGGTGCGAGGGTTTCCAACGTGCCTCCACTGGTGCCTTCTGCATGGACTGGTAGAGGATGCGGAGAAGAAAGAGCTTGAAGCGCCACAGGTAGGTGCAGCCTGAGGTGTGCACTTTGTCGTCTATTTCATCCTGGAGGAAGGGCGGGATGCGTTTGTCTTTCAGCACCCGCCACCGAACCAGGTCCAGCAGGTCTGTCTGCCTGTAGAGGCTCTGCTGCTGTGACTCCAGGAGCTCAGCTGCAGCCTCATCCGGAGTCTTCAGCGTGATAAACTGCACCTGGTAGCAGGGGTGCACGATACAGAAATGATATTATTTGCAGATTAAGGTAAAAATACTGGAATTATAGCCAACAACCGATGTGACACCCCCTTTTTGCTTGATCATGCTGTGCCCCACCTGGGCATTAATCATTTGTTGGAAAAGACAGCTTAATAGTTAACATTTATAGATGCACTGTTCTTAAATTTAAAAAGAAGACCCAACAAACTGCAAATTAAAACAAGCTGCAAAACGCAGAAAACACTATCATCAAAATGACAACATGGGCGCTGCATTTTACAACCACCCTGCAAATTCGTAGACACTCTGCAAACTCAGGAAGCACTTTCATCAAAATGACGACACCAACGCTACACTTCATAAACACGCTGCACATACAGAAAAACACAGGCAACTTCGGAAACGTCTCTGGAAGACTCAGAGGGCTCAAAGTAGATGAAATATCTGTGATGGAAAATCACTGACAAAAGTAGATAAGACCGCAGACACTCACATCCCAAGTTTATGGTTAACCTGGCTGGCTAGTTTGCTATCTGACGTGTCGCAGCTGTACTATGGTAGTTATCTGGTATTACTTGTTAAACGTTTACAGTTTAATTACTCTAGATAAGAAAATCCAAGTATATAAACATAAACATGCCTGATTTATTTCATGGACCCACTGGAAGGTCTATGAATGTTAACCTGTCTTTTGCTCACCGCACCTCATATATTGATCATAGTGTGAACTTGTTTTAAAACGCAGTACAATTATCAGTTATTGTTGTCATCAACAACAAGATGTTAATTATCAGTGTCTCCATACCTGGTAGCTTCGAGAGACCGGGTGCAAGCCGTTAGTCAAGCCCTCAGTGGAGGCCAGTGCCAGGTAGGCTCCATTAGGGCTGACAGAGATGCCGTGGATCCGCCGGCCCGCCACTCCTTCAGGCAGGGCTATCTCCTGCTGCTTGAACACAACGGCCACATCGGTGAAGACCGGAGTAAGCTTCTTTACCGTCCCATCCATGGAGCAGGTGAAGATGGAACCCCCATTCCGGCTAGTGCTCATAGACATGATGGGCATGGAGTGGAGTCCAGTCACGTGTGAATTGTGAACGTTCAGACCAGCTTTGGAGATGAGCAGAAGACACCAGAACACATAAGAGCCTCGTGCTGCCACCACCAGACTGCAGTTACACTTCTGGTGCGGATGGTAGAGTGAAATGCACTTGATGTTGTGGACAGGGATCTGGTCCGTCTCCTGCCACAGCACCACAGGCTGCCTTAGGGTAAAGTAGCCTTTCACGGCCTTCAGGTTGACAGGCAGGATTTTCACCGGGCCTATGGAGCTGCCCACGATTAGGCCGCTCATCTTGCGGCCCCCGTGCTCGTACTCCCACCAAGCCAGAACACTCGGCGAGGACACGCCAGATTTGATTGTGTTGCAGGAAACGACGGAACCCTTCCCCTGCATGGGCAGGCGAAACTGCCATACTACCAGGTCCCCGTTCTCCATCAGCACTGCCAGAAGAACTGTTCCAATGTCTTTACATTCATTATTGCTCTGAACCTGCTGCGTGTTGCACAAACTGGACCACTCCATGCGCACAGGTGTCTGCATGCGGTACCTCCTCTGCAGCTCACCAGGGTCGTCCAGAGAGGGCTGAGGAACATCTTCATTCTGCACAGAGTAGTTCCTGGACTTTAGCATCTCCCCATATAGCTCAGTGAGGTCCAGGAGCTGTGTCCACTGTAAACGTTTGTGGCTGCTGTGAATGGTGAGGCGACAGTCCAGCGTCAGGCAGGCCAGAAGGCAGCGGCCGTTCACATCACAGCCAAGGGGTGACCAGCTTGTATACTTTACACCTTGCAAAGGCCCAGCTTGGGGATTCATGATCCTGTCCATCATAAAGACCTGCCTTACAGCTGCATCGTCAGACTTTTCAAGCTTTTCTTTTGCTTTCCGCACTTTATCCTCTGGACCCACCTGTTCATACAAAACAAAGATCAAACTGAGAAGCTTAGAAAAAAACATACTGATTAGTCCAAATACAAAACACATTTTTCATTGATCTTACTTCATAGTGTGGTCCACAAATACTGATAACAGAGTGTGCAAATAGTTGTGATATTTGAGCAACTAATCCCAATTAATAACATTCAGTATGTTCATGTTTCAGATTCTGGCTACATAAACACCACAAAAGGAGCATTATCAGTCATTTTTGACTGAGACAGCTAAGGCTGCCAGAGTCAGACAGACTAACAATCAGAGTGACGCAAGTAAGGTTTTTTTGTTTTTTTGGCATTTGTTATTTGTTCATCGTTTCACAGAATTTGCTTATAGTGCATCCTGACCAATTACAGATCTTATAGAGTTTTGGATCAATCAAGGCATTTACGTAGTCCAATAAATGCAAATAATTTTGATCAAAATAATAAAAATAAGACCAATTTTAACCACATCTATGTCTAAAAGTCTGCTCATCCAGCATTTCCTCTGAATTGAAGGTTATTAAAGGGGAATTTGTCCAGTTTTTCAAAATTTCTGCATTATTCAATCACTAAAATGTAAATAGTCATTTAGAGTCATTTTGATGTGAAACAGTAATTTGTAGGGAAACTTATCAACTGATTTCTTTACAATGGTGGTGACAGGAACAAGGGTTCACACAAACATAGCTATTTTATTTACTATCCAAAACAATTCAGCTTGAGTGCACTTTCGAACTTCTAGTACTTCAGGTTAACCTTTTTTTTTTCAACAGTGCAGTGACACGTTTTCAAAGTGTTTATATTCAATGTTGATGAATAGGTATGGATGCACCTATATGCACATTGTGGGCCAATGCTGATATCTGTTTTTTTTTACGTACATATCTGCCAATGCCAATACCTGTGCCGATACATTAACATGCAGAAACTGGGAGTAAATCCACCTGGATTACCATTACAGAGAAATATAGCATTTATTCCAATAGCACATTTCACATCAAACCACTAAACAATTTTAACAATTTGATTATGCAGAAACTTAAAAAAAATGGTGGAATTCCTCTTTAAGAAGGTAGTTTGTCCCACATTTGCTGCAGTAACAGCCTCTTCTCTTCTGGGAAGGCTTTACACTAGATGTTGGAACATTTCTGTAAGGTATCAGATGATGGCATTCATCTGTGAGACCATTAGTGAGGCCAGGGACTGATGTTGGGTGATTAGTTCTGGGTCATGGCAGGATACAGATAACAGGAGAGAAACAGATTCATTACATGATAAACAACAACATTTAAGACACTGATGTTGTTACTCAGCAGGAGCAGTATAAAAACAGCTCACATTGAAGTTCATGGGTGGGCCTGCCAGCAATTAATGGTTAAGATGTAAACGAAATCATTCGGCATGGTTTGGTGTGAAATGCTCCTGTCTAGGCAAACTTAAGAGTCAGAATTGTTCACAGTGACAGTGATAGGATCCAGACATCCATCTCTAAAAGCTTCCTCATAGAAAGTTATTACATCAGATGGTTATGAATGTGCTGCCTGATGCCCGAGGCACTGCTTTATGATAGTTTTATCATTTTTGTTTGGCCTAAAACGGCTTGTTAATCCATTTATTTTAATCCATTTGTGGTAGAGGAACACATGCACGTAGGGTGTTGTGAAACAAAATAGTCATGTAATAACATTGTATAAAAGCTCATAAGACATGTGTAGGTTCAATACTGGATTTGGAGAGTAAATAAAATGGGTGTTGTAAACATGGCCATCCCTGGTTCCTATCACCACCACTGTAAAGAAATCTGAGTCTGTAAGTTTCTCTACAGCGAACAATTTCACACCAAAACACCCAGAATGACTTTTTTTCTTTGTTTACATCGCAACGACAGAATCATGCAAAAATTCTGGAAAATCGGTGGAGTTCCCCTTTAAATATTATTGTGGAGGAAGAGCGGATAGTGGCTGCCGCGGAGTTACCTGGAGCTCGTAGGCGGACTGGTGAAGGGGGATGTGGGTTCGGTGCAGCACCAAGTCCGGCCCGGCGCTCTGCAGGTCCGGCACCAGCTCCATGAGCGACACGCTGCTGCTGGTGGACGCTGCAAGCCGGTGGTCATCCGACCAGGTCAGCGGCTCCAGGCCGCTCACGGGGCTCAGCAGCTTCAGCGCCGGGTCCCTCCTGACCACCGGGCCGAGCTGAGCCCAGAAATCGCCCCCCACGCCCGGTTCGCCTCCGCGGGTCGGTTCTGCCGAGGCCATCTTCACTCTCCACACAGGAAAACAAACCCGCGGCTTCAGGAAGTGGCGGCAGCGGAGGAGGAGGGGCTTAGAGAGCGCGCGGCCGTGCTCTGACTGGGTTGCCAGATTTACGATAAATCCTCCATCTTAAAAACATACACAAGAAGGCCTCAGGAAATTCCGCGTGTACAGAAAAGAATAAATACAGCAATATATTAAATGTATCAGTCCAGTTAAAAGATTTACAGTTACTTCTCCAGTCCAAAAAATAAGCCAGACTTACTCTTCAAAAACAAAAGAAAAGCCAAAAATAGTTTAGAGTAGGGTAATTTCTTAAAAAAAAGGAAAAGCGTGTAAGATATGAAATATGTTAGCCTACTGAAAAAAAGAATAATAAATATTACAAATATTAAATGTGTGAGACCTTAAAGGGGAATTCCACCAATTTTTCCAAAAGTTTGAATAATTCAGTGCCTGAGTTGTCGTTAAACGGTTTGACGTGAAACGGTTCATTGCTAAGAAACTTATCAACTCAGAACTTATCAGCTTCTTTACACTGGTGGTGATAGGAACCAGGGGTCGTGATTTCTACCATTTTATTTACTCTCCAAAACTACCAGTGAACCAACACGTGGCTTCTGGCCTCTTTATTATGGTAAAATAGTCATAAATCTGAAAAAAGTTTTCTTAGGGGACTATTCTGCCCTACAGTGCCCACCATGTACCCTCCTGGCATGTATGGATTCAAATAAATGGGTTCAAATACATTTTTAGCCAAAACATTATCACAAAACTACCATAAAACAATGTGTCATACACCAGGCAGCATATTCATAACTAATTTATGTAAAAACTTTCTGTGAGGGAGCTTTTAGAGGTGGACGTCTGGTTCCTATCACCACCACTGTGAACAATTCTGTCTCTGTAAGTTTCTCTAGAACAGAGCATTTCACATCAAGCTATTCCGAATGGCTTTGTTTACATCTCAGCCATTTAATTATGTAGAAATTTTGAAAAATCAGTGGAGGTCCTCTTTAATATATTCAAGCTGTTACTCCAGTGGCAAAGAAAAGGAGGAAGGCATGTGTTTCTATAGATAAACAGATCAGGGAATGAAAAAATGTAAGAAATTTACCAGGTATTAAATATGACAAATATAAAAACAAATCAGTTAAATATATTCAGTACCATCAATGTGCTGCAGAAACTATGCATCTCAAAACTACAATTTTTGAGAGAAACAAACCCTGTTTTATTTGATGTGTCCAAAGGAGATACATGTTAGTGTTACATCGTGTTTTAAAATCATTTAGTAGGCCATAGCATCCTTAACCACACATGGATGATGCGTGTTTATGGAACATTATGTAGAAATAAAAAAGCGACAAAATATAAGTGATATTTGTCAAAATTCAACATCCGGGAAACAGACATGGAAAGGAATCTGTCACATTTTTTGAATAATGTTGCAGTTGTTTTCCATGTAGGATGAGGCTTACTGCCAATTATTGTTTTACTCACTTGCCAATGAGCTGGATGTTTCACTTCAATTTGTTTGAGAAATCTAGGACAAAGTTAAAATTCTTGTAATTGGCTTCTAATTCTCTGGTAGAATGTGTTGTTTCAGCAGGCTATTCAAATGTTTGTGAACGCTGGATGTTCATCATGTTATCTGAAAAAGCACTGATGAAAAATGATTGTTTATTTTTAGAATGAGCCGTTGATCTCCGAAAGAGCGTAAAATACAGACTAATCTTTGTCATCTGTGGACACCATAGGCTTAATTTATTGAACCAGTGACACCATTTATCTTAGGTCAGGAAGAGACAGGAGAGAGATCATTAATTGTTGTGACCATATGATGCCTATCAGGAGTGCTAGCAGAGGGATTTGACATTAGTGCACCTGTGACAGTGTAAAGAACTGCATGATTAAAGATTATTGATGACAGTTTATTTCAAGGCTGCCTACATAGGAGCTTCATAACGTGACATTCAAGACATGAATAACATATTTAAAAAGCAATGCTTGAGTATTTATGAATAGCTTATGTCAGAATTTGCAGAATGATGCAGGATAAAGTATTTTTATACTTCAAAGGGGCACTCCAACCAAAATGATAAATTTAATTATTCTTAGTTGTTAGTAATAGCCACAGTAAACTCACAAATACACACACACACATTTCAATCAAGTACCACTTCAAATCTCACTGTAGAGTTTACTGTGGCACCCCTGTAAGAGGCAGGTACGCATATGTATGTATATATAGTGGCATATATGTGGTACATAGGTACGAGTGGATCAGACACAGCAGTGCTGCTGGAGTTTTAAACACCTCAGTGTCACTTCTGGACTGAGAATAGTCCACCAACCAAAAATAGGACAGCATCATGTGCGCAGCATCCAGTGTCCACTGCTGAAGGACTACAGGGTGACTAACACAACCTATATGTTACAAACTATATGGTTAGTGAGTGTAGATACAAGGTATGTGTACTTAGTGAAGTAGTCAAGCAGTATATCACTGTTGTTGGATCAAAACCTCGAATCTCCAAAATTATAATTTTACAGGAGAAGGAAAAAACATACTTTAATTTTAATGTAAGTCAATGGAACCAGACTTTTTTCCAAGTAGTTTTGGGTCTATATATGTATGTATGTATTAAACTAAACATACTCTTAGGCCTTAAAAACTCATATAGATATATAGATGAGTTCTGCCTTTACTCAAAGAACATTTTAATAATTATTTAATAATTATGAAAATAATCACTTTAGTTTGAGGGCACCAAAATATTTCATAGTACTGATAAGTACTGATAAATTGTGCCCTAAACTATACTGCCTTATATATTCCATTTTTTGGGAATGATGCTTCATAACTGTATTATAAATGCAACAAATGTCTGTCACATTAATTTAAGAGCCATTTTGTCAATGCAGTGTTTACTTCATAAAACATTGTATGCCATTTTGCAAATACTGACCTATCTGTTCCTAAATACTTATGTTTGGCATTTTAAATATGTCATACATTGCTTATGCATATGTTATGAAGTCCCTGTGTAGGTAGCCTTTCCATACAGTGTTATCTGTAAGTATGATGCTTCATTGTTGGCTTCATAGCTGCTCAAAACCCCTGCCTGTTTTCCTGCTCTCGGCAGGCTACAGAACAGCCTGCTTTCATTAAAACTCTGTGAATCCAGTCACGGACAGTGTACTCCACCAAAAGAATTGTGTTGTCAGAAGTATTTAGCAATCCAGAGGTTTCTTTTGTAATCAAACAAATTGTTACAAATCTGCGAGACAAATATGTGATGGTGGCACAAATATTTTAATGTCCCCCCTTTCTGTCATTTGTTTCAATAATCAGATAAATAAGTAAATGGGGACCTCAGTGTATTATAATCTTAATGAAGCATGTATGGTATGAATATTTCAGAGGCCTGCTGTGCAGCGTTTGTGGGTTTTGACTCAGGATGATCTCTCCTAGACGTGTGTGGAATTGTTGGATTAAACATTCATCAATTCTTGTCTCTTAGATTCTTTTCCTGCATCTGAGCAGGCCTAGTCCTACAGGACCGCGTGGCTTATCGGATTATGTGTTACAAACCTTAGCCGAGACATCCTTCGGTATTCATATCCTATTTGTACCTGGGTAATTGGCTGAGATGTTTTGGATTTGCGTGCACTAATTCTAATAGTTCATTAGGCATATGAGATTGATCTTTTTTATTGGTTTTTAAAGAACACGCGCTCTAATAGTGTAATGCCTGTGTTTTGATCTGTATTATTTTTTTCAGTTTTGGTAGAATAATAATTGTTTGCATTGAGTACTCATTATGGAGACTGATACACTTAGCTAAAAGTTCTAAAAAAGGTTCTGGAGCTTATCGTAGTACACTCTTATGGGTTCTCCATAGGTTCTTTAGTAAAGGCAATGGTTATATAGAACAATGATGGCTCAAAGAACCATTTGAATGTTTGACTGCTTCTTTGCACAGTTAAATGGTTAAAGACCATTTAGGACCTTTTAAAGGACCATTGAAGGACAATCTATGTAGAACCAGGTACGTTACAAGTCAAAGAACCCTTTTTGGTAACGTATAGAACTCTTTTTGCTAAGAGCTTAACAAAATCGTTACTGGTGCTACAGAGAGCCATTTGTTCAAGGTTCTTTAGAGCCATAAACAACATTTAACATTCAACCATTTATTGCACTCAGATGACTCAAATGAGTGTCAGGGTTCTGTAAATGACCACTGGTTTTACTAAAGAACCCTTGAAGAACCTCTTTTTAACAGTGTAGATAATGTGACAGTGGCTCTCTGAGCTTTTTCAGATCATTGTGAGTTTTTTCTCGTGGTGCTGGTAGGTGTTGCTCGGAAACGTCTGTATTTTACTGTTTAATTTTCACAGTTCTCCTCAGCGAGAGCGCTTTGAGCTCATCCTGCCCGAGTCCTACAGGGACGCGGTGACGGATGGTTCATCATACGCGCTTTAATCATTCAGCTGCATGAACCCTGGGGAGAGGTGCTGCAGCGCATTACCCAAAACACACAATCACTGATATAATCATAATGATGATAATGAAATGTATTTAGAGCATGTCTCGCTCTCTCTCTCCCCTCTCACTCTCTCTCGCTCTCTCAGGCTCTCTCATTTTCTTCTTTTCTCTCTCTCTCGCTCTCTCTTCCTCTCTCTCTCTTCTTTCTTTCTTTCTTTCTTTCTTTCTTTCTTTCTCTAGTTCCCTCTTTCTTGCTCTGCATCTCTCATTTTCTCTCTTTCCCTTTCTCCTCCCTCTCTCTCTCTCCCCAGCTCTCCTCTGTCTTGTTTTATCTCTCTCTCCTCTCCGTCTTTTGCTTCCAATATGTCTTTTACCTGCTCCCTTTTCCCTCTCTCCTCTCTGTCTTTCTTTCTTTCTTTCTTTCTTTCTTTCTTTCTTTCTTTCTTTCTCCTTTTCACTCTCTTTCTTTCCTTTCTTGATCTCACTCTTTCTCATCCCTCTCTTTTTCACCGCTCTCTCACCCCACTTATTTCATTCTTTCCCCCCCGTCTCTCATCCCTCTTCTTTCTTTCTTACTTTCTTTCTTTCTTTCCCTCACTCTTGCTCTGTATCTCTCTTTCATTCTCTCTCTCACTTCCTCCTTTCTTTCTTTCTTTCTTTCTTTAATTCTTATTCCTTCTCTGTATTTCTTTCATTCTCTCTTCTTCTCCCTTTTTTCACACCCTTCCCCTTTTTATCACTCACCTGTCACTTTCTCTTTTGCTTTCTATTTCTTTCACTCTTTCACTCTCATCCTCTCTCTCTTCTCTCTACCCTCTTACTTTGTCCTCTCTGTCTTGTTTTATCTCTCTTTTCTCTCCGTCTTTTGCTTTTGATCTGTCTTTTACTTGTTCCCTTTTCCTTCTCTCCTCTCTGTCTTTTCTTTCTTTCTTTCTTTCATTCTTTTTTCCCTCTCTCTCTCTCTCTCTCTCTCTCTCTCTCTTATTTCTCTCTGTATCCCACCTACCCTTTAAGCGGTTGAAAGTGGTGGGTGCTGTCTCGGGCAATAAGAGGAGAATTTGCTGTGCCCCCCTGTGGCTCCTCGCGGAATCTGGCTGTGCCCTGCAGGACAGGACGCCAGAGATTAGCCGTCAGAGCAGAGGGCTTTGCATGCCTCGTGTGCCGTCAACTGCGAAGGCTTACCTGACAGGTGTTGCTCTCTCTCAGATCCTCCATGTCCTCCTGAGCCGAGGCCTCCTCAGGGCCGCTCTGGGCGGGACGGGCCTTCCTCCATACCTGCAGCCATCGCAGGGGACCCAGCCAGAGCACAGCCCAAATCTGTCCTCAATGAGAGCTCAATGATTTCTAATCAGTGTGTAGCACATCACCCAGGGGGCTTCTCACAGAGCCACCTTTACCAAGTACAGTGTCCTATATGCAGTGAGAAACTTTTAAAAGGGAAGGTTATACCAACTTACTGCAACACCACTATTTTTGTCCTGTGAATTATAAGGAACGTCTAGAGTAAGGCTGGGCGATATTGATCAAATTCAATATCATGATATTGTCCCAATATATCATGCTATCAGATGATATTTAAGTTTGTGTTAATAAAATTAATAGATGTTGACTTCCTGAGGCTGAGTAGAATGGCCTACAAACCGAACATAGCATGGTTTACTTAGACTCTGTGGTCTAAATAAGATCTTACAGGTTCAGTGAGTAAAAAATGACAATTTTTGTTTGTTCTGTTGTTGTCTAAATGGATGCTCAAGCAAACTGATACTGTCAAGACATACTGCTCCATCCACCAGGATCTAACATTAACTGAATGCTTTACATTAGACAACCTATTTAGACTGTATTAATTATATGTCTTATTTAGCTGTCTGACATGCCACTGGCCGAAAAAGAAGGTTACATAGGTTCCCGAGAACTTTTGTTTTGAGAAAATGGATGTTTTGATATATCAGTCCCTCAAAGAATTTGCAAATACAAATGTAACCAACCCACCTATTCGTGCAAGGCCTTGCAGTTTTGACTAATTACTATATTATTTACGTGTTATATGACACTTATTGCAGGAATAATGCAGTGATTGCAAGACCCTGTAACAATGTTAGGGTTAGCTAAATTTGCTTGAATTTGTAATCACAAATCCCTGACGGAACAAATATATTGTGTGCAACTGTGTCAGTATCTAAATGAGGCCTAATAAAGACTTTAAAGGTAACCAAAACAACACCCCTATCCCCCCTCACCCACACCCACACCATGGGCTCCAATGCAGTTGCCCCACTGGCACCCCTAGTAGTTGTGCCACTGACTGTTTTGCATATCAGTGACATTATTGTACATGGTAACAAACACAAACCACATTTCCAGAAAGGAAACTTACAATTTATTTAGTTTTTCTAAATTTGGAAATTTATAAAAACGGTCTTAAGCACCAAGTAAATGACACACATTGCAGTTTTGATCTATCAGTACCACTGAAACCAAAAAGCAGTATTTCTGTTTGACACCAACAGTGGTATAGATGATCAACCATCAACCAGCACTAGTCTGCAGCATATTTCCTGTTGCAAGTTCATAAATGACACATGAAAACTGCCTTACGTTCAGTATCAAAGCTATTAAAACACCCTTAGCTTTGACATCAATACTGCTCAGTCCCTTGAACCTGCAGGAAGATCTGGATAATCAGCACTGCGTTTGACTGCTAGCGATGAAAAGCCAGGAGAAGCTTGTCTGGAGCGATGCTGAGTAAATAAGTCCCTGACGTGCTTGGTGCTTCTAACACTTTTTATTAAAGTGCACACTTGGATTAATCTACTTTTATTTCTCCTCAGAATTGTGCTTCATTAAAGGAAACGGAAGAACTTAAGTGCGCTAAAAAAAGCCAAGGAGACAAATGAGTAATCGTATGTGTGCATAGTGATAATAGATTAATAATTCATACTCTGTGATGATTAATTAAAAAAGGCCTCAGGTCCTGTGGCAGGTACAGCCTGAAACACACAGTGACATTCCCTTGCGAACCACAGAACATCTGAACATCTGAACTTTCTCCCTCCCCTCTCTCTCTCCTTTCTTTCTCACTGTCTTTCCTTCAGGCCAGGTGCAGAGGTTGTTTCAGTCCCTCCGGTGATGTGCATTTCAGTACATTTGTGACAGTAAGTTCCTTCTTTTTTCCACTTCTTTCCCCAACACATTGAGAGCAGGACTCACGATGGCCATGCAAACAACTCTGTTGTAGTCTTGAAATGTGTATATTATCCATCTGAACATTCTGTTGTCCTAATGTCTAAAGTAAGCTGTTTTTACAGCTTTTTTATCTTCAGTATGTTGTAAGTAGTTGGATAGCATAATGGATAACACCATTATTATACCATTATCAGTGTTTGGGGTATCATATTGGCACTTCAGTATCCGTATACATACTCATAAATATGTTTACACACTCACTGAGCACTGTGGTGGGGTGAGACTCACTAAAACTGAACAGCTGAAAACTGGAAAATTGTAGCCTGATCTGGTGAATCTTGATTTCCACTGAGGATTTGACACAAAACAGCATGTCAGAATTTGACACAAATTTGACTGTCAGAATTTGACACAAAACAGCATGAATCCATGGACCCAACCTGCCTTGTGTCAGCATTCCAGTCTTTTAGAGGTGGTGTAATGGTGTGGGAAATGTTTTCTCGGCACACTTTGAGCCCATTAATACCAATCAATCATTGCTCAAATGCTACAGCCTGTTTAAGAATTGTTGCTGACCATGTGCATCCCTTCATGGCCACAAGTTACCTTCTTCTAATGGCTACTGCCAGCATAATAACATGCATGTCACAAAACGAGCACCAAGAAATCGCCAAGCAGTATGGCAAAGCATCTAATCGCACTAATTTATAGCTGGTGGATGAAGATTCTCCATTGCCCCTCACCTACACAGGTCAATTTTTACTTAAACAGCTTTACTCTACAACTGCTTAAAAGATTGACCTTTTCCTCTGAAAGAATTACTTTTGGGACAGTTTCTACTGGGTAGTTTCTTGGTTCTCAAACAGCATTAGAGGTTCATAATTTTAATTCAGCATAATTGGCTGTGTCTTGTACGAAGGCAGGAATCATAATATGTTTTTTTTAAAGATGTTCATTGTGATTGCCTTAAAGTTTCCGCTAGGAAATTTTAGTGCAAGTTGGGGTGGGCAATATGTACGATATTGTGATACATTTCGCTTTTCTGAGCATATCGTGGATATCATTTGTACTTAATGAACACTGACAGCATGTTTCATCACAAGGAGAGCATAATTAGGCCTGTTTAATTGTATTTTGTGCAATGGGGTATGTGAAACTGAACAAAAATCAGAAAAACTAATCATTGTGAAACATCTCGTATTGTGAAAATGTCAAGTATTAGGATAGTATTATTATTTATTTTTGACATATTGCGCACCCCTTTGTACTGATACAAATTGCCAGAAAAATACTTAAAATTCCAGCCATTCGTGTTAACTCTGCACAAAACCTACATGTTCTATTTGTCAGTCATATGCATCTAAAGTTTTGCAGTCCCTTAATATTTAGTTTTATCCTTAAAACATACTCCTCTTCTCCTCAGCACTCCTAAAGACAGCTTTACACTAGAGTGCCGCAGCTCCAACTGCAAACGTGAGAGGATTTGTCAGTCCTCGTTTCTGTGCTATCCACTATGGATAACGTCTTCAATGACCATCAGATCAGTATAAAATGCGTATCTACTAATAAATTGTGAGATAAAGTTTATATAGACAGTGTCTCTGAGCCTGTCTGTTAACTGTTTAAACACGAGCATACAGTCTAACTTTCTATGAATTTTAATTTCATGTGCTAGCCTAGCTGTCGGCTACATTTAAACACCCACAAAGACATTATTCCCTTCTGTAAATAGTCAGAAGGGACAACATACATAATTTCATTCATGACAACATGCATCATTTTTTGAAGGTGTGTAAATGTAGCTTAGGTAAATGACGAGCAGCTGAAGTTAAAATAAACCAAACAGGAGCTTTATTTGTGTTAAATGTCGCTTAAATGTGTTCAGGCTCATTGAACTTGAATGAAGCTCCATCCTCCATTAAACGGCAGTAGTCCAGGGAGTGGTCTCTTTCCCACAGCAGCAGAGGGGTCATCAACACAAAATTACAGTACAGTTTACAGTAATTAGTCATTTTTAATGGACTACTATTTGGAAAATGCCACATAACTGAACACCAGTGCCTCACAAATAGTAGATTGAAGGTTCAGGTTCCTCATCCAGGCGGGAACACCAGTTGGGCAACATTACATTCCCTTACGTTCTCAAAATAAAAATCTTTGGAATTATACCACAGAGGAGCATTGGTCCTCTAAAGAAGCTTATAATTGCACGCGTTCAACTAAATATTTTAAAGAACAATCCATTGAAGGTTTCTTTAGGGAACCTATGGTGGTTCTTCAGTGGCTTCAAATACCCATTTTGACATCTTTATTTGCAAGCGTACCCTTGCAAATCACTCTGAATAAGAGCATCTGCTAGTTATGTAAATGTAAATTGTTTTACCAGTGCTTGCTTTTTTTTTGTCTCTGCTTGTGCTTTCATCATTGTGGCCATTGCTGGGTCAGATGAGGCCTGGCTGTCCATAGACCTGCTGCTGGCAGCTGGTGTTGGGCAGGGCATGCCCTGTGGCAGTGCTGAGGGAGGGCCGTGAGGACCAGGCCCCGGCCTGCTCTCACCCCCATCTCACCCGCACTAATGGAACAGGACTGGACTGCCCATATGGCACTTGTGGGAGCAGTGGCGCTCTGGAGGCTGGCACACGGAGCTCACCGCCACTCTGCTGTTCGATATGAGACAGGACAGATCCTCACCAGGCTCTGCCCACTGCCGGACAGCCTAATGGATGGGTTTGGTGATTGGACAGCACTAGGTGAGGCCTTTGTGAACTCGCCAATAAGGAGGGCCAAAATGCGGGCAGCCGAGAAAAAGAGCGCTTAGGTCGACCCTGGAGAGCGTCCTTGACAAGTTTTGCAAACCTGGAACTAGCAGTTTGAAAGCTTAATGTACTTTCCACACTCCTGCTATTAACTCTAACCTGGATGTGAGAAAAGAGCAACAGATCCAAATGAGATTTTTATCGAGTGAGTGAGAGTTTGATTTATAGATGCATATTGCATCTTTGGGGGCTGACCATCTTGAGGAAGAGCGATGTAATCAACAAGTGACCCAAGAGTTCATTGCGCCAATCAAGATTCACCATCCTGAATGGCGATGGTGATGATATATAGTCCTTTGTGGTTTAAGTGAGTGAAGCAGTAGAGCAGATGTCCTTCAGGAGGAGGTCAAGGAAAATTTTCCCTGCCAGAATCCATCAGTGGAGTGAATGGACCAGAGCCTGGGAAGGGTATGGGCTGTAGAGGGGAGAGGTAGAACTGAACCTTGGCTGACCACATCATCTCTTCTGCTCTTTAACCCCTCACTCTTAAAAATGAAAATGCCAGAAAGGGTTCTTTGGAGTGATGCCACAGAAGAACCACTTTTGGATGGTTCTTTAAAGAACCATTTTTGTGAACAAGATGTGCAAATGTGAAGAACCTTTTAACAAAGCTAAACAAGTTCCACGTAATGTAGGTTCTACATCCAGACCAAAAACTATTTAGGAAGCAATATTTTTAAAACTGCATGAACCTTAGGCTTATTATGATTAGTCTTAAAGGGGCATTAAACTCTAGCCTGAAAGAGTTAAATATGTTTTTATTTTCGTGTTCTGTACCAGAGCATTGAATCCCTCAGCCTCATCAGTTTGATAGTATTCCCAGTTTCATATCATTTTCATGTGTTTGCTTATCAAGGTTCTTTCACTACAATACCCAACATGCATTTTGCAGATACATCATACAACCATTGGGTATCCCTGTGATGCCCAGCCAATGCAGACTGCTAGCCTAGCCAATGATTTATAGGCTAATAAATACAACCAAATTTTGATTAATCCATTCTCTCCATAGTGATTATGATTTGAATCACAGTTATACAGTTGCATTAAGATATTTGGCTTCCTAGCAGTAACTTTAGCTATCTGGCTTATTTCCATAACTGCCAGCTAGCAAATAAAAAAATTGTAATAACTAAAACATTTCAAACAGCATTTTGGCCTTTAAGACTTAAAAAGACTTAGAATAACTACTACAAATAATTTGAAACCCACTATGACACTAAAACTAAGTTATGTAGTTATGAGAGTGAGAAATTGAAGTGTGGACCCACATACAGACCCTTAGAGGACAGGCTGTGGACCAGAGCTGGAGCAAGTTCACATCAGGCCTTCTTTATTGAGTGCTTAGCTCCTCTTATCCTACTTATTGTGCCACACACGCAGTTTGCAAATGGAACTTAAAGTACCACATGAGGCTGGCACCTGCAATTTGTAGCAGAGGCCTAAAAAAAAAAAGCACCCCAGCGGCTAATTATAAGACAGTCAGCAGAAAATTTTCAGTTTGACATAATGGTGCCCTGATTTTTCCTAGGTGAATATATTCCTGTGCAAACCAAGGCCAGACTGTTAAACAGGTCAGTCTTTCAGCATCTCCCTCCTTTCCTGCCACCCACCTCCTTGGAACTGGAACAAAAGCCACCAGCAGCCCCTCCTCCCCACCCCCACCCCCCAACCAGCCCCTCTCCTGCCTCTCTGTTTTATTGGTGACAGCTGCCGTGAAACAAACTCGCAGAGTGAGAGGAATGATGTGTCAGTGGAAGGTCCTTTAGCCCGCGCCGCTAATCTGTCACATGCGGTTTGTTGTTTACTGTTCCTCGGGCTCGCTGACCGGCCTTCGGCGAGCCTCACGCCGTAATGACGACAGATGCTGACCCGCGGAAGTGTGAATCTTGCCGATTTCCCCCTGCTGCCAACCTGTAAATTACAGCTATCGGGAGTAATTAGACCCGATAAAACCTTTCCAAGCATCATCCCCCCACACGCCACCCTATCTCTCTCTGTCTCTGTCTCTCTCTCTCCGTCTCTGTCTCTCTCTTTTGGCCTGCCGGTGACACTAGAGAGGGGGATTTGAGAGGCGCAGGGTTGCTGGCATTGACCGATCCCACGGTTAACCTGCCTGTGACACTTTCTCCTCTTATTACTCAGCTGACGCTATCCTGTCCAGGCCACGCGAGGGACAGACTACCCTACAGAAAAGCACAGCTGTGGCGAAGCACGAAGGCAGGCCTGCTTTTTCAACATTTTCTCCACTGGCTAAAAGGTCATTGTTTTTCCTTTTAGATGCTTGCTCAAGAACTTGACACAAGTTTTTTTTTCATTACTTGGCAATTCAAGCTGTGCTTCTGTGCAGGATCTATTTTTGGCGGGGAGGTGATCGAGAGGTGTTAGGTGAATGTCACCTCATTCGCTGTTTCCTCACAAATGTGCTGTTCCAAACCTCAGACAATGTGCACAAGGCAGCATCCAAGATATATCTTAAGTGTGTTCTTCCTTTTTTGAGCCTGCATTTCATATGCAGAAAAATACAAGTCTGCAAATGCACTGTTACATGTCTGAGAGTAACCAGCTAGCTTTTAATGTGATTATTAGTGGTACAACATGTTAAATTGTGTTGCAAACTGATAAGCCCTGCATTTCATCTGTTATTATAGTTTCAACAGTTTCTGCCATTTCTATAGGTCTGAAAGGAATATGGCTAGTACTGTAGGGGTACAGCGTGGCTAAACAGTGTTGCAAATGGGTCAGTGCTTTGCATTTCCGCCAATGCTCAGATTAAACTAAGTTTACAAATTCATTTGTGCAGATTTGGAAAGACTACGTTTTTTTTAGTGGAACTATATTGCTAAATGGTGCTGCAGAGAAGTGTGTCTTCAGCATTTCTGCATTTCATATACAGCAAAAGCAAGTTTACAAATGAATTTGTACAGTTCTGAGAGGAATACAGCTAGCATTGTAGGTATACAACATGGCTAAACTATTGCAGATGAGGAAGTCCTTTGCATTTCTGCAAACATGCAGAATAAACCAAGTTTAGGAATAAATTTGTGCAATTTTGAGAAGATTAGTAGATCTGTATGGCTGAACATTGTTAAGAACAGGTGAGCCCTCTACATGTCTACATTCCATGTATGGGACAAAGCAAGTTTACCCATTAATTTTATCATTCTGAGAGGAATACAGCTAGCATCTTAGTGGGACTATATGGATAAAGTTTGAGCAACAGTGTTATGGAAAAGTGAGTCCTTTGCATTTCTGCAAATATGTGGAATAAACCACGTTTATGAATGAATTTCAGTGATACAACAGGCCTAAATGGTGTTGTAGACAAGCGAGTCCTCTGCATTTCTGGAATAAAGTGGAATAAACAACGTTTACAGTTTAGTTCTACAGGTCTGGGAGGAAGGTTTGCTTTTTATCCGGACTGTGAGAGGTACAGTATGGCTGCGGTCAGGCAAGTGCTTAGAGAGGGCAGTGGGTTGAGGGTGGGCACTCAGCCCCTGCCCTCTCCATGGCCCTGGCACCAGCGCCAGCCCCTGCTGCTCCACTCTGCCCTCTGCTGCCAGGTTCCCTCCTAAAAACAGGGTTCATGGCCCTTTAAGGAACTCACCTGATGCTAAAGGTCACACAGCCAGGTCTTGTCATCCTCACTCACCCGTCCTCTCCCCCTATTTCTCCTCCGCCACTCTGCCGTTCCCTCAGCGCCCACTTCCTGACCCGCCGGAGCCAATCGGCTTCCGCCCTCGCCTCCTCCGCCACCAATGCGGAGCAGCAATCTGTCACCCAGGCGCTGGAGGACGCCACCCCGCTGGCCACCTTCCGCACACCACCATAATGGCTTCTGGCAGCCCTAGAAAGATAAGTAATGGGATACAGACAGAAAGAGAGAGAGGAAGAAAGAGTGAGAGGGGCTGGGTGGGGGGGTCATTTAGTTTAGGAGCCACTCTCACTTTCTAGCTGCCCCCAGCTCCCCCTGCCCCCTCCCTTCCCCTGCCCACCGGCTCTTGCTCGCTCATCCCCTCCACGCCACCCTGCTTTGGCCCAGTCGCTTTGCACGATACTTCAGTGAATAAATGAGTCGTTTTAATCCGACTGACAAGCTGGCATTGCCCAGCCCTGCCCTCCATCTGTACTGGCGGCCAGCTCAGCGGCAGGCCCTGGGCAGCTCCGCGTGCCAATCCAACACACTCACAGCTTATCCTGGCTGCAGCTTCAGGGACAGAAGGGTTAGAGCGCCGTGCGGCTGCTACCCTCCACACCAAAGAGCTATTTATATAAGAAAGGGATTAACTGCCACAATCTTTGATGGACTGGAACAAAGGTTGAGAAAAAGAGGCTTGTTAATTATTCATTAATTACCGGTGGTCTGGTCGAGCTAAATATTTCTAGCTTCATGTGGAGTTACGTTGCATGATGGGAACCAAAGCAGAGTTCTCATCTTGTTTAAAGCAAAGCTTGGCCTGGTTAGCGAGGACGGGCGATATGGCAAAAGTATAACATCGTGATACCTGAAGACATTTTCATGATAGATATGCTTATATTTCATGCTTTATAGAGGCTATAAAACTATAAGTACAGTGAGTTATACAGTACTTGTTGTTTATAAGCTCTCTGTAGTTGGTCTTTTTTAGGAAACATGCACCTGTTCAGCATTGTAGAAGTACTGACAACAGCACTGGCCACTCAGGCCTCCAAACCAATGAATCTTGTGGCCAAAATTAAGAATCTGTGGCCAGACAAATAGACATATTTATCGTATGTACATTGTATTTTCAATTAATAAGCATGCTTTAGTACCAAAAATGGTTTAATGTTACTTTGAAAAAGGAAATATTTATAAAAACATTAAACATTAAAAAGAACTTTGCCATTGTGATCACCATGGTAGTCTGCCCTAACATCTTCCCATCTAGATTAGCTGCTGTTTAGCTGCTGCAGTGATAGATTCTTGGTGCAAGTCTGGCTTATTTAACACCTATTTTATTCAAGACCTTTTTTATAGAGTGAGAAAAGCAAACTTTAGCGTTCAGCATATATGGCAGCAGGAGAATGGTAAAGAAATTTAAAGAATTGCAGCAAAAATCTGATTTATATGATGGGTTAAATGTTCAACCAAGCACCTTTGTTAAAAGGGAAAAGGAAAGCAAAAAAAACGTCCAAGGCAACTGGCCATTCCGGCCATTTTTAGTGGCCACAATGTGGCATGTCCAGGGGCACTGGGCAATAGGCAATGTCACCCTTGACTGACAATACTTAGAAAAGCATATTAAGAAGTTACATATCATGATAACTAACATTTTGTTATATAACCCATCCATTCTGGTTAGTAATGCAACATGTAGAGTATATAAAGTTAGAAGTTGTATAGATGACTTTCAAACGTTGCAATCAGTCTGATATGGCTCATGCATAAAAGAGCACAGTCACTGCATTGGTCATATTGTTAATTTGAAGGTCATAGCCTACAGTATGTGATGAGATGAGAGTTTATTTCTACATATGTATAGATCTGTATCAGTCTGCTCAGTAGACTTGCTTGCTCACTTTGATTACAGCCTCAGGCATCAAATTTGCACCTCCTGATGGGGAAACTGCTGTGTGTCTTTGAGCGAACACTCTGTTTGCTTAATTATTCCCCTTAATGAAGGAGTCATTAACGAACTACCCATTCAGCAATGCTGCATATTACACCTCAGCACCTCTGCTCATTTGATATTGATGATAAAATCATTCATTCAGTGTTACTATGTAGTGACCAGGAATGCATACGCACCACTGGCAAACCGTGACTTTTAGTGCTTAGTCAAAAACAAGGACAAAAATTCTACAATGCTATTTCTGCTAGTGCCTGTATGGAGTTCTAGTAGTATGTTAACACGAAGCAAATGGAGATTCATATATACATTTTTTGTCCATTTCAGATTAAACAGAGTTTTGAAGCGTGTAAAAGACATACCATGTTTTATATAAAACTTGTAATAGACAAATTAACATATATTTTGCCTTGTATGTAGCAGTTTTACGTTGACTCCTTCAGTAAATATGGAAAATGGAAAACTGCTGTTACTGTTTTCCATTTCTAACAAAAGATAGAAACCCAGTGGTTAGGCTGCTGCTAATATTCACTGTCAGTGACGTATCTAGGACTTCCCGAAGAGTGATGTCTTTCATACAAATCACAGCCAAAACAATGTAAATTGAAGCCTGATTGGCTGATTCCTCTGTCAATTCTTTATTATCTTAGTGGTTAATCTAATGTTTAAGGCCTGCAGTCCAGCTGCTGAGGCCTAATCAATGAGTTGCTTTCTGTATCTACCTAGATACGACCTAACTAAATGCAACAAGCATGACGATTATGTTAAATAAAAACAAACTAAAACTACAGACATGTATGTTTTTAATTTTACAGAAATTGTTAGACCTTCTCTGAAGGCCCTGAGGGTTACCTCAGCACTTGCCTGACCGCTGAGGGTTTCTGATGGGGACCATAAACTGAACCTTGTACTGTCCGTGACTGTACACTGAGCACTGGGTTGCCAGTTTACACCTACCTTGTGCCTACATTCATTGTCCATCTTTTTAGAAACACCTGCAGCAGAGGTTGATTTTTAAAAACCCTCCAACCAGTTAAAAACCAGTGTCACTATCTGGTTGAGAATAGTCCACCAACCAAAAATATTTAGCCAATGGTCAGAAACTAACTACTGTTAAAGGACCAGAGCAGGTTCGTCAACCCCTTCTCTTGTGGATCTGTCTTCATGCAGGTTTCACCTCCAACCTAATTCTAACACACCTCACTCAGGATTATAAAGGACTTTTAAAGGCAATAATTAGATGGCTCAGAGTGGAGTTGTGTTTGGGTTGGAGTGGGATATCCTCAGGAGCAGGGTTGATGACCAATGGATTAAAGGTTGATGAAAACAAGTTGTGCATAGTCTCTAACTGTACACCTACAAGGTAGACCATGGGTATCAAACTCAACCACTAACAGGGCCATATAAAAAAATTGGTAACATTTTATTTGGATGGTCCACTGTAGATGCTTTGTAAATGCTCAGTCTGTCTTTGAGTAACATTCAACTAAATATTTATTAAATGAAACTGAACTTCAGGTTCAGTATGAAAGATGTTATTAAATCCATTCCTAGCCCTAGACCTAACCCTAACCTTAACCTCAAGGCAAAACCTACACCTACTCATAACCCTAACCCTAACCATAACCATACTGTTGTTGATAATCAACTGAATATCTCCAGAACGTTTGTTAGTGAGTTAGGTATCTGTAGAGCATCAATAGGGGACCATCCAATAAAGTGTGACCAAAAAATCTCAACAAATCCGTTGGCCAGCTGTGTTTTTATTTAATTTTTTTTTGCCATGACCCCAACTGGCCATTTTTTTGTTCAAAGTATGCCAAGGTCAGAAAAAAGGCACTGAATATTTGAATGAGTCAAAAATTATTTTAAATAAAAACAAGTTGTTTTATATAAAACAATAGACTACATTAGCTGCAGATCACTGTTAACCCTCTTTAAATGTCCCCAGTGTACAGTAAGTACTAGACACCTAGCATTTTTTTTTGTTTTTTGTTTTGTTTTTGTGGTGCAGTCCCATGGATCATTGTTGGGGAGGGGGTGGGAGCACACATTACAAACTGTAGTGTAGCTCATGGTGAAATGGACTAATATTAATTGATTAATTAAAATAATAAAAAAAATGTAATTCATTAAAATAATTTTGTGGGCCAAATAGGATTGACCTGACTTGGGCTTTGTGTTTGACAAATGGGAGGTAGATGAACAGGGTAGATGTGCCTAGTAAGGTGGCTAGTGGGCACTATGTGTAAAACCCCAGCAACACTGCTGTGCCTTTTGCATCCAAAACCCAGATCATTAGTGAAAATGCTTGTTTTTTGCATTTTTTTCTAATGTAATATGTTTTTTCATTACAAAATACATTATCAGCATAACAATTTGAATGAAAAGTAGAGTCTTAGAAGTTTATTAGTGTTTGATATGTACCACTTTTGCTTTAATTGCAGTTTACACTCGAGCTGCCATGCCATAAATATGTGCAAAGATCAAATCCACCTGATAGTCTTATGAACAAGGACACATTTTCACTGTGATCTCAGACTCTGACTTTTTGTGTACTCCACTGTACCTGTGCAACACTTTGAAACATGCCACTATCATGTTGGTGTCACAGTGGTCCACCTTCCACATGGTATCTGGTCAGCGGTGGTCCTAATAAATTGTGCAGCAACAGATGGGCTACAGGAAGTAAATGTAAACCTATATGGTTGACCTACCTGATAAACTGGTCTTAATGTACCAAATCCACCTGAATGGAGGGAAGAGTGGCCATTAGGGAATAAATTCATTAACAGATCTTTAGTAATGCTACCTTGATATGTTGACCTGCTTGATGAACAGTTAGCACATAGCTGGGAATTGAGCTGTTCTGGACTATTTAGAATAATAACATTTGCATAAAGACCCAAACATTATTAAAAATCTTATTTTACTCTTTTAAAGGTCATTATTCAGTCAATCCGTTAGAGACTAACCAGACATCAACTATCAGGACTATGATCATCATGTTTCTGTTCCATAACAGCCTGTAAGGAAAGACCAGGAGCAGGTCAGGGATAGTCCAAGGCTAAACTCTGATCCTGCCTGTAGATCAGAGTAATGCTCCTGCCTGGTTAGCTCTGCTCCACTCAGGGGTTAATTCTGCCCTGTCGTCCTTGGCACAGTGCGGGCATGCTGCAACATGGCACAGTGCTCTCGCTCCCACGGAACACAAGCAGAGAGAGAGAGAGAGAAAGAGAGAGAGAAAGGAAGAAACACTGGCAAACAGAAGCGCTAAACCCCGTGCTCCGTTTCCTCTCTCCTCTCCATGTGTCTCTGCATTCACTGGGCTTTCTCTTCCTCTTGGCCAGGTGGCAGCTCTTAAAACATGGCCCAGGAGCGTTTGAGTGGCCCATTAAGCATGGGGCTTTTTGTCCTGGGCTCGAGGGGTGCAGGACGGATGCTGAGTTGATTTAGTTGCCACTTTATTAGAAATACCAACCTTGTACCTGCTCTGATCTGAGGTCTGGTCCATCTGATAATAGTTCAGTTTATGAGTAGTTTATCACTTCTGTTTTAGCGGTGGAGCACTTCTGATAAATGGGGGCTTGCAGACACATGAAGAGGGTAAGTTGTAGCTGATACATGAGTATTATGCAGTTTATTAGGAACAACTACCATTCATTTTATCAGAAACACCTACCAAATAGGTGCACTTTATAGGTTCACAATTACTGACAGCAGCCCATCTGTTTCTACACGACTAATCACTCTATCGCCTATCCATCCATGGAAAGGTGCTACCATAGGACCACTGCTGGCCAGATAGCCTTTGGGAGGTGGACCACTGTCAGCACAGCAGTGACACTGACATGGTAGTGAGTGTGGTCCTGGTGTTTAAGGCACAGTAGCTTTATTGATCATACCTACCTTGTATTATAGGCCAGGACTAATCTTTTTCCGTGCATGAATTGTTTTAGAACCACTGTTTGCTGGAGATTTTTGGCTGATGGACTATTCTCAACCATGCAGTGACATTGAGGTGTTTAATAATACCACCAGCACCGCTGCTGTGCCTCATACACTTGCAACAACACCTTATACTCTACCGTGCCACTAACTGCTGTACTGAAAACAGACCCTTTTCACACTTCTGTATTGACCAAGTAAAAGTCGTCATGGTAGAGAAAACATTACAGCAGCAGCCGTGTTTACAAATGAGAATGCAAAGTCTACCTTTATAATGTCTCTGATGTGGAGGACTTATATTTACGTCTTTATTAAGAAAGAGCTTTTCTCTGAGAAATACCTGCATGACTACAAATGTAAGTGAAGGATCTCAGGACAAGTTCTCTAACAAGGCTGCTCATGTTTACTAGAATATAATCAATGTTGTGCAAGTTGGGAGTAAAGTTAACATAGTCATTGTCTTTTGGTCATATTATAATTTTAAATTTCTCCTGTCCAATATTAATGTGGTGTTGTACGGTGTTGTAAAAGGCCAAGTCAGGTGCATCAGGTCTATTTTAGCTAACTAGTGTTCAACTTCAGTGTTTGAGCAGTAATAATACTAACACTAAGATTTATTGCGGAAAAGCATCAAAACATAATGTTACCGATCAACACAATCTGATCTAGTAGTACCTGATAAAATGGCCAATGCATATAGGTACCCTTGGTTGGTTTAGCATAGTGAGTAACACCATTACCGCCTACGTACACACTGGGAAAACGTTGCATTTGCATCTCTGTAATGTGATTAAAAGCTGTAAGTCACTCTGTATAAGAAGTAAACCTACGTACACCTACCATGTATACTGTAGAATAGTTGTGTTTCAGCTACAATATGCCCCTGCATTTTTTCCTAAGCCCTCATTCATTAGAAGTGCTTGACTGCTAAATAGGACGGATAAAATAATCATAAACTGAACTATTATTAGAGAAACCTGAAAACTGACCTCGGCTCAACGCTGCTCCAGTAAAGTCTTCCCTACAGAGCAAGAGTCGGAGCAAGACTCAGAGCTGGAGATCATGTCTGTTTGATTGGCCCAGCGCCTCAGCCAGCAAATCTTTGGCCTTTGATCCTGGGAGTTCACAGCAGAAGGGCTTTGACGGAGAGTGGGGTGTTTTGCCGTCTCTGGGTGAGAGATTAATGCGTTTCCTTCTCTCTATTGTAGTTTTAGTAGAATAACTGTAATTTTTTTTTTGTTCTATTAAGAGCAACTTATCGCCTCGGCCCCGTTGGGTGTCTGTGGCGCTCGTTTTGCAGGCCTGGTTTGATTAAGCCATGTGACCTCTTTGAAAGGAAGTTATAAAAACGTCTCCTTTAATGTGGCATCCAATCAAATCCCAGAGAATGAAAAGAACATCATTCGATTATTTAGGTTAGCGCCAGGCCTCGACAGCTGGGTGGCTGTGGAAGCCAAAAGGAAATAAATCATTGAGTTTTTTTCATTAAGTGGGTTAATATGTGAAAACGATGTGTAATGTTTTATTTAGCGTCGGGGCAGGGACGGTTGTACAGGGACAGAGCATGTTGCGGAGGGCTATGGGAGGCGTACTGAATCTGCCGTGCTTTGGGGCGCTCTCTGCGCTAAGGACTCGGAGTGATACCCACCTCTCAGGCCATTCCATATTAAACAAGTGCTTTGTAAGTGTGCCATCATTACTATTCATCACAAATAAATACTTAAGCATGGAGAGCTTAGCGGCCTGCTGTTTTACAGTTCCCCATTATTTCAGTGGCCGGCTTGTCTGGCTGCCTCCCCAGGCTTTCACCCAGCCATAGTTTCTGCTTAGCGGAAAGAGAGAGAGTGTGACAGAAGAGAAAAGAGGGTGACCTACACCTGTCTATTCACCCTGCAGTTCCTGTCAGCGTCTCCTCTGCCCTCACCTGGACCTCCCCTACTGGGATCAGGAGCTGTCAATGTGTGTCCCCAGTTACACAGCTCCTGTTCAAAACCTTCACTATCTTTCTTTCTCTCACTGTTTCGCTCTGTGTAATTCTCTCTCTCCTCTCCCACTCAAGGATGGGCAAAGGTGGACAACCGCCTAGATCCCCAAGAGACAAGTGTGCCATAAAAATGCAAATTATATATATATATATATATATATATATATATATATATCACCTCTGATGTAACTAAAGCTAGTAGGCGAATAAAAGACAGTTTGTAACTTTAATGTATGTCTTTTTTTTAGATGTAATTGTGTACCAATTCTACAAAGTTAAAGGCTTTAATATGACTCCAGTGATATGTACTGGTGTTAAAGGGACACTCTGGCTGTACTGAAAAATATAACTATTACATCTGTTGTAAATATGCCTATTTGTGTCCCACACTGGTGCCTCAGTAGTGTCTATAGGGAGAAGACCAGAAAATTCCCCTTCTGATGACATACGTTGAAGATGGGAGGAACTCTTGAAAAACTACAGCTGCTTTCGGGGGGGTTTTTGTGGGCGGGCTGTATACAATGTTTGCTTCCTGGTGTAGAAGGAAGGAAGCCAGATAGCTAACGTTACTACAAGAAAGATGAATATCATATTGCGATTGTATTATCAAGGAAACTGTCTTCAAATCGTCATTACAGTGAATATAATGGATTTCTCAAATGACAGTAATTACTTGTCCTGTGTGATCGAGAATTTGAGTGATTTGGCTTGTTTTCTAAGGCTAAAAGAGACAAGAAAATTCTTGCAAGAAGTCCAGTATGCAAGCCAACTGCCTTAGCTTTAGTGTCTGCCTTCTTATATTTGCTACATCCAAGTGTGCTACACTCTGTAGGCATTCTGCATTTTAATTTTGTAGCTTTTATTAAGAAAATGCTAGTGGCTAGGCTAGCAGGCAGGATTGGTTGAGCACTGCAAAGATTCCTACTGGTTCTGTGACGTATTTGCGTAATGCATGTTGGGTATTGCAGTGAAGAGAACATGAAATGAAAACATGAAAATTATATAAAAATTACATAAAATCATAAATTCTGCAAAGCCAATGTGTTTGAGGGATATAATGCTGCTCTAATGCAGCATAACTTGCCAAATAATGTATTAAAAGCTAGTTTTAGGCTGGAAAACTCCTTTAAATATTCCTAAAATATAAAACATACCTTGATATTTGCTATTGTTGCAATTATACTATTATAGCAATTGTTTTCAGTAATGTCAATGCTATTATTATTATCTACCACTCCACTGATTAAAGGGGAATTCCATCGATTTCTCAACATTTATGCTTAATTCAGTAGTTCAAAAACAGACTTTTGAAGAGGTTAATGTCTCTAAAAACTACAGTTATTAGACAAAAAGATTATGAAGCCTGATTACGATGCCTGAAACATGGTTTTACAATAGCTTTGAGATAAGATTTTGGCTGAAAACATATTTTTAAAATCCATTCATGACAGAGAGGTACATGCAGTGCAATATAAGACACAATAGTCCTGCAAAAAAAATCCAATTTACCATATTTCACTATAGTCAACAATACTAATAAATACTCAGAAGACAGTTGTAGGTTCAGTGGTTGTTTTGAATAGTAAATAAAATGGCTTTATTTTCACTGTATACTGTTTATGTTGTAGAGTGTTACTGTAGGTGTAGACTTAAATTCAGTTAATATTATAGAATATTGCCTCTACTGTGAAAATGACCCCTTATATGTCCAGGGCCAAAGTTTTATTACACACTTCTGGAACCTAAGAATAGCTCAACCAGTTTGCTTTGAAGTCCCTGTAGCTACTGAATTATAAGCCTTAGTATGTAATAAGCCTGGGATTTTAAAATGTTAACCCTCCTTCTTGAGGGATATCTAGACTTTTTCCAAGCAAATCACAGCCAAATAGGGCATGTTCAAAAGGAGGGAATCCATATGTAAACATGCAGATACGTCACATTTGGAAATAAATAACTGTAAAATATAAGCTATAAGCTGTTGGACCTCTTTCAATGAGTTAATTGAATGAATCTGGAATACCTTTAAATTCAGGACAGCTTTAAATTCAGTCTCATTAATATCCATTTTTTCATTATAGACATTGTAAACCCTGGTTCCTGTCACCACCACTGTAAAGAAATATGAGTTTCTCTGCAATGCACTATTTCACAGCAAACCACTCTGAATGACTTTGTTCACATGTCTTTGTCTAAGACCCTAAAAAACAAAAACAATTTTAATATAGCAGTAATTTTCAGTGCTTTCTGTGCTAGCATTGCTCTCTGCCCCTCTTTTGATTACCATTATTTTGGATCTCATGTAAGCTCAGGTCAGCTAAGCTCTGGTGGTGTGAGAAAGGAAAGGGAGGGGGATTATTTTACCTATTTGTTTGCCCCAATGTAAATCTAGTCTGTTGTGCACACGTACACATGCAGCATTTTAAAACACCTATATGCAGCAGAACTGGGCTGAGGTCGTAGCCCTCCTCTGCTGTGGTGGTTTTTTGGAAGGTGATCCAGACCCTTCTCTTGCCATCCAGGCCAGATAGCATCGCTGTGCTGTGCAGTGGGCAGGGCTGGCTCTGCTGCCGGCTGGCTGGTGGGCGCTGGAGGCTTGGCCAGCGGACTGGGCGCTGGGTGCTGGGCGCTGGGTTTTTTGCGCTGATGAATTGCAGGCGCGATGCGCTGCGGCAGACGGTGAGGAGAGCCAGCGAGCGGCCGTCAAGCCCCATCAGCGTCTGCCTCTGTGAAGGGGGAAATCGCGGAGACAGTGCTGACAACTTAATTTAACACCGCACCGGAGTGAGACTGTGCTCTGGATAATTGATAACACTGCCACTGTGTGTGCACACACACACACACACACATACACAAACATCCCAAATGCAGGGGGCGCAGAATAGAGGATTGGTCCCTAAGGGAGAACTGTATTGTACTTATACCTCAGCACTGCTGATTAATTACAGATTCATAGGAACTGTCCAAGGTCCTAGACTGCACAGTGCAGGAAGACTGTAGGCACAGACTGATTTTACTCAGCAGTCACAGCTATCGATTCCCACTCTGTCATAAATCATGACGCCTGAATCATGGTATCTGCTGTATTATAGCACAAAATTCGCAGTGTCTGTCACTCAGTGTGAGACACTGGAGTTAACTTGTTTGAATGAAACCCTCACTTTCACGCCTAATGTGGTGGTGATGGTCCCTGAAGCGCTGACACTATGTGCTGTGCACTGGGAGGAGATGTTTCTATCTGAGTCAGTCTCCAGTGACAGGGAGGAGAAGTAGGTGAAATATGTCTGGGTGAGATTGATAAAATTCAGTGTTGCAATATTTTCCAAAAATATAATGCTTTCACAGCTTTTGATGATATTTAAAGTTTCATTTAAAAAGTAATGAATTCTTGCTTCTTCAGAATGTTGTAATCTGGTCGCTTTCTTCTTTACTGAACAGTTCAGGAACATGCACTGTCATTAATTCAAAGCACTACTCCTATGAAGCGGCTATGAAGCGGCAAAAAACGACTTGAGCGCTCTTGTTGAATTTTCAGCCTGCTAAATATGAGTGAGTGAGTGACTGAACGAGAAAAAGCCAGGTCCATGTGGTGCTTAGAATTTCACAAATCACACCAAAGGAAACATTACACAGTATTGTAAGCAAACATACTGTTTTTTATTGATTTTATAACTGTTCTATCAAAACTATTTGAATCATTTAACACATGGCATACACTGCTGTTAACTGTCAAGTCCTAGATGCCACATGTAAAGTGCACAATATAGAATTTAAACCATGAACTATGAAACTGCTTGGCAACAAGGATGCTGCTGTTTATGTTGTAGAGTGTAATCGCGGATATAGACTTGAATTCAGGCAGTATTATATCATATAGCCTACTATATGGGGAGCCTACATACATACTGTGAAATTGACCCCATATATGGCCAGGGCCAAATTTTATTACACACTTCTATAACGTAAGAATAGCTCAACCCGTTTGCTTTGAAGTCCCTGTAGATACTGAATAATAGGCCTTAGTATGTATTAAGCCTGGGATTTTAAGGAGTTAACCCTCCTTCTTGACGGATATCTATCATTTTTCCGTATCATAATTATCATAATTGAATGAATCCGGAATACAGCTTTAAATTCAGTGTCATTAATATCCATTCTGGGTATAGCTAACGCTGCTTGCTTGGGCCTTGTTTAAGGGATGGACACTTCTGACGGTAGTATAGGCAGGACTTTCTCAGATTGATTGGCAGTGATAGGAGCCTTTGTCCCAATCAGACTCATTCTGTCCACCCTTGTTCCTACACCGTGGGATGCTTGGAGTGGCGTATGGACAGAACCTGGCAAAGCGTACATTTGTTAAATGCTAACAACATCCTGACATGATTAAAATGTGGAAATAATTCAAAATGTAAATTATCTTTATTGTCACAGTGCTAGAATGCTTTGTGCCAGAGAAATGCTTTAGTCAAAGGACTCTATTCATAGCGTACAAAAATTACTCATCTCAACTTTTTGATTTAGTTGTGTTGAACAGGCATAAAACTATAAAGCAATGGCATTACATAGCAGTGTTGAATAGGCACAGATCTGAAAAGTTACAACTGGGCTTTTTCAAACAGTGACTATGAAGCCATATTCACATGTCTTTGGAAACCCTTCTCTTTCTTGAGAGGTTTATGCTTATGAGAATGTTGTTCTTGCCGTACTTTCAGCTCCACTCTGCTGTAGTGACTGCTGAAAACTGCACGTTTTCCCAGAAATGCTGCAGAGACAGTGAATGGGTCATTAAACGAAAACTTAAAAAGTAAGCACACATTCCTAGACTTAGCTAAAACAGTAATGAACGACACTTCTGTTCTACAACTGTTCAACTGCTCAATTCCGAGCTTAAAATTTCCTGTATTATTTCTAACTTGTTTATAATGCTTGTTATCTGTCAGTACTGCTAAAACTGAAAATCTATATCGTAATATGATGCCAAAACCAATATATCAGCACGACGATGTATCGTCCAGCACAAGGTGAGAGTGAAGCTGGCTTCATGTAGGCCCTCTTTCACCCCTCAGTCGGCACACAACGCTGAGAAATAAATAAGAATCGGACACAGTGAAGCCCTCCAGTGTGTCGGGCGGCCATAATCCCCTTTTAATTTCCTTTTGGAGCCTGCGCCAGGGCTCTGGTTAATGCCGGCTGCCCGTGATGGCACTGTGGCCTGGGTGACAGTGCAGGGCTGGGGGGTCTTTACTCAGATCCCGAGGAAGAGTATACAATAACCAAGCTAGGCCTTCTCAGCCTTTACACGGCCTGCTTTCTGTTTGCCCAACACTCCAAGGGGATTTTCTGTGTCACACACACACACACACATATACAAGTACATGGATGCACATTCTCCTTCACACACACACACACAGGCCAGGTCCACACACAGTTCCATCCCAGCACATGCACACCCAAGGTAAAAATTGCTCCATATAAAGCTATTTATATCTTAATTTATACAGGTTGGCTGTGATGTATGGGTCACAAACCCCTCCGCCTCCCAATCCCTTTCAATCCCACAATGCCCAGAGTAATATCTCCTCTTGAACAGCAATTTATTTTCCTCCTGTAGTGGAGTTATTTAAAAGAAAAGGTCTCATCATTAAAATGTATGCTTTTGCAGCACGGTGAAGCAAAAGGGCAGCTGGCAAACGCAGCTCGTCCCCCATTCACGTTATGAAAGAGAGAGAGAGAGACAGAGAGAGAGAGAGAGAAGGGAGAATGAGTGCACGCAGCTAGCCCACTCAGCCTCCAAAAGAAATGGAAAAATAGAACACATCTTTGTAACATATTTGCCCATAAGGTGGGTTCAGACTAACAAAATGGAGAAGGTTAAAGTTATCCGGCGAGATGAATGGATTTCTCTTGACATTTACTCGCAGTAAGGGTACAGTAAATCTCCAGCATGGCTTATTACTGTAGTCCAATCGCGCTGCCATTCTCACACTCTTTTTTTCCTCCCCACACATCATGCCATATACTGTGCAAAAGTCAAAGACCGTCAAAATGGCCATTAAGTACAACTAATTCATTTTTCAGGAAATTGACAAGAGAAAAGATGAAGAAAATGGGTCTCCTTACAACCATGCAAGACCTGGTAACCTATCAAAACTGTCATCATCAGATAAATAGTACCTAAGGCTTTCATCTCTGAGAGAGAGGAGAAAATAAAGCTCCTTTTTTGCTCCAGATATGAAATAATCCACAAGTGTTTCTGTCCAACCTTCTATTGTGAGAAGACTCAGCGCTTTGAGTCTGAAAGGATGTAGAGCTGTCAAGAAGTTCATACTGAGAAAAGGAAATAGACAAAAAAGAAAAATGTTTGCAAATCAAAGAAGCTTCTGACGTTCTCAGAACAATGAACTGACCACTTGTCCAGACCTCAACGTCACAACACATTCAGTAATGCATAAAAATGCAACCAACTTCTAAGACTGAGCTTTGGAATTGTGGAAAAATATTCCTGAAGCTTTCTTGAAAAAACTGAAAGCAAGTCACCAGACAAGAATGGAGGCTGTAAAGAGGATGGCAAAAGATGAGCGCACTAAATAGTGAAAAATGATTTGTTGTTAAGGCTTCTGTGTAATTTTATGTTGAATAAATGCTAATAATAAATAACTTCTACTTAAAGGCCATTTTGAGGGTGGTCTCTGACTTTTGCACAGTACTGTATGTTACATGAGGGGGGGGTGCGGGGGCAGACTTTCAATGCTTGCATATGGCAGGTTTTTCCTTTCATGTTCTGGTTCAAGTCTCGCTCATGTCTCTCCGAAAGCCCTCTGGCCACCTAAAGGGTTATTCCTGCGTGAGGCTGCCGTTTTGATCCCTTCCACCAGCTGAAGTAATTAAAGGGTTATTAGTAAACAGATACTCATGCTCACTTACTTGTGCCAACTGTTTCATGCCATCTGCTGCCTGTGTGCGTGCTTTTGACATTGGGAGTATTCAGGAGGAGCATGCAAGAGCGGGTGCTGCAAAGGAAACACTCGACTATTGTGTAAAATGTCTCTTATAACAGAAAGCATGGGTCTTGCACTGTATTTCTGAGAGAATATGCAAGTATGCATTGTGCAAATGCTTGTGCAAGTGCTAGATCTTCATTTGATAATTCATCCTTTTTCATGATTAAAGCTTTTCTACCTTTCATGCAATCGCTCGAGCACTGTTTTGATGTCAAGGCAAGCTTTTTATTACATTTGCGGGCAACAGCGTTCTCCATCTCAGCCCATTCCCTCTAACCCCCGCCCTCCTTCTCTCTCTCGCTCTCTCCTTCTCTCGCTCACTCGTTCTCTCTCCGTCTATCCTCCCCCTCTTTTTTTCATCCATTTTATTTTCAGTAATATTGAAAGGATTAACCCTGCTGGCCCCTTGGTGGTTACTGTTTCATTTTATTCTTATTAAAATCTTAAGAACCTTCTTTATTATTCCTGTATGATACTACCTCAATAATCTAGATCCCCCTCTCTCTCCCCGTGTGTTTCAGTCTGTGTGTGTGTGTGCGTGTGTGTGTGTGTGTGTGCGCAAGTGTGCATATGTGTGCCTGTTTGTATATGTGAAGTTGTATATTCATGTGTGTGTGCCTGGCTCTGTCAATGTGCTTTTGCAAGACTGAATTTCTTCCTATGTTTACACAAATGTGTGAGGTAATAGCAATTATTAATAAGCAATAGTAATTGGCCATATTCATATTTAGTGGCTGCATCCTCGTAGACACGCTGCAGCCTTCTGTTATTTTCTCAGTTATATCAGCTTTCCGGCGCCGCAGAGACACCTGCACTGTCTCTCACTCACTCAGGAAATCTGTATGTATGCCAGCTTACAGCAAAACTGCACTGATTTTGTGACACCTTCAGTTTGTCGAGAGGAAGAACATAAAGAATGTTGTCACAGCAAAGCTTGTGGATTTCTGCACTGCGGTTTTCTGCAGCTTCCACGAAGGCTTATATAGAAATGTGTGCATGGGTGGGAAGAATCAATGAGTGTGTGTGAATGAATGCAGGGTGTGCTGAACAACAAGCCGTTCATTTTGTAACTGGCATATAATATCTCCATTTCCCTCTTTGCAGAAGATTTTGTGACCAATGCTGATTGAAAGGAGCTATAAATTTTGGTGAACTATATATATATTTATATTAATTTTTGTCATTTTTCAGTTTATGACATAATTTAAGAATGCATCTTGCCCTTTAGATTGTGTGTACATTTCATGATGAATGGATCAAAAGAAACGGCCCAAAATGACTTGGAAAAAAGTCCGCTTCCACTGACTTACATTAAAAGTAAAGTAGGTTTTTTCCTTCTCCTATAAAGTTACCACTTTGGAGATACAAGGCCTTGTTAAAAAACTTGACACTCATATCTGCCAATTTACAGCTGAGACTGACTGTTCTGATTGTCAGTCGCAGCTATCAATTGGCAGACAGAAGTGTTCTCAACTATCACATTCCTTAAACTTAAGTTACTCACAGAAACTCAATTTAAAATAATATATTTATTATAGTGCAGAGCACCAAAGAATTCTTAGTGCTTTTGATTGTTTCTGTTATCTCTAATGTCTCATTTTTCAAAAGTTCACAAGTTTTTTTGTTGTTTTTTTTGTGGTAATTTACCACTTACAGTGTTTCGTGTTCAAGCTTAGCAGTTTAGCCTGTACTGACGTTATAAAATTTAGTTGATGGGGACTGTCAGCTAAGCGGTCTATACAAAGCCTAGCTTATGAGTCTAGCTTATGATAGCCTCTGGTGGAGTGGAAATCAACTCAGATATTTTTGATTAATTTAATCAAAAGAAATATTTTCCCTGTACATCTTGTATCAGATTAACTTGGAGGACACGGTTGTCTCTCTGTATGAAATGTTATGACTCGACTGTGTTGACTTGTTAGTGAGCAATGAGGGGTCAAGAACCCTCACTGGGTGGGTCAAGAACCCCCTGCTGTGGAAACAATTTACACGTCTCCACAAAGTCAGCCATGCGCAGCTTCCTTGGCGTACAACTGTCACAATAAAAATTAGCATTTAAACACAATAAAACACTTTTATAAATATGTTTTGCTCACCTACAAAGACAAAAAAACTCTATTTTGTTTGTAGTTTTTTTCCACCATACAAATATATTCCATGAAAATTAGGAAAGAAAAATTAATGCATTATATAACTGAGGGATCTATAATGCATGTTGTGGCTACTGTAAGAAAAATTTTAAAGCCATTAATGTTCAGTGCTTTATTGGTGGGATTTTTGCCAATACCTGTAAAAATTGGCCAATATTATTAACAAAACCAATATATCAACCCAGCCTTACACTGAACATTTGTGCTTTTTAATGGCAGCTCTCAGACGTGCTCAATAAACCTTATTGTGTCATGTTTGGTGAGCTTTGAATTGCTTCACTTTAACAGTTGAAACACTTTGATTTTGATATAATGTTAATCAAAGAATTGCAATTTTCTCATATGAATCAGCGCAGGACGGAAACACATCAGTATAATTGGATTTCTGCTAAAGGTCACTTCTATCAAATCATTCTGTGCACTTGATAAGACACATATTTGTCGCAGACTTGTCTCATATATTTCCTCTTCTCAGGTTTTGTCTTCTTGCTTATCTACATAATCAACCATGACTACAGAGTGTTGCATTTCAGGATTAAAGCAGCACTTACCATAGAATTAAATGAAACGCGTATAGACGAGTAGAAAGAAGAGCGAGTCAATGCCGAGTCCTTCCCCCTTCCTGACTGGCTGACTGCTCCTCTCTCTGGCAAACAGAGACATAACCAAATCCCCCCTGCCACAGCGCTGAGGTCGCAGCGTCAAAATGACTCTTTTTATTACAGTTCATAAACACTGACTCCCCTGGTGGCCCTGGGAAATTTCACATAAACTTTGATCAAACAGACGTTGGCCTCCCTGGTTTTAAGCACCTCTCTCTACGTGTGAAAATAGCCCGTCTCAATCACCAGCAAGGGTAAGACAGGGAAAACAGAGCAAATAGCACCACACTCACTATATCAAGTCATTATTGGCCGGAACGCTTGGGGAATAGAATTCATATAAAAACAATAAGGTTCTCCTCCATCATAGAAAATAAATAAATAAATAAATAAAATCTCTGTATGAAATGGAATTTCGCCTCTCCGGTATACTTTGTGGCTAAAGTTAATGAGTCAGACTTTAGAGGACAGATTTTGTGCGATGTGGGCAGTCGTGGCAGATGACCAAGGGCTTTATTCTTTGGCTAACTCCTCTGCTCCATAAAGAGGGTTGGTAGGTAGCTTATTCACAATCTACATACTGAACAATTCGGTTAAAGTACCACTGTCAGGAATACATGTTACTTCACACTGCAATTGTAATGCCTAGCAATAGAGAATCAATAGAATAGAATCAAGAATGTGACGTGGTCTGCGTTATTTTGACCAAGATGATTTACTTTTGTTGGATTAGATGAATGTCTTCACTCATTTGGGGCTGATTGATCAGGAGGCTCACAGCACACTGTAAAAACACTTTGATTAGTAAGAGGCTCATTTCAATTGCAGCCTTCTGTGATATCATAATGTGCGAAGGTCAGTATCATTATAGCAATTAGCAAATGATCTGTTGTGCACTGTGCTGCTGAAAGTAAATTGGCCTATCCGTGCTCCGCCCACAACTGTCTTCTTACATAGCAATTTGAAACATTGGAGAAATGTTGCAGAACATTGACACAAAGCCCATCCAACCTAGTAACTTCAGGCTGAAGTTTAGACTCGATACATAAGTTTCCAAATACTCAAAATCTCTGCGTTTTTCCATTGTTGGGAAGTCATTCAGGTTTGAAACAGTTTGATATAGAGATACTTACCAACGCGAATTTCTTTACAGTGGTGGTGCTGATAGGAACCAGGGGTTGCAATGTCTACAACACAAAGATAGCCATTTTATTTACTATCCATAATATTGAGCCTATGTGTATCATCTGAGTTGGGGCACTACTTTGCCTTCTGCGTTTAAAAATATGTTTTAGGTCAAAACCTTATCTCAGAACTATCATAAAAAGACAGTGTATTCATATTTCTATTTCATGCAGTAGCTTTCTCTGAGGTAGTTTTTAGAGGCATTAACCTTATAAATGGCCAGAACACGCCAATGGGCACAAAGTATTTTTACGTTTCTATAACCTGAGAATAGCTCAACCAGTTCACATTGGAGTCCTGGTAGTTACTGAATAATAAGCCATAGTTTGTAATGAGCCTGGGATGTAAAGGGGTGAAATACTTTGAACATTTTGGTTCACTACTGCTGTGAACAAGTCTGATTTGGTAAATCTGTTTTGAATTTCAGATCACAAAAATGTATGTGACTTTGTTTATATTTTAATGGTTTATGTAGAAATATTGAATAATCTGGGATAAAAGGAGTTCTCCTTTTAAAAGCTATGCTAATGAGTTTTGTAGCTAACAGAAGGCAGGTAACTGTGTTGAAAATGACAGCGAATTTGCCACTGCAGTGACAACACATTTGCTCGACATTTGCTCTATTACGCTCCAAAAAACAGCTCCCAATCTGTCTAAACACTGTGACCTTTCATTCCTTCTGTATATATTTTGATAAAAACTGTGCAGTACAGCTTTTCTTCACAAGGCTAGTTGGAATTTTGGCTCATCTTTTGTAAATATTGTCCAACTTGCTGCAGTAACGACAAAATGACGTATTTGTGGCTGGAGCATGGAAAGATCAAAGGTCAGTTGTAAGCTGTTGTGTAACTGAGGACAAATTCATTGCCTGTAAAAATATACGGTCATATGCAAAAGTTTGGGCACACCTGGTCAAATGGCATTTTGTTGATTTTCCAAGTGAAAATAATTTAACACATTGTATAAAGAGAGCATTTTTTTACAAAAATTCTGAACATTTTTTTTTACAAAAATACTGTTATTTGCTGAATTTGACATAGTAGAATAAATAAATTAAATGTGTGGCACATTTAAGCAGTTTGAATAACCGAGGGTGTACTCAAATTTTGCATGCAACTGTACTGTACCAAAAAAGCCTGGTTTTGATTTTACTGCTTATTTTATGATAATGATACTGGACAGTGGGGAGGAGCACTTTTGGAGGAAATGGAAAAGACATTTTAATTAATAAGAGTTTTACATGTTTTGCTGATTTTCTTTTTTTAAGTGAAAATAAGTTTGCTTGACTTTAACATTTTGGGTAAAAATGAAATGTAAAATACAAAACGTGCCATAACCTTTGCATTTTATGTTTAATTTTTGTTCCCAATATGTTATATTCCACAAATAAACAGTAATTGTGCATTAGATGTGCAGAAGTATGTTCTCTGTAGAGGATGTGTTTACTTATTTTCACTTCAACAAACCATGTAATTTGAGCATAGATGCCCAAACTTTTGCATAGTGGAGATAAAGTTTTGTTTGACAGCTGTGGGCAGGGTCACTGGAGCCCACTCTCTGTCTGTGTCTTTGTTTCAGTGTGAATGTCTCTTTCGCTCTCTGTAGAAACCCTCCAAAGCCCCAGCCAGGGCCTCAGTAGCTCCTTAAGATAACACCAATTACCGAAGACCCACAGCAAGACGTGTGTTGAGGTGTACGTGTGTGCGAGCACTGGTTTCAGCAGTTCCTATATCTTGTGGTCTATCTTGCTCACCCCCTCTGCTCTGCCTCCTCTCCTGACAGCGTGACTCAAGGTTTCCTTTCACTAGCTCGCTCGCTTTCGTCTCCATGAGCGATCTGTCTGCGCCGTCCCTCCATTCTGCTGCTCTTCTCCATACTCCTTTCACTGATCCATCAGCTAATCTGCTCGTTGGCCTAATTGTGCATTGGCCTCTTATCGGTCTCTTCTCTGAGACGGATCCGTGGCTGTTCTCTCTCGCTCGTCTCGCTCCGTCTTATCAGGCCATGAGCTTGATGTTTATAGGTCCATCAGTAGCTGTGCATATAATACAAGAGAATACATCACTGAAAAGGAAGCTTTATCCTTCATGTTTTTATTTGTTGCTAATTGGTGTAACTAGTTTACATGTATTTACTCATTTCTATTATTTGTTATCCATTTTTTGAACTCTAGTTTTCAGCAGCAGACTGTTTTGTTTTAATGTGACATATTACAGCACACGTGTCTCAGTACGTTACAGTGCAAAAGTCAGACCATCCTTTGTTTATTTCATTTGCAGTCAAAATGGCAATATCGTAGAAAATATTAATTTTTCAGGAGATATTTTTGTAGAAATTAGATACAAGATAAATCTCTTGCATAAAGAAGGGGAAAGTCAGAGGAAAAAAAAGGAGTTTCCAAAACTGGAGATCAAAAAATTATTAAACGATACAGAGAAAATGGGACTCATAACCAGTTGCAAGACCTGGTAGACCACCAAACTGTCCCCATCGGATAAACGTACTTAAAACATTCATCAAGCTCCACTCTTGCTTTGTATCTTAAAAAAATCCATAAGTTTTTCTGTCCATCCTTCCACTGTGAGAAGACAGCTCAACACTATGACTCTGAAAGGATGTGTAGCTGTAGGCCTTACTGAGAAAAGGAAATGGACAACAGAAGTTGCTGGTGTTCTCAGTTAAATGGACTGGTCACTCCAGAGTAATGACATCATCAACCCATAAAATCAGGGTTATTACATATTAAGGTTTATTATTCAGTAACTACAAACTTTAAAGCAAACTGGTTGAGCTATTCTTAGGTTATAGAAGTGTGTAATAAAACTCTGGGCTTGCCGGTGGACCTTGGTTAAATGTGTTTGGTATTACTTGGGTTGCGAGAAGCAGAAATTGCAACCAACTTCTAAGACTGAACTTTGGAATTGTGGAAAAATATCCCTGAAGGTTTCTTTAAAAACTAAAGCAAGACTCCTTAAAAGAATAGAAGCTTTAATAAAGGTAAAGTGTGCATACAGTAAATACTAAAAATTTGATATTACATTTAGTTGTTGAGGCTTCTGTTTAATTTTCTTTTAAATATATTTTCTATTTTTGTCCTGATACTGAACAGTGAAAAACCTGTACTTAACAGTCATTTTGAGTGGAAATTAAATAAATGGAGGATGGTCTCTGACTTTTACATAGTAGGTGCTTACACGTGGGACATATTATTATTACATATAGGTATTATGTATACATATGGGACATGTTATTACAAGTAGTTGCTTACATTAAGAGTTGAGAATGTTTTTCCTTCTCTTGTAAAGGCTGTAAAGTTGCCTTTTTGGAGATAAGAGATTTTGTCCTGACAGCAACAATTTATATAATGCATATGGCACATATTATTATTGCATGTAGGTGCTTACAAATATTTAATACATATAAGACATTTTTATTACATTTAATACATACGGTGCACATGTATGAGCTCACACCCTGACGCTGTATAGAAGCATAAAAGCAAACCAGAGAGAAAGAGAGAGAGACTGAGTGTGTGTGTGTATGTGTGTGTGTGTGTGTGAGAGAGTGAGAGAGATAGAGAGAGATTGTGTGTGTGTGTGTGTGTGTGTGTGTGTGTGTGTGTCTATGCATGAGAGAGAGAGAGAGAGAGAGGAGAGACAGAGACAGACAGAAGGAGTTTGCAGGGGTGTGTATGAGTGTGTGTGTGTGTGTGTGTGTGTGTGTGTAGGGGTGTGTATTGCGTGTATTGTGGGCTTTGCTCCATTCAGGCTCAGTGTTGAGTGGGTTTATGCACACAGTGCTGGCAGGAGCAGGTCTGTGGAGACAAGCCTCTGTTCAGGATCAAAGAGAGTTGAGCCAGTGTCACTCACTTCAGCTCTGATGCTAATGCCACAAACCTGGCACACACACTGCTTCCATCGCCTTCTCTCACTGTCTGTCTGTCTGTCTGTTCCTCCATCCATTCATGTGTCCATCCATCCATCCATCCATCCATCCATTTGTCCAGCCTTTGTTCGATATGTGTGAGTGCCCTGCTGTAATTCAGTATTAGATTCCTTACAAATAATTCCATGTGAGAAAGCAAATAGTATTTATATATTACTGAGATAACTATACATGTTGTGTCTTAAAGAGAATAAATTCTTCTTGTAAGTTACTCTTGTTATTCTTTTTTATGTGAAAAATGTTGTTTGTTCATATTTTTTGTATAATATAATTATTATCCACCAAATGGTTTATGAGAGAAACAGTAGCATATACCTGACTATAGTTTACTTCTTATCACATGCTCAGCTAACAGGGCTTTCATCTTATCTGCAAACAGAGTTTTATGAGGTTTTCTAAACTTGCAGTGCAGCATTTTTTTTTTCTAAAGAAAAAGTGACATTTTTTTTCAATTGCCTCTCACCTTCCTCTACATTAATGGAAAAAGAAAGAGCTTGAGAGTATGGCAGTGTTTGTGTTGGCCTTTCTGAAGCAGGTTCTGATGCTCGTCTGGAGTCAGAATCTCAGTCACTGCCTCTTTCATCTTTGCCTTTTTCTTCCGGTGGTGTGCGAGGGGTCTTGTTTTATGTCATGTCTTGTGCCGGAGTCGGTGGGACTCCAAAGGGACGCTCACCTGTGTGAAGAGGGCTGTGTGAACCCATCAACCTGACGGGCGCTTTGTGCAGACAGGCGTGAAGCAGACTGCGCCCAAAGCACACGTCACACCCTGTTAGGAGATGCCTAACACGCTAAAGAGGTTAAACTGCTGCACTTGGCAAAGGCAATTTTATTGATAACTGTTTGAAGCCTCTTTTTTTCCCTTGTCTCTAGGCCTTACGAGGCATCAGGCTTCTCCGTCTTTATTCCGCTTGCCACTCTCAAGCAACTTCAAATGCGGCAAGACTCCTTCCTCTGCCTGGATGCTGGGAGCACACGCATACTGCTGCTGCTTCCTCGCTGCCTCGGCTGGAAAAATCAGTGCTCTGATCTGGCAGACAGTCTTCTGTAAATTCCCTCATCTCTCCGCTGTATGGAAATATTTATATTACCACTTTCTCTGATGCTGAAATGCGCAGTACTGCATCGTGAACTAAAGCTTCAGGCTTTTGCTGTTGCAGTGCTGAAACTGCAAATTGTGAGTGAGATTTTTGCACTGTGTTGAGATCAGTGCTGGGCAGTATTGATAAAATTCAATATCATGATATTTTCTAAATATCTGGTGATATTTGATGATATTTAAGTTTACATTGACCTAGTAAAGAATCCATGCCTCCTGAGTACTGATCCTCTATGCTAAAATAATGACTTACAGTTACACTAAAAGGAACCCCAACCCCAACATTAAAGTAAGCTTATTATTTACTTAATTTTTATGTACACTATATGGCCAAAAATGTGTGGACAACTGATCATCACACCTATATGAGCTTGCTGGACATCTCATCCCAAAATGCCCCATGGGCATTAATATGGAGTTGCCTCCCTCACCCCTTTCGACTACAACAGGCTCCACTCCTCTGATAAGGCTTTTCAGAGGTCTTGGAATCTTTCTGTGGGAACTTATGCTTATCCTTTTCGGTCAAAAGAGCATTTGTGAGATCAGGCACTGATGTTGAATGAAAAGGTCTGGCTCATTCCAGTTCATCCCAGAGGTGTTCAGTGGGATTGAGGTCGGGGTCCTGTGCAGGCCACTGGAGTTCCTCCACTCCAAACTTGCCAAACCATGTTATTATGGACGTTGCTTTGTGCACAAGGACACAGTAAAGCTGGAACAGGAAAGGGCCTTCCCCAAACTGTTGCCGCAAAATTAGAAGGATATAATTGTCTAAAATGACTTTGTATGCTATAGCTTTAACATTACCCTTCACTGAAAGTAAGGGGGGGGCCTATTTTTCAAACCCTGAAAAACAGCTTCTGATAATTATCCCTCCTCAACCAAATGTCACTGTTGGCACTATGCATTCTGATAGGTAGCGCTCTCCTGCCATCTGCCAAACCCAGATTCATCCATTAGACTGCCAAATAGTGAAGTGTGATTGATTACTTCAGAAAACACATTTCCACTGCTCCAGAGTCCAGTGCCAGTGTCCTTTACGCTGCTCCAACCAACATTTGGCATTGCTCACAGTGAACTTAGGTTTGTGTAGAGTTGTTCAGCCTTGGAAACCCATTTCATGAAGCTACTGACACACAGTTCTTGTGCTGATGTTGCTTCCAGCAGCAGCTTGGACTAGTGAGTGATGTCACAGAGTATAGGCTATTGTTTAGTGCTAAGAGCTCTGAGTTTGTGTGAGCTACCACTTTGTGGCTGGGCCATTTTTGCTCCTAGATGTTTCCATTTCCCACTAATGGCTCTTAAAGGTGTGTCATAGCCCTTAGTATATCTATATATCAGGTATATAGATGGGGTGGGCATTGCCACTGTTGGCAGTGGCTGCTCTCCTTTCCCACTTGGACGTTGCTCCAGCTGACCAGGCTCTCCATCATCCCCTTCTTAGCCCGAGGTCCTTGCTGTGGACCAGAATTGCAGCTCAGTCCGGCAGCAAGCTGGGCCAGCCCTGGGGGTCCTCAGAGGCAATCAGAAAGTCAAAGGTTAGTCACTCAATGTTGGGCCTACAGTGTGTCTACCCCTGTGGCCAATTAGGCGCTGCTTGACCCAACTTAATAACATTAACTGTAGGCCTATCTGTGCTCAGAGTCCATAGTGGATCATGTTCAACACTTGCACTGTATCTGATGTGGTGCACACACAAGTGCACATGCATGTGCAATAGAAATTAGGATTTTTGTTTAGGTCTATGAGAGATTTATGTTCAGGATGCATCATTGTCAGTGGTTTTTCATGAAAAGAAGTGTTTGATGACTCAGAAGGAAGAGAACAGTGCAGGGCAATGAATGTCTTCCCTGTGGGCTTTCCTCCAGACTGCCAGTGGCAGCCTGACTAAAGGCTCAGAGTAGAAATAAACCGGCTCAGTGCCAAACATCTTCATCACAACCTCAGTGATAACACAGCTAATGGGCACGTTAAGACTTACTGGAGATATTAAATGAGAAATTTCTCACTTTTCTCAGATATTATAATTTGCCAGAATCTAGAACCAGGAATGCCACATAGTTTTAAGGGCCAAAATCCAATTTTTGTCATGTATTTTTTTTCTTTGAGGTCTTCCACTTTTATATGATCTTGTATACCAAAAATACAAAATTTACAAATTTATTTTGTATATATGACCATTTTCCAAGGTTTCCAACAGGCTGCCTTTAAAACTGATACGTGTAAATGAGCTCTGTTCTGATTGGCCGCCCTCGATTACACCTCATTCAGAACAGTCCTTGTAACTTCAGTGAGTCACTGTAGGCTGAATAGGAGGACAAATGTCAGTTTTCATGACTTCACTAAAACAGTGAATTCCAAATACAGGCAGTTTTACAGGTTAGTTTCCATAGACACACTGTATGAACTGAAAAACGAATGGTACACTTTGAAACATTTATTTAAAAAAGCAAAGAAAACTCAGTTTTCCGTGATGTGGGCCCTTTAACAGTACCTGTTATCCTTCTTATGAGATCAGGCTCCATCCAAAGAGAAGAAGATCAGTTGACATTTGAGATTCTGCCAGAAACTCCCAGGAGTGTGCCTGTATATGTGTGTGCTTTTTCCCCTCCTGATGCATCACATGCCCTGTCACACTGCACCATGAAAACAAACAATAACCCAGTGTCCATCCCCTCCCTTTGCCCCCTGTGCCTTCATACAACCCATCACACAGTCTTGCCGCGCTTCACACAGGCAAGCGTTAAAAATACATGTATAGCTCTCCTCATCCTTTATTCATTCTTACTCGCTCCTTTATGTTTATGAGACTCTGGGGCTCTGAGGGTCCATGCTGCTGACCCAGGGGTGTTCACAGGGGCTCCAGAAAGTTCCTGTTTTTCAAATCTAATCCACTATAAATGAGGCCCCAAAACATGGCGCACTGCGCCATACATACATGCATACTGGTCGCTGGGATCATTACAGCACAGCCATCTGTATGGAGGTTAAAGGCTACACCAGAAAACACGGTCATTTTATTCAATCCTTTATTTATTTATTTATTTATTTATTTATTTACAGTAACTTCACTAACAATAATTTGAATGAAATTGTCAGCATGTATTTTTTATTAATATTGTTTTGACAAATAAAAATATGTTTAAAATTATTTCCATTACATTTAGCATGCACATAAGTAAAGAGTTAAAACTTATTATTTATTTTTCTTCTTATTATTATTATTATTATTGTTGTTGCTGTTTTTGTTGTTCTTGTTATTTGTCAATAATAATAATAATAATAATAATAATATTCCTCTTCTTCTTCTTCCTCTTCTTATTATTATTAGTAGTACTATTAATACTTATGATACAGTTCAATTGTTATAATTTTATGCAAATATAATTAATCCATGATATTTATGATTGTTTGGTAATAATAATAATAATAATAATAATAATATGTTATTTTATGCTAATGTTATTATTTTATGCATATTTTTGAAGGCTTGTCAATAACTCTGAACAGGTTTTACGTTGTTACTGAGAAACCAACATATGCCCACCAGTGGGGGTCAGTACAGAGCATGGGGGACATATGGAACTGGGACTGCCTGCATTTATCCCCATTCTTCCTGTACTGGCCCTAGTGGTGGTGATCTCTCTCTCTCTCTCTTTCTCTCTCTCTCTCTTTTCTCTCTCTCTCTCTTTTTCTCCCTCTCTCTCTCTCTCTCTCTCTCTGTCTGCAGTTGTAAGTACTCCCAGAGGAGCAGCTTTTGCTTATCCATGTGAGTGTGCACACTGATGTGTATGTGTGTATGTGTAGAAAGTGGGGGGAAGTCAGTGGTAACCACTGGCCCCTACTACACCAAACACGTATTGATTAGATAATTACCCTGTCACCTAATACCGCTGTCTTTTACATGCTCCCCTGCTGAGAGGGACATGGCCGGCAGTGCTGACTGGAGGGGATCCTCGCGCTCATTCCTTTCATGTCCACTGTCATGCTTTGTGCCTGTCCATTGGCCCTCTGTTCTCGCTCTCCTCTCTCGGACTTAGAGAGGAACATTTTCATTATTTGCTGAGATTGGGATGTCAATCCCTCTGCCCCTGACCCAAGTTTGGAATGCTTTGGGTTTTATTGGGGCAATGATTACTGGGTTATCTCCCCAATGTCACTCCAAGTCTTTTCTACACCTCCATCCTTATGCCTTCAGGCATGGATTGGATTTGATATCCAGGACAGTGCCATGGGAGCTGCTTACCACTTCTTCCCCATTGTTCACCCACTCCTCCCTCCACTCTAAATGTGTCTGTCTGTGTTTACTGATTCACATCATTTTCTGGATGTGCTTCTTGCACTCAGGCTATTTACCTCCTCGTTCCTCCCTGCTGTCTTTCCAATTACCCATTCTCCTTCATGTAAAGTCTGGAGAGAAATAGAGGACAGGTGTTTGTATGTGTGAGTGGTGGTGCAGTGACGCTGTCCTAGCCACCTTGCTCCAGGTCACTGGGGTCATGGTGCTTCAGCAGGTGCCCCTAACCCCACTCTAACCCCACCCTAACCCCACTGACTCACCCCCCTGACCCAATTTCACATAACCACTTCGGACACAAGCTAGCTTTTCCATGTTGTCTGAATATGAGTGGATAACTGAGCCAGACTGTAATACATTTAAAATACTGGCCAACACCTTGTTGTTGTAATAGTGATAATTATTGATTTAACCTGTTTATTGATATTACCTGTTTATTGTTCTTTGTGGAAAATATGAGATTTAGGAAAATAATTTTGGAAATGACTTATGAATGAATTATTATTATTATTATTATTATTATTATTATGTGCAACAACAGCTACAAATACTACTATAATGGCAGTTATTAATATTATTATTATTATTATTATCATTATTATTGTTGTTGTTGTAAATGAAACATTTTTAAATAGTTTATAAGCTTTTCACTTCTACATTTTCTACATAGACTATAAAAGAGGCCAAAAAATTATAGTCATGTGCAAAAGTTTTGACACCCCGAGTGGAGTTACACATTTTCTAAGTGAAATCAAGTGAATTTTTTACGTGAACAGTTTAACTTCTACAGACGTAAACATGACATTGATGTCGACAAATAAAAAAATATATACAAACATATAAAATAAAAAATGTATATGCCCAATTTTATGTTTTATTTTACTCCTAATGTGTTAAATTTGGGAAATACATCGTAATTGTGCATTAAACTGTGCAGAAGTGTGTTCTCTGTTAACTTATTTTCACTTAGAAAATCGTCAGAACATGTTCCAAACTTTTACACATAATGAAGCACATTAAAGTGTTTTCAGGCCTCAGCATTTTAGCCTTTTTAATGCTGTATTTCCAACAGTGTGGGCTGAAGAGGGGAAGGAGAGAGAGTGAAAAGATTCTTGGACTGAAAAAAAAAAGACTATCTCTCCATAAGAAGGCAAACAGCACTTTGATTGCCTCTTCATTCGCGCGCAGGCTGCTCTGGGTTTAGTTTGTATTCGCCTGAGCTCTAATCCACCGTGTTGGGGTGGTGTTGGGCAGCTCAGCGCCACTCAGCCCCGCACTTCATTAACCCCGAGCCGGGGACAATCCTGCAGGAGAACCGGGGATTTACCCCCACCACGGGCAGAAAAGATCCCCCCCACACCCCACCCCTCCTCCTTTTCACATGCAAAACCCTCCTGTGCGTGTTTTAAGGAGCCCGGAGGAGCTTTGCTGCAATCAGCTCCACTCCTTCATGAAGATGGTGGGCTCGAACTGGTGTCTATCATCGGTGGGATTCTTAGCCAAAAATTGTGATTCGTAACGGCGATGGTCATATTTTGTCTGTGGATGAGCGCACGCGGCCAGCGCCGCGAGCCTATAACCGCTCCGCTGTACTTGCAGCTCATCCTCACCCCGTTATCGACTTTCAATTAAAAGCCATTACTGCCTTTTGTCTGCTCGTTAATGTGGCCATTCAGCGGTCGTGTCAGACACGGAGCGCGCTTTAAGGGCAGTTTGATGCGCAGGGGGGAGAAAGGGGAGGGGCAGGGGGGGCTGTTCCGCTGAGCAGCTGCCCCTCTATCCTCCTTACCCCAACGCCCAGCCACCCTCCCTCCCCAACTGCCCCCCCTCCGGCCCGCTGACCAGCTGCTGGAGCCTCTTGGCAGCGAGCAGGCGAGCAGCACCGCGCAAGAGGAAAAAAAGGGGGGATGGAAACAAATGCCATTTTCCAAATGGGATCATTTAGGGCACTTAAAACAATTACACACTCTGGTGACCATTAATATTTCATCCACGTGTTGGTTATGGAAACGCGATGATGAGCGCTGACACTGGTTAAAAAAAAATGATGACAAGAGCATGTGTCCACTCTGTTGCTGGAAAATGTCAGCTGTTATCCATTTCCAGACGTGAACTATATGAAAAAAAAGGTTTAGAAACTCGCTCGCGCAGCTCTATTCCTGGCCCGTGATTAGAGTGATATTTGTGGTCTAATCTATTAATAAGAGATAGTGGAGCTAAACTTTAAAGTATGAGGGGCTGAATTAAGTTTGCTTCGGTCTGTAAAGCCCCCTGAAAGTCTCTGAAAGGTTAACGTGGCGAAGGCTCTCCCCTCTGCCTCACATCCTTATTAACTTTTTTTTCTTTCTTTTTTTTTTTTAGGTTTGACAAATTAAATCCACCATGCTAACCAAATAGTGCGAGCTTTGAGCAAAGTGTCTGACAGTCGTGTTGAAAAATTATTCAAACATATTTTTGCACTAATAGAATTTTTGGAAATGTAATTTTTGATTTCGCTTCTATAGTGGTATTTTCCCTAAGCAATCTGAGTTCAATTCCATTAGACGTGTCGGTTTTCTCGTTTTCTTTATTGGTTTATATTAATTCATTCTCATTTTCATTGCTTTTATTTTTAAAATGTGCCCATTTCTCACTGAGATGTTTCACCACGTTCCGATGTACAGAATTAAGATACAGGTCCATGTTGCATCAAAACGTACTCAGTCTGAGGAGATTTAGATGCTCAGTTGCTCTCCATCGAGTCGAGTCTCTCCTGAGATGGACTCTAAAGCAGCCTCACCCTTTTGCAGCCATCAGGAATGCAGCATCAGTCATCATCACTGTGCGATTGTTTGCTTGACTGATCAGCCAATTAATTAAGATTTACTGTCGTGTTACTGAACGCTCTAAACTATAAATTTGTCCTCGAGGCTGAATTCATTAACAGAACCCATTTTTCCTCCTCTTTTTCCTTGTACGCAGCTTCAACCTCCAGGAAAATAAGCCTGCAGATGTCAGAGGCAGTGCCGTCCCCGCTGCGTCTCTCGAGTGTCCTTGTTATTAATCCCTTTAACTAAATCTGAGGGTTTGAGCAGTTGAGGCATTACGCACGGTCATGCTCGTGGTACTGGCTGCAGAGTCAGGTTTGATGAGGTTTTCTGGCTATGAAAACACATTTCAAGTGGCACTGCGTTTCATTCGTCCACTCTCCACGTTCTTCACAGCATCACGTCACGTCTTTTAGTGAAAGATCTTTATTAGCACATTTATAAAAGTAATTCTCCTTACTTCAAGTCATGCGTATTCAGCAGCTGTAAGATTTTCTTTTTTTTTACAAAGTTCATACCGCTAAAGCACAAGGGGGTCTAAAGACAAAATCATCTGGAAATACGAGAATCACTTCACAAAATCAATATTCTCAATATACACCTTCACCAAAAGAATGACAAGATATTATTTCAACGGCTTTATACAGAATAATGCACAAAGGTCTGCTCTAACACATCGGGTTGGGGGCAGTAGGCAGGACACTGTTTAAATGATGTTAACCACAATATCAGTATCAGCGAGTGCTTGGCATGGGTTGACACCCAGATAATATTTAATTTGTAATATTTTTAGTTCTTTTTTTCCTGTCCGAAAGCCCCGTTTGCTCTAGGTGCATGCGCACGCGTTGAGTGCCCTTCATGCGTCCTTTCCGCACCCGTTACGCACTCGCTGTGTGCCCCTTTTGCGCCCTTTACGCATGACATTTACGCATGCCTTACGCATCCTTTACGCATCCTTCACGCGCTCTTTTTGCGCACCTTATCCATCCTTTGCGCACGCCTTATGCGCCCATTACGCTCCCTTTACGCATCCATTACGCGCACCGTGTGCCAGATGTTACACAGTAACTGTTATGGCGGTTTGCAGCACAAATCCTCTTTATGCTCCCAAGCTGTGTCCGAAACTGTGCCCTATTCACTATATGGTGCCCTATTTTGGGGTTCCACCGTTTTGTAGTGGTGTCCGAAAACATAAATTAGATGATACCCATAATGCACACCGTTGTTTGGTTTTAAGGTTCTTGTCTAAAGAGGATTAACAAGCCCAGGTACAGTGGCAGCGTCTCCACAGACCTCTCTTTACACCTGTTACAGACGGAGGGAGGCTCTTCTGATGTCTTCTAGTGTCCGAAATCATTTACTACCAGTTCTGTTCCCTATGTTCTAGATGGTGATCCAGATTTTCAATGTAGGGTATAGTGATTAGTGGACCGTTTCGGACACGGCAATAGTCATCATTCCTTCAGTGCTCCTAAAGATCCGTCCTGCTTCAGTGCATTCGGTTGTCTCGCGTTAAGCCGTTACAGACGCCAAACGGGCGTGTTTCTCTTTACTCTTGATTGGCTTGAGGAATCGGGTTGAGAGTAATCCATGAGAGTTATTGACATTTTTGGAGGAGTTTGGAGTTTGGACGTGCCTGTCATCATCCTCACCTGTGGAAAAAAGTGACCCTAATTTGCCTTTGAGACAAATATTTCTATGTACACGCATCCTGATTTTTTGATCATTTGACAGACTTAAAAGAAGCTGTTGTCTCGGACATATGAAAAAAAAATGCTTTTTGAACATTTATGTACAGGGGCTTTCCGCGTTAATTATCAAGGCGCGTGACTGTCACTGCTTAACCGATAATAGTAATAATAACAATAACAATAATAATAATAATAATGTGCCCCTGATGTGTTTTCCTTTGTCGTCATTATTGCGTCCTTTATAAACAATGTTCTTTTTTTTCCAAAACATAAATGGTAAACAGTAGGCCTAGCTATATAAATATATCATTTAAATACAAAGGGGAAATAAATATTTCAATAAATTAGGACCGACAGTGGTAATCATTTCACCAACCAGAGTTTGCTGCTATGCCATTGAGTCCATTGAGTGAGTACAGTGGCTTTAGGTTATATCTCCATACTTTTGTCACCGGTTGGTTAAAACTTGTCTTTTTTTCTCTCTCGTTGTTCGTAGAGTCCTAAGCTGCCAGTGTTTGAGTTTATTTTTCGATAAAGTCCCGCGCGTGCTGCTGTTCATCGTGGTGGGGTGGGTCTAGGGAGCACTCCGGACAGCGGGGGTAGAGGAGGGGGAGGTGGAGGCGGTGGAGGCTCACTAGCGCCGCCCTGCAGGCCGTGCAGGAGGATGCGCGGGACGAGGGGGCGCTGCAGGGCCGGGGGCGGGGCCGAGGCTCCTCTGTACAGGTAGAGAGCTGCTCCGGGGTCCAGGTTGGACACCAGGCTCTGGGGGTAGAAGTAGGGCGAGGGGAACATCCTCTGCAGCGCAGAATAATTCCCCGCCTCCGCCAACAGTTCCAGTCCCACCGCGGTCTGCCTCTTCCACTTCGTCCTTCAGCGCAGTTGCGTTGTGGAGAGGAAAGAGGTGAAGCACAGGTGAACGTTAGTTTTTTGTCTACCGATTTGGAGAACAAAGGTGTTAAATGATGCGTGATGATATGTTCATGGAGTAAGACATAGTTTAATTCATTAATGTCCTTATCTGGCATTTGAAGTGATATTTTAAACTACATGGCTGAAAAGTGAGTCTTTATAATTAATCGTATTTATATTAGGCTTTTGATCACGTGGTTTGGCCTCTGATTAAAAAAAAAAAAAAAACAATAGAAAATGCAGATTTGATTGTATAGGAGTAAGAAAAATACGTCCAATAATAACAAAAATAATTAAGCACGGTTAGGTGTTCATCCAAAGCATAACTATAATGTAATCACTTTAGACCAATCAGAACAGCTTCTGTGGCTTGTTTCCTTATTAAATGTAGTTGAATGGGTTAATTAGTCTGGATCAGTTAAAGGAATTCTGGAGGGAAGCTGCAAAAATGTTTTTTTTTCTCGTAATGTTTCCTTTTTTGAATCTCAATTTCTGTGTTCTACACTGTTAGAAATAAAGGTTCTGTGCAGGTACATTTTTCGTTCATCAAGGTACAAACAGAGTAAATGTTCCCTCAAAGGTACAACAGTGGTTTTAAGGTCCAACTGTGAACTTTAAGTAGGTTTTCCCAGGTAAAAAAATACATATTTGTACATTTTTGCTTTTCATAACGTAATTTTAAACAGAACAATAAAATAAAAAGCCTGGAGACGAGACGGGGTGTGTGGAGTCAATACAACATAATGTCAATGGATTATGGCACTGACTAAAGGTACTGAGATGTACCCTTGAGGTGACCACCCCAGTGACATTAGGGGTCCTGCCCCAGTGACAGTTTAGTACCTGTTTTTCTGTGTACACTGTGTTCGCACATTGTTGGAGTTTAAGTAAACTCGCCTTTGCAATGCAATGTAAGCAGTTTAATTTACAGCTAAGACGAGGAGCTTTAATGCAGTTTGTGTTCATTTCAAATTTATTTTCAAATAATTCAGTTGAGTGCGCTTGTTATGCTCTAGTCGACTGACTGATGAAGCCAAAACTGAAGTTGAATGTGGGGATAATAGAGGAGGCCAGCAGAAGAAGAGAAACCAGTTGTGATTTTGCCCTTCCCATCTGAGTGGAGGGTAAACTGGAACTTGGCAGGTCCGTGTTGTCTCGCCATATGGTGCACTGGGCGCCTCAAAGTTCCACATAAAAGTCTAAAAGTTTGCAAAACCGCAGCCCAAATAAATATACCACAAATCAGAAAAGAGTTTCCTCCTCCAGCTGTAAGAGCACGGACAAAGGGTGCGCTGACCATTTAATAATTCATAATTATAATAATTGTCTAACTGTTTAGTTAGAGCCGTTAATAATTCATGCAGCATGGATGCACCGATGTATAATTCATGCCTGAAAGTGTTGTGTTTTCTGTATTTATTTCATAAGCGATGATTTAGCTGGACAAAGGCCTGTGGAGAGAGGAGAGTTTGTGGAAATCCTCTCTGAGGGCTCGAGCTGCTGGGACAGGATTTACTGGTTTCATTCGTATCTCGGCTCTCTGGTTCATTCAGCGGAGTGTTTCAGAGCCGAATTACACACTAATGAGGTCAGAACAAACTGGTATTAAGATCATTCTGTGTGTGTCTGTTTTTAACGGAGCATGAAATTAAATTAGATTTTTTTCTAGTAACTGCAGAAAATCCACAGCGTGCTTTTTCGTGTATTTATTTGTTTGTTTTATTATTTTATGAGATGAAATGTGAAATGAAACCATGCTGTCCATCACTGGATTATTAAAAACAAAAACAAAAAATATATATTTTTGTGTTTTGATGATTTTCCTGTTTTGTCATAATTTTAGTTTTAGTGTAATTCAAATCTATTACGATCTCGGTTCACATTGACTGGAGTTTCAACTCAACATATTGACTTACATTTTTAAATCAAATAAAATCATGGTTTATTTCCTGCTTTGTTTTCTGTTCTATTTTCTAGCTTAAAATGGGATTTTCTTTCTTTCTTGTAAAAATGTGCTGAATTTTACAAATTTCACCCGAAATCAATTTAATGTAAAAATGAGTTACAAAATAGTTTAAATAGCATTTAAAATATCAGGTTTGTTGAGACTGCAACAGTGAGCAAACCAGTATATACCCAGATTATATATATATATATATATATATATATATATATATATATATATATATATATATATAATATCTATATTAGAGAAAGTGCAGAAATAAAGGAAAAGAGTGTTTTTTCTTTCACAGTGCAGACCACCTCAGTTCTGTCACCAGCTTTTTACGACCCCTTTTAAAATCTATTTCTGTATTTATTTATTTATTTTTTTTGCTCAAATGTATTTAAGTGGACTTTCTTTAAAGTTGCCAACCATTCTAAACATTCTCATCAGCTTTAAAATGAAGTGAAATGTTCTTTCTTGTAAAATGCAGCTGGTGGGCTACTTAGTATCTTTTTACGAACGTAAAGTAATTTTTTTAGTTTTGGAAAAAAATATATTTTTGACGAGTCATATCATCGAATAGGCTTCATTTGTGGTTGAATGGCCGCTTTTCACTCTGACAGTGTGTGGGGTCAGTGTGCAGTGGTTTTATACCTGCGGTTCTGGTACCAGGTCTTGACCTGTGTGTCGGTCAGGTTGAGGGAGGCCGCGAGCTCCATGCGGTCCTGCACGCTCAGGTATTTCTGCCGCTCGAAGCTGCGCTCGAGCTGCGCCAGCTGGTGGTCGGTGAAGGCCGTGCGGGCTTTGCGGGGCTTTTTGAGGCGGACCTGAGGACTGTCCCTGCTGCTGGAGATCTCCCTCTCAGCCTCGTCCTTCACTGCAGAGACACGAGCGATAAGAGCAGAGTGAGGGACAGAGAGAAAGGAAAGGACACCCACTGAATGAACAAACCAACGAACGAAAGAACGAACGAACGAACGAACGAATGAATGAATGAATGAATGAATGAATGAATAGTTAATAAGCCTTAATAAACATTAAGCAAAGACTGTCAATGAAAACACTGACGAAACATAAAATTAGACTTATTTTTAAAAAATAAAGCTTTATTTATCCAAAATAGGCACAATAAAAGCAACAAATTGTATGTAAAATTTATTATAATTGAAGTAGAAATGTACAATTGGATTTCATTTGTTTTACATGTTTTGTGGTTTGCATTTTTGGGAAGTAGGGGCATTTTGATCTTTTTTTCAGATCCTTTAAAATTCTGTAAAATCAATCTTTAATACCCTCCTACACATATTTTACTGAGTATTAAATGTCAAGGTTTTTATCACAGAACAAGGCTGTGTTTTAGTCATGGACACTAAGAGACATTATGAAAGTCCATTGCCGCTGTTCTCTCTATTCACTGCTGTTCTCTCCAGAGTTTTAGTGTGTATTTCAGTATGTGAGCACAGGCTGTCTGTACTTCTCTCTCTCTCTCTCTGAGGCTGTTTCTCTGTGCTGTGTTGTATAAGGCTGTGTAAAACTGTGTTTTTCTGAGCTGTGCTGTGTAAGGCTTTTCTCTGTGTGTAAGACTGTGTTTCTCTGAGCTATGCTGTGAGGCTGTGTTTCTCTAAGCTGTGCTCTGTGAAGCTGTGTTTCTCTGAGTTGTGCTTCTCTAAGCTGTGCTCTGTGAAGCTGTGTTTCTCTGCTGTGTGAGGCTGTATTTCTCTGAGCTGTGCTCTGTGAGGCTGTGTTGCTCTGAGAAGCTGTGTTTCTCTGAGCTGTGCTCTGTGAAGCTGTGTTTCTCTGCTGTATAAGACTGTGTTTCTCTGAGCTGTGCTCTGTGAGGCTGTGTTTCTCTGAGCTGTACTCTGTTAAGCTGTGTTTCTCTGAGCTGTGCTCTGTGAAGCTGTGTTTCTCTGCTGTGTGAGGCTGTGTTTCTCTGAGCTGTGCTCTGTGAAGCTGTGTTTCTCTGCTGCGTGAGGCTGTGTTTCTCTGAGCTGTGTTCTTTGAGGCTACACTTCTCTGAGCTGTGGTCTGTGAGCCTGTGTTTCTTTGAGCTGTGGTCTGTGAGGCTGTGTTTCTCTGAGCTGTGGTCTGTGAGGCTCTGTTTCTCTGGGCTGTGCTGTGTGAGGCTGTGTTCACTCTGAGCTGTGCTGTGTAAGGCTTTTCTCTGTGTGTGAGGCTGTGTTTCTTGGAACTGTGCTCTGTGAGACTGTGATTCTCTGAGCTGTGCTCTGTGAAGCTGTGTTTCTCTGAGCTGTGCTCTGTGAAGCTATGTTTCTCTGAGCTGTGCTCTGTGAGGCTGTGTTTCTCTGAGCTGCACTCTGTGAGGCTGTTTATTCTGGGCTGTGCTGGGTAAGAATTTTCACTGTGTGTAAAGCTGTGATCACTCTGACCTGTGCTGTAAGGTTTCTCTCTGTGTTAGGCTGTGTTTCTCTGAGCTGTGCTCTCTAAGGCTGTGTGTCTCTGAGCTGTGTTCTGTGAGGCTGTGTTTCTCTGAACTGTGCTGTGTAAGACTTTGTTTCTCTGAGCTGTGGTCTGTGAGCCTGTGTTTCTCTGAGCTGTGCTCTGTAAGGCTGCGTTTCTCTGACCTGTGGTCTGTGTTTCTTTAAGCTGTGGTCTGTGAAACTGTGTTTCTCTGAGCTGTGGTCTGTGAAACTGTGTTTCTCTGAGCTGTGCTCTGTGAAACTGTGTTTCTCTGAGCTGTGGTCTGTGAAACTGTGTTTCTCTGAGCTGTGGTCGGTGAGCCTGAGTTTCTCTGAGCTGTGGTCTGTGTTTCTCTGAGCTGTGGTCTGTGTTTCTCTGAGCTGTGGTCTGTGAGTCTGTGTTTCTCTGACATGTGGTCTGTGTTTTTCTTATCTGTGGTCTGAGAGGCTGTGTTTCTGTGAACTGTGCTCTGTAAGGCTGTGTTTCTCTGCGCTATGGTCTGTGGTCTATGTTTCTCTGAGCTGTGGTCTGTGAGGCTGGTCAGAAAGTGAAGCTGAGGAGCAGATAATCCGCCTAATTGAGCCACAGGGGGACAGATCTCCTCAAATCTGAGCAGCACTGGGACAACTGCACCCACTCCCCCAAATACACACACACACACACACACACACATAAACTCTCATTAAACACTCATACTCTCTCTCTCTCTCTCTCTCTCTCTCTCTCTCTCTGCTCTAATACACTTTATCTCTCTCACTCTCTCTCTCTCTCTCTCTCTCTCTCTCTCTCTCTTACATTCATTGCTCTCCCATACACCCTTACACACTCTCAGAACACCCTTACACATCGTGACCACTCTCATTCACTCACACCCATTCTTATTCACTCGCACACGCATCCCCAAACTCTCAGACTCTCACACACTCACACTCTTCACAGCACAGTGGTCATGGTGTGGTTCATTCTGATCTCTCTGCTCATTCTGAACACTGCTTTCTAAACCCCCCTCTTGTGGAAAATGGTGGAATAATTTCTGCATTATAACTGAGATTCTGAGTGTGTGTGTGTGTGTGTGTGTGTGTGTGTGTGTGTGTGTGTGTGTGTTTTGCCTACATTACGTTGGTGTCACTAACAACAATGCAGCTTGAGGGTGGCCTCGTGTTAATGAGAGGCTAATAAAAAGAGCAGGACTAATCATAACAACAGCACAACAATCAACATCAACATTATTGTTTATAAAAAAGAAGTGAAAAGAGGATTCACTGTTTTAGCCTAAATAAAAGGAAGTTACCTGGTTGCCTTACATTCTGAGTTCAATCAATTTCACATATTAAGTTATCAGAATGTAAAACAGAGATTTTGTTAACTTGCTATTAGAAATCAATGGATCCAAAATAGGCTACTTAACTTTTTGAATCATTTTTAAGGTGAATGATTGATCGCATTATTTTTTTTTGTCATGTCATTTATTTATTTATTTACTTATCTGCAGTGCTTAATTTGTCACTGAAAACTGTTTAAGACAGAGCTTTTCTATTTTATCTCTTTCACATCAGCTCTGTGTACTTTCTTTCTGCAATATTTTACGAAGTGGTGAAATGTTAGTCTTTATAATCACTTAAAATATTTCATATTAACTCCAGTCTGAAATCTGTGGAATACGCATGTGATTTATATGTGATTTACACACTGCATAGTATTATAGTATTATATATGTATTATTTTTGTATTATATATGTAATATAATATTATATATATTTGCAATAAAATACACGTGCCAAAATGTGTTGACGAAGCTACAGTTTCAGTTCAGGATTTTCTCCTGTTTGGTCAATAATAATAATAATAATAATAATAATTATAATAATATTAAGAGTGTCGAGTTGAAGAGTACATTTATTCTGAACAGATTTCACAGTGTAGCTTCCAGCTGCACGTGCACCACTGATTTTATTATTTTTATTAAAATGCTGTGGTGTGAAAATCCATCGCGTGTGTGTTACTGAAAATATGTAAATAAATAAATAATATTAAATCCATACTTTAGCAGAAATAAACTGAGCAGGATGGGAAAATAGTATCATTGTCAGCAAAAGAGACTGAAGGAGCTCCTCCAGCCCAGCTGTGTGCAGGAGAGACTTCTTCCTTGTACAGTAATCCTCATTAACCAGCTTTCCTCATTGACTTATTCTGCTATATCATTTGGTGCGCGTTACCTGCGTATTTTAGAGTGAAAAATATGATTTGTAGTTTGTGTTCTCACATTTTTCCCCCTCTTTTGTCCATTTATATTAACCTTTAAACAGTAATGTGGGTTGACGTTGGGCTGACTTGCTATTGGAGGTTCGGTTAGTTGTACTGATTTTAATGAAACCAGCTGATGGACTTTTTAACCTCGCAAAATATTTTTTTCACTGCACCTCATGCAAAATCCAAATTACAATATTCAGTCCTATTTTCATCTCTGCAGTTTCTGTATACTTTAATACTTCGCAAATACAGTTTTTGTATTGACTTGCACTTAGATGGGCTTGTCCACTTAGAATCCCCAGCGTTATTGGGCTTCACTTATTATCAGCTTAACATTATAATGTTATTAGTTCTATTCCTTCTGTTTCATTTGAAATGTACATTTTTTAAAGTATATTTCTTTATTTACATGCTGAGACCACTGTGGACCACCAAATCCATTATTTGCACAATTTTCTCAGTAAAATTATCTTAAATACAAAAATTTGACTTTTAAATTCGTAAAGAAAAATTGTTTTTAATTCTGTTATATTTTTTATTGTTTGTACTTTCGTATTGTTTTCACTGTCAGAAAAAGAAGCTTCTGATCTTATGATAATAAATGCGTGTGCGTTGTGTTCACTTGCTATTGGAGTTTAATCTAAATGAACTATATTAACTATAATAAACTATATTAACTATAATAAACTATATTAACTATAATAAGTCGTATTTTTTCTTTGTATATTCTGTCGGAGTTAGAGCTGCTGTGGATCTTGTCTATGACTATAATGAAATATAATATTACACTGTGCTCGTACCTCAGTGAGGAGGAGTTGCTGTGGTGATGATAATAATGCGGTTTATATTGTTTTCGCTCCTCGCGCTACTTTGCGCATTTGTTTACCTTTGTACTCGCTGTCTGAGGAGGAGTTGCTGTGGATCTTGTCCAGTATGAAGTCCTCCTTGCTCGCGGTCCTGCCCGGCTCGTGCTGCGCGGTGCTGTAAGGTGCGCACGCGGCCAGAGGCTTGCAGTCTGCTAATATGTCTCTGATGAGGAAGGAGGAGGTGACGGTGCGCGGCGGAGCTCCGGGCAGCCCGAGTAGCGGCCGGCGGGGGGAGGGGGGCGAGGAGCACGCGCTGCTGTCCCGCTCAGGGTCCCGGTCAGCATCGGAGCCTGGACTCAGCTCCAGCGGCGAAGAGGAGCAGCATCCACCACCTCCTCCACCACCTCCTCCTCCTCCTGCCCCCTCGGCCTCTCCGTCCAGCAGCGCCGGGGGGCCGCGCGACAGCAGAGAGTCGATACCGAAAGCGGAGCCCGAAGCGCCGGGCGCCTCCATCACCAACAGGCAGAAAATCAGGGGCTCATCCGAGGAGAACTGGAGGAGTTTGGGGGGCTGAGGGAGGAGGTTGGGAGGGGAGGGGCGGGCTAAAATAATAGTAATAATAATAACGATTGAAAAAAAAAAACAATTATAAAAAAAGATATAAGAATAATAAAATAAAAACCAAAAAATTAAATATTATTTAAAAACAAAAATAAAAAAATAAATAAAATGAAAAATGGGAATTAAAAATAAAGTAATATTCTAAATATTAATTAAATAATAATAAATAAAATACAATTTAAAAAAGAAAAAGAAAACAAATATTATTCAATTGTAATTTAAACGAAAATAGAAAATTAAATAATTACAAAAATATCCTGAATTAATGTAAAAAAAATACAAATAAAAATAACAAAAATGACACCAGGTGGGATTTATTCGCGGTCTATCCAGGAGGAAAATCCAAAACAGGTGCAGGTGGAGTTGCTGTTCATCCAGTGGCTGGGAAAAGTTTCTTCTTCCTTCAAGAGTTCCGACTTTTTTCTGGCCTTAAAAATGTAAACAAAAAGCAATCTGTGTTGCAGGTTTGCAGTATGAACCAGATTCCCACTCAGCGTCCAGTCTCTCTGTTTTTCTCCTGTAGCTCCTCGATCTTCAGTAAAAATAAAAATCAATAGAGTCTGAATCTCTCTGGAGGCGCGTTTAATTGCTGTTGTGTTTTTTCTGAGTCCTGGTGTTTCTCTACGAGCCGATGGAGAGTCTGAATTATTTATAAGACGATTTCAGATGGATCATTGCGGATGTAAACACACACACACTCACCCATCACGCGCACACAGACACTCACACACTCAGGTGGAAAAGCCCGGACACTGCAGCGCGAGACGGCGGAGACGATAGCAGAGGGCAAAGAGAAGGAGGAGAAGAGTGGGCCGCAGAAAGGAGGAAGTGCAGCTTAAAGACTCGCATCAGCTTCTGAGCGCGAGGGACGGAAAAAAGCCTTAAAAATGAACTTTGTGCTGAAAGTGAGCTCATGTAGGGGGGTTTTTAAAGACGCCCCTGTCACGTGGGTCCCCGGCGCGCTCTCCTATTGGCTGAGCGCTGTTTTGGGGTGGTGACTGCAGGAGTGTTGGACCCCCCCCCATCCACACACACCCCTCCCTCACTTTGATTAAAAGAGACACTGAGTTCATTAGGAGACTCGGATCCAACTGTTTACGGGGCAATTTTCAGCCTGTTTGCTCTCGTGACGTCACCGAGGAGGTTTATAATGGGCTTATAATGGAAGGGGGGGGGGGGTCTCCCACGGCCTTCATATACTTCTACGCTCAGACTGGGTCGTTTTTCTTTTCTTTCTTTCTTTCTTTTTTTTATTTTATATTATTGCAAACGCAAAAAGAGGCTTATTCTCAGAGGAGTCTGAGTTTTTTGTTTGTTTTTTATTTATAGACATTCAAAAAAGTGTGCTTATTTCAAATTCAGGCTAGTTTTATACGATTTATTTGGTAGGATAATGGAAATATTTATTTAAGCAAACAAACAAGCGAATAAGTAAACAAACAAACAAGTAAATGCATAAATAAACAACTGGAAATATTTCAGTGCTTTTAAAAGCCATTGAGCATTGAAACATCCCATTGAAGGCTGTTGAGAGTGCTTATAGTTCAATTTCAGTGCTAAAACTTTATGGAAGGAGCATTTAAAGATGAAAAATAAACAAATAAATATTATATTATTATTATTATTATTATTATTATTATCATTATCATCATTATTATTATTATCATTAATAATAATAATAATAATAACAACAGCAACCACTTATAATAATGGTTTTTTGATTTAATACTGTATAACCATATCCAGTATAAACTTTGCCGGGCCTGTTTGATGGTGAAACTTCAGAGAGCGATCAAAGAGCTCGTGCGGTATAGTCGCGTGTTAATGAGTTATAATGGGAGGCAGCTTCTCTTTCTGAAAGCGCAGCGGGGAACGCTAAACTCCGGCGCGTCTGAAACGCTGTATTGTCCTCCTTTCACGTCTTTCTCTGAAGCAGTTAGCCCCTGGTGACTTCTCGACAGGTCCCAATAATCTCCCCCCTCCCTCCCCTCCGTCAGAGCAGCAGATTGGAGGCGCTGTCCGGCCTGGAGGAGCTGCTCCCTCTCCCAGCGCTCCCAGCGCGGCTGCAAGCTGTCACACACACACACACACACACACACACACACACACACACACACACACACATGGGAGCAGACAGCCACTCTGCAGTTTTTACACTTTTACTGTCCTGCTTTAAGGGGCCAACTATATAAACAGAGAGAAAGAGAGAGAGAGAGAGACAGAGAGAGAGAGAGGTGTAGTTGTTCATACATACTGTGTACAGTACTGCACAAAAGTCAGAGACCACCCTTCATTTATTTTATTTCCAGTCAAGACAGCCATTAAGTTCAGGTTATTCATTTTTCAGCCTCAGGAAAAAGACAGGAAACATATATTCAATAGACAATTATACAGAAGCCTCAACGACTAAATATATCATCAAAAATATTCAGAGTCCACCTTTAACTCTTATTACAGCTTCCATTGTTTTTGGGACACTTGCTTTCAGTTTCTCAAAGAAATCTGCTGGATATTTTTCACACCTCCATTGTGGCTGGATTTTCTACTTTTCACAATCCAAGTCATTCCAAACAGATTCAGTGATGTTGAGATCTGGACTCTGGAGTGGTTAGTCCATTGTTCTGAGAACACCAGCAGCTTCTTTGTTTGATTTTCAGATGTTTAAGGCTTATTTTTTTCCCACATTTTCTCCTGTTCTCAGTGACGCTTCTTGACAGCTCTACATCCTTTCAGACTCATAGTGCTGAGTTGTCTTCTCAGAGTGGAAGGATGGACAGAAACCCCTCTGGATGTTTTCAGATCTGAAGCAGCTTGATTTTCTCCTCTCTCTTAAAGATGAAGGTTTTAAGTGCTTGGGACAGTTTTGGTGTCTACCAGTGTTCCACAGTTGTTAGGAGTCCCATTTTCTTTACATCTTTTAATCATTTATTGAACTCCACATCTGGAAACTCCTGATTTTTCAGCTGTTTTCCACTGTCTTTCAGGAGATGCAAGTGTAGTCTCTGGCTTTTGCACAGTACAGAATATCTACATATGTGTTTACAAATCATCTTTGTAAAATCCTTGATAACTGATTTAGTTTTGGACAAAAAAGGAAACTTATATTTTTACATTTTACCCATTAAAATCCCAAGATTGTTACATCCTGGTGCTTATTAATCAACCACTACATGGAAAATGTTAACTGAGTTATTCTTATAGGTATATATTATAGGAATGAGAAACATAAGCTGGTGGCTCCTGGCCATTTGAGGAGGCAAATGAGCAGCTTTTGCTTCCTTTCGTTTTTACTGTTTGTACTGTCTCTGTGCAAGATTTCTTAAAGGGCCCATATCCTACACTTTTCTTGTATTTTATTTTTTTATTTTTTATAATAAAATGGTCATTATTTCTTTTACCTACCCATTTTCCAATCTCTCTTTCCCTTAGAATTAAACTCTTATTGAGCCTTTAAGACTGATATAGGATAAATAAGCTCTGTTCTGATTGGCTGTCCTGTTTTATGCCTGATTCAAGAAACACTCAGTGCTGAAACACTCAGCACAACCTCAATATTGTAGCATCAGTGAAAAAGAAGATGCAGAAAACATTGCACTTTAAAGACGAATGCTCTTTTACTGAACAAGCAGCAACGGGAGTGACTTGCTGCAGGGAAGCAGGCACATCAGTTCTAACCATATGACTCTCCTTTATGGTAGACACTTGAGCAGTCGGCAACCCAAATGTTAAGAAGAGCCATTTTGTCCTTTCAACAAAAATCAAACCACCTTGGGAGCCACGACACTTTCTGTCCATTTTTACCATCTTGGCTGTAAATATGTCTTAGTATATGTTGATGTTCTAGTATAGCCTAAAAATATAAAATAAACGAAAACACAGGCTTACTTTGCTCTGCTTTAAGCTTTAGCTCAGCTATAGTCAATTTTCTCGCATCTCCGGCAAAAAACTTTTTTGCAGAACTAGAATATTTTTTGTAAAATGTCTCACAATGGCTTTCTCAATTCGCCAGCATTCAGATTTTTGCATTCCACCTTAAATGGTGCCTGAGGTGTCAGAATGTAACTGCTGCATCATTTAAGGTGGAACAGGAACATTTAAACAAGAAGCTGGCGAATGAGATGCTGACTACAGCTTCACGACTTTTGAGTGTTTTTAGTGTTCTCACTGCAGATTAAACATATCGGGAAACCAGCTGGAGTGATTATAAATGCAAATAAGTCTATTTGTCTCCAACTTATCAATGTTCATCTTAATTCTTTCTCTTTGCCTTTTCGTTAGCTACTAGCTAGGCGAGATTGTTGTCTGTGTTGCTATGTGACCAGCAGTCTGCGTGCCAACCATCAGAATTAAAGGTTGGTTCGCAGTAACACATTAACTCCAGCACTTAAGACTGTTTATTGTTAAAACTGTTTTGGGTTGTAAATCTGAGGGGCTTTATTTTACTGCAAAGGTAAATTGTTTTACTATTGCCAAAAAATCGAATTCTGTTGTGGAGCCACAACAGGGCAGTAAAAGAGCCACATATGGCTCTGGAGTCACATGTTGCTGACCCCTGCACTATACCCACACAAACCACCTCACAACCTGACACAGAGTAACACATGCAACACATGTACACATATCAACTAACCTGAACAACTTAAACTACGAGCATTAAAGTCTCTCCCATCGTGAGCATAGCGCCTCCTGAGAGCCTCTTTGCATGGCTGCTTTGCATGGCCATGCCTTCTGCGCTCCTAAGGCAGTGGCAAGTGGTGTTATGCCCCAATATAAATGGGCGGGGCTAAACTGCTGTATTCAGTAACATGACTCAACAGGTTCAAGCTTAAATAACTTTATATTGAACTATGATTACTTTCTACTTTTCAGTGATCCACAGCAAGTAACATGAAATCAAACAGAGCAATACTTTTAAATGGCTTCAACTGAGCTGGCAGTCTGTTTTCCAGTTTTTGCTTACTCTTAAATTAGTTAGATTTATCAATTGAATGGATTGTTTCACACAGTAATGAACAAGTGACTCAGATAAGACAAGAATCACCCATTTCTGGGGACTGCAAAAAGCTTTTTTTGCCATTCCATTAAGAAACTGATAAGTGTCTGGTATTCACCACCTAATAGCTTTCGTGGCTACAGGCTGAACTGGTAAACCTGAATGCAACGCACCATCATGGTAGGAATAACAAAAACATATAAAATGGAGAAAATGCTATGACACAAAAGTGTCATGCAAAGAGGACTAAAAAATAGAAAAATAAGAGTTAGTTAACCCCTTATTTACAGGCTTATTACATAATAAGGCTTATTATTCAGTAACTACCGGGTCCTCACTGCAAACCGGTTCAGCTATTCTTAGGTTATAGAAGTGTGTAATAAACCTTTGAGCCTGTCAGTGGGTGCTGGCCATGTAAGGGGTTAACAGAAATCAATAAAACCAAACAAGAATGCTGGGAAGCCTTTTGGGCAAAAGACACTTCAGTTTGTAGGGCTTATCCAAATATGACCCTCGTCAAATAGCTGCATACAAAGTGAATCTTGCCTTTTTATGCTTTTACGTTGTAAAAAAATGAGTTAAATTTGCAGTGGGGGTTTCAACCTAGTCAGCCTCTCAGTAATTCATGCATGTTACACGTCGTTGGACGAGGAGTTACAAGCAATGTTATTTTGTGATCAAATACACAAACAAGGGGAGGGCAAATTCATGCATGAAAGGGGACTTTAACTTTGAAGGAACAATTACAAAAGCAGCCAGACAGGTGACTCGTATTAGGTTGAATGCTAATTAGCAGGATGTGTGAGCTATGAAAGAGCTTTGGCAATGAAGACCTTGATACGTCAGTTTTCAAAGCAGCGTGAGGCAACTGAGTTCCAAAGAGGCGAACTAATCAGTGCCTGAATCGTAGGAGCATCAGCGTTAAGATCTGGAGTCTTGCGAATCATGAAAACACAGACAAGAGTTGCAAGTGCAAGTTAAAGCTCACTGACAGGGATAGATGGATACTTAGTAGGATGGTTGGTAAACACCACAAAACACAGCCTGAGAAATAACAACAGAATTGAATTAGCACCTCTGTGAGTCAGTCTCAGCACAAACTGCCTGTTGTGAACAATGTCTGAAATTCATAGCAAGACTGCCGGCTACACACTGCAACGACTTGTATCCAAGGCCAGCATTTAAAGATATTCAGCTTGGTGTAAGGAGAGCAAAACTGAGCAATGGGAAAAAGTAATATTGTCAGCCTTTTTACTTCACTCAACAGTGCTTCTCTTTGGATGAATCCAAAACATGCCTTTAGGTTCAACCCACAAAGTCTGTTGCTACATTTTAAATATGGAAGCAGGGTTTAAAGGCGAAATCCACAAATTCTTCAGAAATTCTGCTTGAAATGTAAGCAAAGTCATTCAAAATGGTTATGTTTGAAATGCTCCATTCTAGAGAAACCTACCAAGCCACAGTTGTTTACAGTGGTGGTGATAGAAACCAGACGTCTGAAGAGTTTAATGCCTCTAAAAGCTTCCTCACAGCAAACTATTACATGAAATGGTTACATATACGCTGCCTGATGACTTAGACCTTGTTTTATGATAGTTTTGAGATAAGGTTTAGACTAAAACGTCTTAGTCATGGTGGTGAGATACATTCAGGTTATTGTAAGGAAAAGTAATACTTTAGGGAAAACTTATTTTTTCAGATTAACTGAACTTAATAACTTAATAACTAAATAGTAAGCCTGCAATTTAAGGGATTAAACGTACATTATAAATGTCTGTCTCTATCTAACCCGGCTAAAGGGAAAGGTCATCCACTCATACACTTAATGAGAAAATACAGCCAAAGGTACCTGTTGATTTCTAACTATGTTATATGATACCGTGCCATCAATATGCTAGTTAACAGTAAACGTTCTCATGCTTGTTGTAGTGTGTTATGAGTAGGACACAAAAATCTTTCATTTTTCATTTAATGATATAATGTAGGCTACTACGAAGGCCGTGACCTAAACTGAACAGCTACTGGAATTAGGCTAAACCATGCATATTTAGCTAGCAACATTACAACTGGTCAAAAAAAAGCTAATCATGAGGTTTAATCTGTAATTCCTCATAGGCACTCACATTGCTATCATAGCTGCATTGTATCTCAAGAAGTGAAAGTTACTATTATCAGAGATAAACATTGCAGGTGGTTGCCAATGGCCAAACCACAGCTGTTCTGAGGTCAAGCTTAGAACCGGTCACTGCTGACTGTGTAGTCTCATCACTGTGTTTACATGGCTTGTCATAAACCCTTTTATAAAATACTAAGGACATCTATATCCTCCTGCTAGTTATGAACGTGATGGGCGCTGAATGAACTGAAGGCTCGAGGCAATGCCAAATATCAATGGTTGCTAAGTAGTGGTTGGAGTGCTAAGAAAATAAAGTAGAGCTTGGCTGAGAGTGTAATAGGTTATAATACAGGGACAGTGTGCACAAAAAACAAAACAAATTTCATTATCTTAAAAATGCAGCTCACTAAATATTCTGTCCTCATTTGATTGTGCAGGCCTGTTATACCTGTGGCTGCACCTCAGAGTTGACTAATTCAATATTGGAACAGTGCTGTTTCCACATTAAATCTAATCAGTGAAGATATGTAAAAACCCTCTGAAACTACAGAGGTCCAAAACATAAGCCTCCACCCAAACTAGTATTTCAGTTTGCAGAAAAAAATGGAGAGTGAAGTGTGATGTTGCTCCTCTGGCACAAGCCAGCTCGTATCTAACACACACTACTATATCGCCTGCCTTGGTATCTGAATATAGAGCATCTAGATATTTGAAAATGGATCAAAAATGTAATTTTATAAAAAGAGGATCCCATATGACAGAAAGCCGTTACATTTTAAACAGCAATATCTTATTTACATCTTAATGTCAACATCTCAGCCAAATCTTGAGGGAGCAGTGTTTGTGTCACATGGTCACCTGTTCCTGTAAAACAGGCTTTTTTGTTAAAAAAAATTAAGTAGCATTATCGAGTACAGAAGAAACACGCTAAAATGTGGTGTGCGTATGCTGCTGCGAGTCACCCTGTAAAGCCTGAAATCATTTTAAAGTTAGATGTTTTGGGTCGAATTTTGTAGGAGTTTGTCATACGTCTTTACGTTACATGTACAGGTCAAAAAGGAGGTCCTACTCAGTGTTCAGGTCTCAAATGCAAAAGCAACATTATTCTGATGAAGATGTGATGACAATAATAAATAATTCACTCATGTCCTCGGACGACACGTCCTTCACCAAGTTTTGACTGAGTTCTCTTTGAATACTCTTTAAATGTTTTCACAATCATCAGATTCATCCGCTCAGGGAAGGAGGCTGTACATAGCTAATGTTACAAAATGTTCTTCTGCAATTCCACAATTCCACCACAGAGGTCTCCAAATCCCAGAATCTTACATAGTGTAGCTTCAATGCCATGGCATTTTAAGGCTAATTTACAGCAGGTGACCCTATGGTATAAGCACTGCTTAAGATATAAACCATAATGCTAACAGCCTTTGCACACTTCTAAACGGAATCAAGAGGTTTTTTGAGCACCAGGTTGAAGTCACATAACTTCAATGTTCTTCTCAGCTCTAAGTACCATCAGAGTTTTGCAGAACATCCTGGAGCGCCACATCAAAATTCCCAACTCCATAGACAAAACACTTTTGGATCCCTGAAAAACCCTTTCAATGGATGGTCAAAAAAATGTTTATAAATGAGATATACAAGTTTTAGAAACATTTTTAAACCTTTTTAAAACTGAACATCTACATGTAGGCTCTATACAAATTACAGATTTGTCATGTATTCTAGAGCTATATTTCCAAACTGAGAGCAATTTGCATTAAAGTGTTCCAAGGCCTTCTGAAAGAAAAGGGTGTCCTTATTATCTATTAGGTATGTGTCACTCATACTTAGATGTCATTTGTTTGTCTGCTCCCTGCATATCCACAAACACAAACATGGTATATCATTGCGACACAGAAGATGGAGATGCTAAGAGAAACGGTGCTGCTCCTCTGAAATTTGTCACTCATACACGTGTATTTAAAAGACGTGTTTTCTTTTAAGGGCCTGCTGGAAGGTGTGCAACTGACAGGAAGCTTCAAAGTCTCTCCCTGATTTGCCACGGCACCCGAGGTAAAACAATGCTTTGCTTCCTGTTTATTTATTCTGCCCCGTGTTTGTTAAATGCATGTTTGGATAGGTTCATGAAAACGCGTTGTCACCTCCCAGATAAACTTTGCCGTCTCTGTCTTTTTGAAACACCGAGTAAAACATGCGTTTTGATAAAGAAGATGTGTGGGGAAGAAAAAACAAGATGACTTAAGTAAGAGGAAAACAAACAAACAGTGTAAAATAAATAAACAAATAAATAAATATATAAATAAATGCGGGTGCACCCTGGACCAGTCAGGGATGCAAATGATGCACCTGAAAGCCATCAGGTACGAGACTTGACAGAAAATAATGAGAAGCGCTGAATCTTTTATAAGGTTAACACTCACATTTCCCAGTCAGCTGTCACACAAGAAAGAATTTAGCGCATGCATGGAGGAGAAATAAACCTTCATCAGCTCATTAAAGCTGACAGGGGGCTCGAGACCGGCAGGACTAGCCGGCAGCGTGCCACCCCGTTTTGTGTCAGTAATTTGCAGCGGAGACATACCTACCATGAGGAGAAAAAAAAGAGGGGAAAAGTGAGGGAGGAAGAAATTAGGACGGGAGCAAGAGTGAGAGAGAGAGAAAGAAAGAGAGAGAAATATGGCAGGTAGTGGTGGTGCAAGTGCTGAAGGATGGTGGTTGGGGTTGGGATGTAGGTATGTGGGTTTGTGTGTGTGTGTGTGTTGGGGTTCGAAGGAGGGCCTTGGGGGAGGGTGGAAAGATCGCTGGCACGCCAGGAGTCTGATTCTGCTCTAATTGGAAGCATTGGGCATTGTCAACGGAGGATTTTCAGTCGCTCACTGACAGGTAGAGCCGTCAGGATGATAGCCCACTTGTCAGCGCAAAAGACCAATAAAAACAAACCACTTTTGATTTAATTGGAGGCCTAGCCATGGTGGGGTTGGAGCGGATGGTTTGAAGGATGTGGATTGCTTCAGGGAAAGGTTGTATGTAGGCTATGTGTGTGTGTGTGCGTGTAAATGTGTGTGTGAGGCTGTGTGTGTGTGTTTTTTTAAAGGGCCGTTTGAGGAAGAAATCATCATCTTGTGTAAAACCACTCAGAGCACTGGCTCACATCCTTGGACAGTACAGTGTAGGTGCGTGTGTGTGTGGTCAGTCACTTCCCATGGTGCTGAGGTTACAAAAAATACTGGGTTTGATTTAGTCTCTGGAGGACTAGAGCTGGTTCACCACTCATCACTCGAATGTTTCTTCTCAAGCACTCATGCTCACAGAAGGATGTGGATATGGTGATGCCTCAGTGACTTGGGTACAGGAACAGCTGACATAGCGGACTTAGGCTGCACCGCACACAATGATTTGATTGATTTAATTCATGTCCGGCATGTCTCATCTGTTCAGCTGAGAGAGCTCATTTGACACCTGTGTTCTGTAGTGGAACAGAGACATCAGACAATATTCATATTCATACAAGAGGTCCTTCATGTTAACATGGATTGGGCCTAATTGGAGCACGGTTTTCTAGTTTTTAGAAATAGGCAGAGCTTTAGAAAGGGATGGGTTGAGTGTGCGTACAGCATTTATCATGTACCAAAAACAGTTGTAATTCATTTTCACATGACCATTTTCCAACCTCACTTTATTTCTTAGAATTAAATAGGCTGTGCCTTTACTGTGCCTTTACGCTTAGTATATGTAAATGAGCTCTGTTCTCATTGGCTGCTCTGTATTGTGCCTCATTCAAAAAGATGTCCAAAGAGCACTCTTCATCATGAATGGGCAGGGCTAAACTGTTGTTGGCTGAAAAGCTGGATGCCTGTAAATGCATTAGTTTCTGTGACATCAGAGGAAGAATTCATCCAAAATGGCATTTTTTGCAGCTTAGTTTCCACAGACGGGCTGTGGAGTGAAACTTTAACGGTTTTTACACACTACATCAAACGCTTATTAAAAAAAAAAACGAGGGAGATTTGGTTTTCCATGATATGGGCCCTTTGAAATGTTATTGGTCGTGTTATTTCATATTCTGTAGCCCATCATTGCATAGAATTGCCCAGAATTCATTGAATTCATTTTATATCCTTTTTGTACTTTTGCATCCTTTTTGTACTCTCTCACTACAATACCCAGCATTCACTGTGCAAATACAGTCATTGAGAATGCTCCCTGTAGTCATAAAGAAAATGCACTGATGTAGAGACTCATTTATAAGGATGTGATATTTGGCTTTTTAGCAGTAACACTGACACCTTCTGCTTTAGCCAGTAAGAATTTTCACTGTCTGGACTATTATAGCCCCACTATAGGAGGCAAAAAGGCAAGTAGTGACATTTTTTATTTTGGTAAGGGGGCCCCTTATTTTTATTGTCATTATATATATATTTATCACAGCTGTCAGAACAAAACCTCATATCTCCAAAATGGTAAGTTTACAGGAGAAGGAAAAAACATTCTTAGCTTTGAATGGAAGTTAATGGAACTAAGAAATTTTGGAGCTTATCTATTGGTAAAAAAAAAAACAATTTCCAGCTGGCATTGTCAAATTCTGTGAAAAAGAGATTCAAGGTTTTGTTTCCGACAACAGCAATATATATAACGTATGTATGTATGTTCAGTTTGATGTCTTGATGTTGTATAAGACTCCTTATTGTTATAAAGTATATATATATTATGTATATAAATTACTAAAGTAAATTATACTTGTAAATTAAGGTCTATGCTAATAAGGCCTGGTTAATGAAATGCAGACATTGTAACCCCTTAAATGGCCAGAGCCCCCTGGTGGGCCCCAAGTTCAGTACTAGCTTTAACATGGTAAGCCAGAATTTGACTTACTAACAGTAAAAGATATAAAAAAGCTGGGCAGCTTTTTGTCTGATTCCTTTAGATACGCTAAGCCTAGCAGATGTACCACCCATTAATTTAACAGAACTACTGCCATTCTTGTAAAGCATTTTAATAGCCTCAGAAACATAAGATACAAAAGTTACAAAGGAGCATTTCCTAACTACTTTTTGAATGAGGCGCAATACAGGACAGCCAATCAGAGCAGAGCTCATTTACATGTTTTAGTTTTTACGGCACAGTAGCAAAAACGGCCTGTTTAATGTATGGAAGAAGAAAGGCAGTGTCCTGTAAAAACTAATTTTGGCTGCTTTTATGCATCGATCCACAAAAATGTAAAAAAAAAAATTAAAGAAAAGAAAAATGCGGGATTTGGATTGTATAATGCAATCAGAATTTATTTTGAGGTATTTGGGATCATTTCTATTGCTCTATTAATGACATCAAATGAAATGCTCTCAGATTTGATGAAAAATAGACAACAAAAAGGTAAAAATGGAGCTACAAGGTTTTGATATGACAGCAAAGATACTGTAGTATGTACTGTGTGCTTGGGCCTATAGGTGTGAGAAAACAGTCTCCTCCCTGACCTCTGACCTCTCTCACCCTCTGTGCCCTTCTATGCCCATGTGCATCAGTGGCCCAGTGGTTTATAATACTTGACAGAGTTCGTGGAAGACATCTGCTGAGAGTGGGGGATAGGGCTGTGGAGAGGGGCCAATAGGGAGGCAGGGGAGAGGGCAGGGATGACACACACTGGCCATCCATCACCTCAGTGCCATAAAGACCGGAGCAGTAGGCACACGCTGGCAAATCTACAGCCTCCTCTCTTAACACATTATCATCCTTCTTTTTGCCTGAACAGGCCTGAGCTCTGGCCTTATATCCTGAACAGTAGCCCTCACTTTCGAAAGGAAGCAGTTATTTGATTGTTATTAACCCTCACAGAGTGATATCCTACATTATTCTCATATTCTTATAACATTTGTGTGGATTATGTGGTACCAGAAATAGTCATAATTTATTTTTCATTAAAATTTTATAACCTCTTTTAATCCCTTAGAATCAACAGGCTGTTTTTCACGTTTGCTGCTCTGTAATGTCATTCATAAAGCCGACTGAACTGAAACACTCCTTATAACTTCAATGTGAATGGGCAGCACTAAACTGCTGAATAGGAAGATGTACACAAATGCAGTGGTTTATGTGACATCACAAAAGCAAATAATTCAAACTGGGCTGTTGTGTGGGATTTCTAAACATGGAAATACTGGGAATTATACAACAGTTAGTTCTGGCCACGCAAGCTGATTGGTTGAGAAGTGTTCTATCTGTGCTGTTATCTCGCCATAAGAGCACAGGTTTTTCACAAACACTGCATCACTCTACTAAGACTCCGTTGCTAAGCAGCTGTAGGAGACGCTCAAGCCATTTGAACGTTTTTACTTTTTACTTTGCCACAAACAGAAAATGGATACTTTTAAGATCACATTTGACCGACAGCCGATTTGGTCAGACTCTGAAGATGAGACTACACTAAATTCCCAAACCGTCATCACCACTGAGCAGCTTTTCAGTTGGCAGCTGTGATAGAAGAACACCTAAACAACCTGGAATCAGCCAGAAATGACTGAATACCATTCGCCAAACAAAATGGGCTGTAAGATGCTTTACAGACTGGCTGAAACAAAACAACATTAATATTTATCTGGCAAAAACTGACAAAATTGAGCTGAACTTGATATTGCGGCAGTTTTATGCCTCAGTCCGTACTTCATAAGGCGAGGCTATATGTATATGTATAAAAGCACTAGAACACGAGAGGGAGTGTGTTATCGTCAATGTGATGATCAACGGCGACCAAATCACAGCTGTGATGTTATTTCGCAATAACACACTCCCTCTCGTGTTCTTTTGCCTAAGTGAACTGTATGGTTTGAAACGTTAACAGTTTTCATACTACATCTTTTATTAAACAAAAAAGGTTTTCCATGATATAGGCCCTTTACATTTACACTTTGGGTCACTGATTTCCTACATTCTACCTCATCCATTTTTTCAGATAAGTGCCAAACAAAATATAAAAATGTAATAGAATATAAATAATAAAACATTAGCTTATTTTGTCATTGTTGTTTTGACAGTTTTATGCTACAGTGGCAGTTTGTAGATCAATTTGTGTTAGATTTCAGTCCCATGGTTATATCCCAGGTATGTAAGAATGGTTGGTGAAAAACTGAATGCATTTAAGGACTAAGCGAGCTCAGATAAGCTCCTGAAATGTTGTTGCTGCTTGCCTCGGGTGAAATGTGTGATGCTCGTTGTAAATATTCACAGACAGTTGCGCAAAGTATTTGTTGATGTCTTTTGTGAAGTTTTCACCCTGTGTGAAGTTAAAGTCAGGTAATGACAGGGAAATGTCAGACAGCTGTTAGATGCCAGCGGGAAACATGTCTGAAACTGTTTCTTGTCGATGACAGAATGAAGTAAGAAAAACCTCCAAAAGGGATTTTAAATGTGTCAAATCTGTAGTCTTATTGGCTCAGAAAAATAGCCATGTTCAGGTATTATATTGATTGTATTATCAAAACTGTTATTTATCTACTCAGTTCTGGATCTTCTGAAGCAGCAGAAATGTAGGGTAGAGAGGCAGTAAGGGTGGATATTTTATTAAGGGGTCACAGTTCAATGTTAACTGATGGCACAGCCATTAGCCAGTGATGGGGGGTAGGTGGGCATCACTTGGGCTGGGGGATCCCACCCAGCTGCCAATGGGAGACACACACAAGCTGTTGGACAGAGACGAAGATGCCCCCTATCTTCTGGCCCTTCAGGGGGCAACAGAGTGGATTGCCCCCTATCCCTCTCCCCTCTGTCAGGACATTTGGGAGAGTTTTGGCAAGCCGTGCCTGACATCAATGAATCATTAGAGTTATGAATCAGTAGGGCAGCAGTGAGTAGGTTGGGGTGACCGGGGAATGTACAGAATGGCTTGGTCAGGAGACCAAAGACATGGTATAGTAAAGATGTAACAAAATCCTGCTAGCTGTATTAAAGTCTGCCTTTTTGTTGAAACCCTGACAGGGTTGTGATGCCTGTATGGAGGAGTGTCAGTGGGATGTGACTAAAATTGCATTGTAGTTGATCTGTGAAAAAAACACATACACTCAACAAGTGCTGTGCATGTAGCTTATAAACTGTAAATTTTGTTAACATTGTTAATTTGATCAAACATAGATATACGCGATATGGACAAAATGACATAAATCACACCTTTATGAGCTTGTTGGACATCCCATCCCAAAATCATGGGCGTTAATATGGAGTTGGCCTGCCTTTGCGGCTATCACAGCCTCCACACTTCGGAGAAGGCTTTCCACAAGATTGTGGATTGTGTCTGTGGGAATTTGTGCTCATTTAGTCAAAAGACCATTTGTGAGGTCAGGCACTGATGTTGGACGAGGCCTGGCCTGCAACTGACGTTCCAAATCATCCCAAAGGTGTTCAGTGGGGTTGAGCTCAAAGTATGTTGCTCCAGGAAATAGTTTAAATTGTGTAGTGCTTTGGGTCACAGGATTAACAAACACTGGCATAGAAAGATGGGTATTTTAGAGATTATTAAAGCTGTGTTAAAGTTTCGTTATCAGGACAGTTGGTACAGAACTATGAGATTATTTTGGATATTAATAAAGCTGTGCTTAGGTCTAGTTATCAGCAGGTTTTGTACAGGACTACAGGATTATTTTGGAGATTAATAAAGCTGTGTTTAGGTCAGATAAGCAGGGCAGTTGGTATAGAACCATGGGATCATTGGAGATTAATAAAGCTGTGTTTAGGTCAGATTAGCAAAACAGTTGGTATAGAACTATGGGATTATTTTGGAGATTAATAAAGATGTGTTTAGGTCAGATTAGCAAGACAGTTGGTATAGAACTATGGGATTATTTTGGAGATTAATAAAGCTGTGTTTAGGTCTGGGGAGCAGGACAGTTGGTATAGAACTATGGGATTATTTTGTAGATTAATAAAGCTGTGTTTGCAAAATGTATAGCAAAATAATGATATAATCTCTATTAAGATTTCTAAGGGTTAATCAGGTTCATCAGAAGCATCTTAATTCTGGAGGCCACTGTTAAATGTTCAGTGTGCTCTTTGACACCTGAACATTACTGATTACCTCAAAATGTGTGATAACTTGCTGAGGTATATGTGATTTAGTGCACAAACCTTCGCAAACGTGTAAATATATTAGCCCTATCCCCGGGGGTGGGTAGCCTAAACCCATACTCGAGTAAAAGCATTGTTACAGTAAAAGTACTGAATCCACAGAACGGAATAAAATTGAAGCCAGAAAAGAATTAGGAGCTTAGCGTGAACGGCCGAGAGAAGAACAAATCCATCAAAATTTTACTTGAAGTACTTTACTTGAATAGTAATTGGAACTAGTTACTGTCTCTCCCTACCATGAAACTGAAACTTGCTCCTGTATCGCTCTCTCCACTGTACATACCCAGTGCACCAATCACGCTCCTCAGCCGTCTCATTTGAAGTCGGCGTGCAGGTAATATGTGAAGTCAGAACATCTCAATTATCACACCTCCTGTCAGTGCTCAGACTGCCCCCAACCTCCCTCCACCCGCCGTGACTTTTATTGCTTCATTAGTGCACGCCACATGGTATAGTGTACACGCCCCTCTCTCACACTCACTAACACTGATCAGTGAGCGCAAGAGGGCAGAAACAGAGACACACATACACACAAACAGACTCGCACAAACACACACACACACACATACACACAGAGATACACATACATACAAACTGACACACACATACTCATACATACACACACAGACACACACACACAAACAGACACACACACATACATATACATGTGCACACACACACATACATACACACACAGACACACACATACATATTAAGCCTCACAATAAGACTCGAACACATATACACATGCACAAATAAACACCCACACACACATTCACCCACAAACACACTCATACATATCTACACATACACACTGCCTTGCCAACACATATATACACAGACACGTGCACACTCACACACACAAACACACTCTCACATACACATTGCCTTGCCAATGCATATACACACAAACAGCTCACTAAACACCACATGCCTAAACACGCACACATCCTTACATTCAGTTCTCTGCAGAAGTTTTAGGAACCTGGCAAATACACACTTTCTACCAATATCATCAGAAACATATCCTTTTTTATGATCCAATTTTTTTTTTTTAAGAGAACAAATTATTGAAATTAATGAATACAGTGTGCAGGATACAGAAAATACAGTACTGCATACACAACACAATACGTTATTAACTTTTATACAAGAAATTGTTAGCTTACATTACTATGTAATAATTTTGCTAACAGCATTCTGCTTATTTTTACAGTAACAATTATAACTTTACTGTACGACAGTTTTCGTAAGACTAAATGACACCTACATGAGCATTTTAAGATAACTGACACATTCTCATTTAGGCATTTATAAAGTCTTGTTGCAACGAGCATCAGTTACAGTAACACTTTCCAAGGTGAAATAACATCTAAATCGACCAAAACAGCCTTTATGGCATGATGCTTGTTGGAATACAGCTTTATAAATGCTAATGTAGGCTTACATCAGTTGTCATAAAATGGCTTATGTAGGTGTCCACCCTTCAGTAAAGTGTAACCTTATTATATATGATAAATATAAATTTTTCATGAACCATGTTGCTGATATTTTCTGTCAGAATGGCTTTACATTAATAGCTTTACTATACTATAATTTGTTTTAAGACTCTCTAATGTGTTTAAATCGTTCACTGAGTAGTATAACACTAATATGTATGCTGCTTAGTCATGAGAATCAGGAGAGTATGGGCTCCAACATGTACCCTTTAAGAGTTTAAGGCTTTTTTGAGTCAATTACAATTTCTCAGCTGAGATGTGTTCAAAGTAAAGAGTGAAATGATAACGTAAAAAGGCATTATTGCTCTCTATAGATCCATCAGTTGCAGAGGAACAGGATTAAATGAAGCAGGACAATATGGTACTTGTTATTGTTTTTGTAAAGGACTAGCAAGACATAATAGTTATTATGACCACCATGAAGAAGCTATTTTTTCTCAGGCTCAAGGTCATAACTGTCTGCTCCCACATCACAGCTGTCATGCTATCTAGTCCAGTATATTCAGGAGCTCCCTTATGACCTAATGTGTATGGAGGGGCTCATGAACTGTGTAGGTATTTCTGGATTTCTGGACTCAGACACTCAGACATGTAAGCGAGAGAGAGAGAAAGCAAGGGAGAGAGAGAGAGAGAGAGAGTAGGGGGCGGATTGTTGAGAATAAGACCCCAGCAAATGCTCATTAGAGTTGACCTTGGCACCAGGAGCCTGCGTTTGATGGATCGGGTACAGGGCCAAACAAGCCCCCGGGGAGCCATGATCTTATGATCTTATCTCTTATTGTACACACACCTCCCTCCTGCTGACCCCTTCCCCGCTCACTCACACACCGCACAGCTCTGCACGCATCACAGGCTGAATAAATCTGTGTCTGACAGAGAGAGAGAGGCTGAGAGAGAGAGACAGAGAGAGAGAGTGGAGGGGGGTAAGGATGGGAGGCAGCGGCGGAGAGACAAGGGATACAGGGAAATAGGTGAAGAGAGAGAGGGTGAGGATGAACGAGGCAGCAGGAGAGGAACACACAGAGGGCCCAGAAAAACCAACCACAGCTCACTGAGGTGTCATTAAGTACATAAGTCATCTGAGGTTTTAAACTCGGATGCCTCCACACATAGACACAATAGGATTTAAGCTGGGGTGGAAGAGAGAGAGAAAATTTCTGGAGTTGAGGTAAAGAAGAACGAGGCCATGATCTAATCAACTGCAGAGTCTAAACTGAAACAAACCTCGCTTCTCTCTAGCTGCTCCCTCTTTCCACAGGTTTCCCCTCGTGGTCTTTGAGAACTTCCATGCACATTTTAGCATTTTCCCTGCTCTTAAAAATAAAGGTGAGCCAAAAATAATTCTTTTGAATGATGAAAAGAAGAACGATCTGCACTTCCCTAAAGAAGCTTTAAATAGATAGTTCTTCAAGGAAACTGAAGGACCTTTTTAAAGTCAGTCTGAAATCAAAATTGAGCTTTACCTTGTTAGTTCATGTCCCTGGTCATATTTAGCATGCTTCATTTATATTATATTATATTATATTTTATTATATTATATTATACACTGTTAGAAATAAAGGTTCTGTGCAGGTACATTTTTTGTTCATCAAGGTACAAACTATGTAAATGCAACAGTGATTTTAAGGCCCATTTGTGTACCTTAAATACGTTTTTCCTGGTGAAAAGTTGATATTTGTACCTTTTCATAACCTAATGTTTTAAAACAGAACAGTAAAATAAAAGCCTGGAGATGAGAAGGGGTGTGTGGAGTCAACACAACTTAGAAAATATAATTTCAATGAATTATGGTACAATTATGTTCCCTGACTACAGGTACTGAGATGTACCCTTGAGGTTTCCACCCCAGTGACATTTTCATACCTTTTTTCTGAGAGTGTATTATATTATATTATATTATATTATATTATGTTATATTTAAAGAGGCCATTGTCCTACATTTTTTTTTGCATTTTCTTGAGGTCCTTTTATAACATTTGTGTGGGTTTATGTACCAAAAGTGATTAATTTTTATATGACCAGTTGTTGTTACTTTGTGTTTAAGACCAACATATAATAAACAAGCTCTGTTCTGATTGTCTGCCATGTATTGTGTCTCATTTAAAAAGTAGTCCAGTCTGAAATACTCCTTAAAACTTCAGCATGAATAGACTGAGCTAAACTGATGTAGGCTGAATAGGTGGATATCTGGAAGTGAGTTTATGTGACATCATAGAAACAAAGAATTCAAAACAGGCTGTTTTTGCAGCTTAGTTTCCATAAATGAACTGCATGAACTGGGGAGTGAATTATATGTTTTGAAACTTTAGTTAATGTTTACAAATTCCTTCAAACTACTTCATTTCAAAAAAGCTTGGTTTTCCAACATATGAGCCGTTTAGAAGATAAAACTCTTGCTTTCCTGTAATCTTCTATCAAATGTATAAATACTTTTGCTGCCTCCAAAATGTTTTGTTGATGTCACTCTGCACCAGCAGGTGGGTTGAAAAATGATGAAAATTTCATTATTAACATGTTTCACCTCCCACCACTCTCTCCTATCATTGCGCGAAAACACTCAACTAGCTCAGACGCCTGCTCTGAACTACATCAGTGATTTTCCATTCATGATGACTTTTTCTTTTTTCCTTTTTAGTCTTCAACCTTGGCCACACTGCCAACTTCCCATCATTCTTCTTCTCTCTCTCTTGTATTTAATTTAGAATATAATCATAGCAGTTCAAGTATCGTGGTATATTATAGATAGCAGTGAGGCTGGGTGCCCTATTCACCCACAAACTGCACATTATTTTTTTCATTAAGATTTACAGAAAACACAATGTAAATGTTCTATATCTGTGAAAGCACCCAGATCATTCAAAGCCATTTTTCAGCTTTATAAATAATGTAGATAATCAGGGTAAACATTGATAAACTCAAAGCACACAATTAACTCTACAGTTCACACATCATTTCAATAAAAAAAAAAACAAAACAGTGAACATGCAAGTACGTAGCCTGCAGCCGTTTAGCCCTGCCCCTTCACATTAAAGTTACAAGTAGTGTTTCATTCTGGACTGCTTTTGAATGAGGCACAATACAGGGAAGCCAATCAGAACAGAGCTCATTTACATGTATCGTCTGACATCGCTGTTAGAATAAAACTTTGTATCTACAAAAAGGTAACTTTACAGAAGAAGGAAAACATTCTTTTTTCAACTGAATCAATCCATTGAAAGCTTTCATTGCAAGTCAAAGTAACAACATTTTATTCCAAGTCATTTTGGACCATTTCTATTGGTCTGTTCATTATTTTGAATTTTAATGGCACCTGGCATTTTCAAATCATGGATAAAGATAAATGTAAAATGACTAAAATAAATACAAGGTTTCTTTTTTGTCTGCTTGTTTTTTCTCTGACAGCTCCCCCTATCAGCCTGTTTAACTCTAAGGGATAAATAGAGGTCGGAAAACATTCATGTAAGAATGAATTTTTCATGTATTTTTTTCTTGACGTCAACTTATAATGTTTGCGTGGGTTTATGTACCAAAAACAATCATTCCTTTTTACTTGACCATTTTTCAACCTCTTTTTATCCCTTCGAACTAAACAAATTGATGTATAAAAGCCCAATATGTCGTTTCTGTCCAAAGAAAAATAAGTATCTCCAAAATGAAAACTTTACAGGAGAGGACAAAAACCTTCTTTACCTTCAGTTTTTAATTCTAAGAAATTTTGAAGCATTTCTACTGGTCCAATCATGATGAAATTTTCATGCAAAGGAGAGCTGCTGTGCTCAAATTATGCAGAAAACTAAAATTCATGAAAAATGGAGATACTTTTTTATTTATTTATTTATTTATTTAGACAGCTATGATTTGTACATCACCTTTGTTTTGATTATGCATCATTCAAAAAGCGTTTCGGGCTGAATCACACTTTACAAGCTCAGCGTGAATGGGCTGAGCTAAACTGCTGTAGGCTGAATAGAAAGATATATGAAAATGGGATGGCTTCCATGATATCACAAAAACAGTACATTCAAAATAGGCTGTTTACTAGTAAGATTTAAATGTTCACATGTGTAAATTAAATTTCTGATGACAAGAAAAACAAGATTAAAAGCTAAAATCGCTTGCCTTATTTTTTGCAGATTCATTTCACATATGGACTGAGGGGTGAACAGTTATTTTAAAAAATCCGTTTAAACATTTGTCTCAAGGAAGAATGTAAGATTTGATCGCTTTTAAAAGAGTTTTCCTATATATTAACTTATATTTAAGTGTATATATAACTTATATTTAAGTGTGTATCACACCTGATCTGACTAATCAGCTAATTTACATGCCCCTTTTGAATTGAAGTGGGTGAGTTAGAGCAGAGCAAACACAACAGCGTACAGGGCGAGGATACTCCAGGAGGTAGAAACCATTGCTCTCTTTAAATGTGCGTATCCTTCTCCACTCAAATGCGCATGGTGAAATCCTCCCCCATAAACCTGCCACGGTCACAGGACAGGCAGCGATCAGAGGCATGAGGCAATATCTACCTGCAGGAAGGAAAACCTGAGGCGCCAAGTTGGCTTCTTCTCACAAAGCCTCCACAGAGGTGCTCTTATTCCCTCATGCTGCACCTGAATGCGATATAACCTCTGGGGTTCTAATGGGGCAGCAGGGGAAGATAGCTCTATTAAGCTCTTTATTTCTTCATATTTCTCGCCTGGAACAAAGCGTGTGGCGTAATGGGCCGCAATGGGCGCAGGATTTCTGTGTACCGAGTCATGCAGTGATGCAACCAAACGTCTGCATTACCCCGTCAGCGCACAAAGCAGCTGTAATCTGTATTGTTTCACTGGGGGGACTTAAAAGAGACTGTAAAGCTAGTCATTGAACTTACATGCCTTTTCTGTAGATGTAGCTGAATGTTGGCACTGCTGACATCACCACTCACTTTCTGTTGAGTTTCTACCATTGCAAGCAAAGGATATTTTTCCTTGTAGGTGCACATTTGTTGTAGGTGTCTTAAGGTGTTAGTTGTCCTTGACAGGGCTATTTGGCCTGTGTGTCAGGTAATGCTTCCACATCAGGCCAGGTGGGAGTGTTGTGTTTGTTGGTGGCAGGGCTGAAGATAGCCATTAGACCACCGCTCAGAGCAGAGAGGCACAGATGCCAAGCACAGGTCATCACGCTGATGGAGAGAGCCAGCTGCTGACCTGGGGTCAGTGACTCCTGTGAGAGCTGTGCATGTGTGTCTGTATGTGTGTAAGATAGATCCAGGTCATTTTTCTTCTTTGGCAGTGGCTGCTTTGTACGATAGCCAGCTAACCCCACCGCCATTACTCAAGGAGAGGCTTAAATGGGCTTAACTACCTTTGATTCCTCCATTTCAGAACCTGATACTGGAGAAAATATGGGCTTGCCATTGGTAAGGTGGATACACAGAGTCCCATTTCCCCAGACTCCCCCCCCACCCCTCCTACCTGCCTCCTAACGCTTGGGTGGGCTTGATGTCTTTCCTCTGTGAGGTACCACTTGGAGCCAGGTTTGACAGTTGGGGATGGATACGCCGCAAGGATGTTGCTGGAATTGCATCTGGTTGCATCATGAAAAAGTAATAATTCACTGTCAAGGACGTCAAGGTGTCAGCGTTCAGCAGAACTGATAAGTTGTCAGCGGCAGAGAGAGTTTAAGCCTCTTTCCAAAGTCAAGCCCCGGAGAGCTGGAGAAATAAAGGAGGTGATGTTCAGATGAGGAAAATGTGTTCATTTACTCTCCTTTTAATCTGCTCAGAAGATAGACTGCATACACTTTAGATGCACACACTGGACCACTTTTGGTGAAAATTCGTCTCAGCGTTGTTTTTCTCATCTGCGGCTGCAACAGTGGAGGACTCACCATGACTGTGTTCATCTCTGTTGTGGGTAAGCATTTTGTTTGGCTTGAAGTTTTGAGAAGAATTGAAGATTTCTATAACTGTATGCATAGACTGAGGCAAAGGAAGTTCACACTCAGCACTAATTTCAATAAATAATTTTAAAAATATTCCAAAAAAGGTTACATCTACCTTGTATCCACAGTCATTGTCCATTTTATCAGCTCCACTTACAATATATTTGCACTTTGTAGTTCTACAATTACAGACTGTAGTCCGTCTGTTTCCCTGCACACTTGGTTAGCCTCTTTTCACTCTGTTCTTCAGTGATCAGGACCACCACAGAGCAGGTGTTATTTGGGTGATGGATCATTCTCAGCACTGCAGTGACGCTGTTGCGCTAGTACTAGTGGATCAGACACAGCAGTGCTGCTGGAGTTTTTAAACACCTCATTGTCACTGCTGGACTGAGAATAGTCCACCAACCAAAACTATCTGGACAACAGTGGCCTGTGGGCAGATTCCTGTGCCCACTGATGAAGGACCAGAAGACGACCAATGCAAACTGTGCAGCAATAGATGAGCCATTTTCTCTGGCAGCACTGCTGTGTCTAATACACCTGTACCAGCACAACACACTTTAACACGCCACCACCATGTCAGTGTTACTGCAGTGCTGAGAATGATCCACCACCCAAATAATACCTGCTCTGTGGTGGTCCTGCTTATTAATGAATAGGGTAAAGGTGGGATAGCAAATTATGCAAAGGAACAGATGGACTCCAGTCTGTAATTGTAGAACTACAAAGTGCACCTATATGGTAACACTGATAAGAGTGACTGAGTGTAGAAACAAGAAGTTGTTCTTAATAAAGCGCTAAGTGAGTGTATGGTTCTTTACATTGTGAAGAACTGTTTTAAAGTTTAAAAGGACCTTCTCATAATGTAAAGATTTTAGGATGAACCCTAAACTGGTAAGAACTGTTACACACTCACAAATCTCTTTTTCAAACATAGTTCTTTAGGGAAACAAAAACAGGTTTCTTCTTTATGGCATACAACTTTTGTGGCACCATTATTTGTAAGAGAGTATAGGGTTGTAGTATGATTAGAGATTGTATAAGTGTTGGATGGAACTCAGCTGGAGTTCTGGGCGGCGTATGCTTTAAGATAGAAGGCCAGAAGGTGGAGATGGAAATTTATAGGAAGTTAGATAGGAAGGAGGAGGAGCTTCAGGAAGTGAGGCAATTTTTTGACCTTTAAGTTGAATGTAAATCTAACCTTAAATATAACCTTAACTTCAAACAGAAACCTAAACATAATCCAAACCTTTATACTGTTGATAATCTCCAGATTTGTTAAAAGGGAATTTTACTGATTATTCAGAAACTACCAATAGTAATTCAGTAGTTGAGATGTACACAAAGTCATTCAAGTGGTTTGATATGAACTGATTACATCTAGAGAAACTTACCAAACTGTATTTCTTTACAGAGATGATGATAGGAACCAGGGGTCGCAGACGCAGATTTTATTTACTATCCAAAACCACACTATATGTAATATATGAAATATTGATCACAGAAAAATAATAGTAAATTTTGATAAAAGTGTTTTTTGGAGAACTTCTTTACCTTACCATGCTCTGCATGTGTCTCCATGAAAAAAATGTTATGATTAAAAAAAATCTATTTTAAACTTACAAACTACTGTAGAACAATGTCTCAAGGACCAGGCAGTGTATTCACAACCAAGAGGCACAAACACTTTGGACACCGGGTTCCTATCACCACCACTGTGAACAGTTTGGCCATTTAATTCTGCAGAAATGTTGAAAAATCAGTGGAATTTTTCTTAATCAACTTGACCATCTGTAGACAATCTAGGTGGGACTATCAAAATCTAGATGGGACTGTCAAAATAAACTTAGACCATTTCATGTACAAGCAGGATTTATGTACCATGTTTATCTGTCTGTAAGCTTGTATGCAAGCATCTTAGCATCAGAAGTAAGCCCTGCATTTTTTGTGTAAGTGGCACCAATGTATATCTGAGAACTCCACACATGGTTTGGCTTGACCAGGTCCTGATTATCACAGTCAAACCCAAAAAAACATTCTGCTTAGTGTTTTTTTTTGCTTTTGTGTGAATTTTCTGTGTTGTGGTACCTAAAATCAAGATCGAGCTTGTTTGGCAACAACACCCTGCATTTTCTTTTGACATTTTCACATGAGCAAATTTCAGGCAGCTGGATATTGCCTCCTTCTGCGCATCATCTGCTACCATTCACCACTTCAGCTGGGGTTTCTCTGAGTCGCTGCTGAGGAACGTAGACCAGCAGGCTCCAAGACTCATCCTTTAGCTAAACAGACACTGCATGAGGGGAGAGCGCTGTCAGGACCGAACGGCTGGCGTTCAAAACAGATTGTGTGGCCCTGAAAGCCTAAAGATTGATTCTATTGTATTTTAATGAAGTGCTTATGGACCCGCTTACAAACGCAAAGAGAACAGGGAATAGACTGGCAGGACTGACTTCACATAATGAAGAAGAGTTTGAAAGACTGAAGGAGGGGGAGTGCTGGGGGGTTCCCTTTCAGTTCCCAGAGTTTTAGAAGAATTTGCTAATCAGCTCTTCCGTCTCCATGATCTCCATGACTGTCCATTTTCTTCCCTCCCTTTTTGTTCTTCTCTCGCCTTTTCTCACACTTTACTCTCTTTCATTAGCTTGTGTACATATCGGATTGTGTGGCGCGTGAAGATTAGCTGACCTTCTGGTCACTGGGCTGACCTCGAGGTACAAAGCAGACACACAAAGGCGCACAAAGCAAGCGCACACATAGACAACACAGAAATGCACCAGCGCCACTAGCAAACAACCCAAACCCTCTCTCTGAATATTCTCTCAGGCAAACATTGGAGCTTCACTTTGTGTCTTTGTGACGGAGCTTTCTGCTGCCCCTGTGTGGCAGAGTTCATCCATGCCTCTGGAGCAGCGCACAAAGGCCTCAGTGTCCCAGCAGCACTGCTTCTCCTGGTCTGAATGCACCGCTAGTCCACGTATCCCACGAGGCCTGGCTGTAATTAAGCACATGCACTCGTTAGCAGCCTGTCCTTCTCTCCGTTCACTCACCTTTGCCTATATCACTCTATCTCTGCGCTCTCCCTCCGTAACCCCCTCCCTCTCTCTGTGGTTTGTCAGATGAAGTGATTGCCTCCCTCTCCCACCCCCTCAGTGGCATTTAGCTATTCTCATTTGCATGTACATGCCCTCGCTGTGCGGCCGGCGAGCCACTGAGATTGATCAACAACGCAGCGGCATGTTTTATTACATGTCAGTCGGAGGCAGAAACCAGACGCAGTGGGCATACACACACTCACACACACACACATATACACACACATATGTCCATGAGCAGACATGTATGAAATGTGTGGACACAATTGCATATCCACACAAATACAGGCTACAAGCAAGTGTGTGCATTCATACAAGTTTGAATCTACAGGCAACACGCCTTTTAAGGGGAAGTCTACTGATTTCTCACAATTTTTGCATAATTTAACGGTTGAGAAGTAAACAAAGTCATATAGGGTGGTCTGATGTGAAAAGATTCATTGTGGAGAAACACAGACTCAGATATTTTTGGGTGACACTTTGAGCATCGTTCTTAGATGCAACAAACCCTCAACAGACTCTCAGTAACATGTCAGCAACATATGAGGGTTAAGATTAAGTGTTGGGTTGAGGTTAAGGTTAGGGTTAGGATTAGGGCCAGGGTGAGGGTTAGGTTTTGGGTAAGGTTGGGTAAGGTGGACGTAACATATTAACAATCCATCTACTTAATGAAACTAATGTATCAACAGAACATCTACAAGACATTTACTTTAATGTATTCAGATGCTTTACTACTGCTACTTCACTGATATGTCGTTGATCTGTTATTGATAATCTATTAAGAGTTTATTAATCATCTACAGGACCACTCTAAATAAAGTGTTACCTTTTTTTTACAATGGTGGTGAATGGAACCAGGAGTCATGATGTGTACTGTGCATATATAGCCACTTTATTTACAGTCCATCAACCATGAACCTGTTTTTATGTGATGTTGATAATAGGAAAATAGTGTTACATCTGAAAAAAATTTGTACCTCTCTACCATAAATGTATTTCAAAATGATGTTTCCTCAAAACTACCATAAAACAAAGTCTAAAGTAACAAGCAATATAATTGTAACCTTTTGTGTAATAACTTTCTGGGTTCTAAAGGCATTTTAACAGTTTAGATGTCTAGATACTGTCACCACTGCTATGAACAAATCTGACTCTTTAAGTTTCCCAAGAACAGAGCTTTTCACATCAAACCAATCTGAATGACACTGTTCACATCTAATGATTTTACTATACCACAGTATTGAAACTTCAGTGGAAATACCCCTTTAGTTAGGTTCAGTGGAAGCCTATGCACTCTCTTAAGTACTAGACACAGCATTTAAAATGACTGGATCTGCCATTGGTCCTTTAAGCATCTTGAGTCTTGCTGTTGGATCGAGCCTCATCTGCCAAGCCATGTTTTGCTGCACATTTTGCCATTGTTTCAAGCTCTATAGCCACCACAAGTTTATTGACTAGTACTGTTTGGTCATAATTTAAAAGAGTATTTCAGGAGTATTTTCAGAGTATACAGGTATTTCTGGGTATTTTGGGCCATTTCTTTTGGTCCATTCTTTATGAAATTTAGATACAATGTAAAGGGCAACAAGCATTTTCACATTATGTCAAAGCCTGAAAAACAAGAAAAATGGAGATACGAGGTTTTCTTCTGACAGCAGTGATATATATATATATCTCACTGCTGTCAGAAGAAAACCTCGTATCTCCATTTTTCTTGTTTTTCAGGCTCCACACAGCAGACTGGGGTTTCTGTTGCCCACAGTATACCAATAAGAATCCTTGGGCAAGACCCATAACGCTGCATTTGCATGATTAATTGTGAGTCAAAGCTCTGGATAAATGTCCTCCTGATTGTTCTGCAAGGCAAAATAGATCTCTGGAATGTCTGTAGTTCATCATGAGTTAAGTCAGTCGTTCACAATCTGTGTGGATAAACCTACAAATGGTGCCTGGAGATGACTGTGCATTGTTCAGTGTTTATCCATTCTTTTTTTCCCGAGGAAACTGTTTTTTGAGGACTTTGGCAGAGCCCAGCCGCGGCTGATGGATATTAATATGCACAAACGGAGAATGCAGAACAAAATGCTGATAATGAAGTGGGGAGGTTTTGGGGGCGTGTGGAGCTTAAGAGCAGCCACAGGGGAGTCAGCACATGGTTAGCCATATGCCTCTGAGCAGAGAGCAGCCTCCTCTGGGGGAGCAAGACGAGCATTCTCTCTCATTCTTTCCCAGTCTCTCTCTCTCTCTCTCTTTCTCTCTCTCTCTCTCTCGTTCTCTCTCTCTTCCCCTATCCCTCTGTCTGTTCTCTCTCTTCCTTCCTCCCTCCCGCTCTCTTTTTTCCTGCTTCTCCGCCTCGCTGACCCCTGCAGGAGCATTCTTCTCTCCAGGAAGCCACTCATCCTGAGCGTGCTTCAGCTGCTTCTCAATGTCTTTACATACAGTGAATGGAGGTGAACAAGCCTGGATAGAGAAACTGCTAACATACTCACAAAGCCTGCTGAACGGTACCTGCTTCAGGACCCTCCTCCTGCTCTCTCTGTCTCATTCACTCTTTTATAATATACATACAGAGGAGTGACTAAGTGAGTGGAGAAACATAATGAGTTCAGATCTTCCAGATAGGTGTACTGCATGATACAATTAAGCAATTAACAACCTATCATTCTCTATGACATGTATAAAAATGCTCAGCAGGCTCAGTTGATGTCAATTTTGGACCGAGATGGCATGAGCAGAAGGTCTAAGATCATTATTGGGCACGGATGAAAAGAGCTTCAGTCACAAAGACTGCTCAACAGGCTAGTATTTCAATAGAAACAGTGACTAAATCAACTGTGTTTAGGTCTATCCCAGGGGTCAGCAACCCAAATGTTAAGAAGAACTATTTTCCCCTTTCAACAAAAATTAAACCACCTTGGGAGCCACAACATTGTATGTCCATTTTACCGTCTTGGCTGTAAATATATCTCAGTATGTGCTAATGTCCTAGTATAGCCTAAAAATATAATATAAACGTAAACACAGACTTACTTTGCTCTGCTTTAAGCTTTAGCTCAGCTATAGCTGCTTTTCTCACATCTCCGGCAGGAAACTTTTCCACAAAAGTAGAATATTTTCTTGACTTTTTACAAGGCTGAAGTCGGCTTCTCATTTGCCAGCTTCTTGTTCGAATTTTCCGGCTCCACCTTAAATGGTGCCTGAAGTGCCAGAATGTACCTCCTGCACCAGTTAAGGTGGAACGGGAAAATTCAAACAAAAAGCTGTCGAACAAGTAGCTGACTTCAGCTTCATGACATTTTAGTGTTTGACAGTTACTCGTTGCAGATTAAACGTATTAGGAAACCAGCCGAGAGCTTATAAACATGTATAAGTCCGCTTAACTCCAAATTATTGATGTTCGTCTTAAGTCTTTCTCTTTGCATTTTCATTTGCTACTAGCTAGGCGAGATTCTTGTCTGTGTTGCTATGGTGATCAGCAGTCTGCGCGCCAACCTTCAAGGTTAAAAGTTGGTTAGCAGACATAGACTACATTAACTCCAGCATTTAAGACCATTTATTGTCAAGCAGAGCTTTATTTTACTGCAAAGGAGGATTATTTTATTTTCAAATGAAAATCTAATTCTGTGGAGCCACAACAGGGCAGTAAAAGAGCCGCATGTGGCTCCGGAGCCGCATGTTGCCGACCCCTGGTCTATGCGGAAGAAATTGATTCAATGGCACATTCAATGACTGATGCTCATGCATAACTCATGTGTTCCTCAGGTGACTGAGAATGTCAATGCAGGACATGACTGTGTCGGCAAGAACTGTCTGTCCACAGCTACACAGAGGGATATCATTACAGAGTAATTACAAACACGAATGCACATTTGAGAGCTCAGTGGTGTTAAATCCACAGGCACTGGCCTACAGAGATGTGGGAAAAAGTGAGATGGTCAGATGAGCCATCTTTCCCCACAAGTGGGCGAGTGGATGTGCAGCATTTACCAAGAGAAAAATGCAGTCAATGCTTGACCCGTACAGCGAGGGGTCCAGTGGCTCTGTTATGTTGTGAAGGGCATTTTGGTTTGGATCTTTAGAGGGAAGAGTGACTGCAAATCACTGCAAAATTATTCTGACTCATCACCTTTATCTTATGATGAAACAGTTATATAATTTATCAATATATTGGCAAGTAAAAGCATCATAAATATAAGCAAAATTTCTAATATTTCTCACTGGGAAATTGCAGAAAGAATAATAACTTGAAACAAGAAAAATATGTTTTAATAGTATAATATTTTTAGAACAATCTGCAGTGAGAGAGAGAGAGAGAGAGAGAGAGAGAGAGAGAGGTGGTCTATATCACAGAGGCCGTCGATGGTGATCTGTGATTCAGTACAGGATAAAATTAGAGAGAAAGGAAGAGAGAGGGATTGTTCTCTTTTAGATCTCATCTTAGCCCACCAGCCTGGCTGAATCCCTGCAGTCCCCGGGGACGGAGCGCGAGTAATCCAGGCTGTGCCTTCCTCTTACACAAACGCAAGGATCAGCGCTCCTCACACAAGTAATTAGAAGATAATGGGGAGTAATGCAGCCTGATCTGTCCCCATTACCTCCTGGCACCGCCAGCACAGCGCCATCTGATGCCTGATCTGGGCACAGCAGATCTTCTAAATACAGACAGTCTTAAAATTAATCCACCTCCACCTTTCCTTCATTCTGCAACCATGTGAGGTGTGTGTGTGCATGTGTTTGTGAACAGAAGAGAGCAGATGCGGCCCGTCTTCAAAGTGTGCATACAAGAAAAAAATGAAAGAAGTCATATATGTGGGCATGTGTATGTGTGGTTTAATCTATGGGTGTTAATGTTAGCTCAAATGTAATTGATCAGCCAAGATGTATTTGATGCCTGAAGTCTGTGTTTTCAGTTTTGTATGAGTTATCTGGAAAAGAGGACAAATGCCAGGCTTCAAGATGGCTGCTCATGTTTTAGCTATGCTATGTACTTTTATTCGTTTTAAAGACTACAGTATAAAATCGCACAAGTGAGTATATTTAAGGAGCCAAAATGAAGAATGTAACCATTGCTACATCTGTTGTATATGCATATTTGCCTCCTGCAACGGTGCTGCAGTAATCTCGAGAGTGCGATTTTCTGGTGTAAAGATGGAAAAAGCCCTTCTGATGATGTATCCTGAAGGTGTAAGTGATATTTGAAAAAAGCGCTTTAGTGTCTCTAAGCCTCATCAATTTTTTTCAAATTGATGAGGCTTAGAGATACAATACAGTGCTACAGAATATTAAATATAAACAACGTATTAAATGCTAGCTTTAAGCCGGGATGCTCCTTTAATATTACTTACCAACTCAACATGGTTGGAGGCAAGCTCGGGATGATTTGGGCATGCAGTTTGCACGATGCTAATTGGTAACATTACTTAATAGCAACATTAGCCTTGCTGTTAAATATGAAGGTGAGCCAAAAATAATTCTTTGATTAAAAGAAGAACAATCTGCACTTCCCAGTAGATGGTTCTTCAAGAAACTATTTCTGTAAATGAGATGAGTCTGAAAGACTGAAATCAAAATTAACCTTCTTTACTTTGTTAGTCCATGGCCCTGGTCATATTAAGCATGCTTCTTTTGTATTATATTATATTATATTATATTATATTATATTATATTATAAGCTCACTGGACAAAAAATTGGTGGTGAAGGACCTGCATTGACTTCTAGAAGCAATCCTTTCCTGGAAGCAAAGTGATTTTTATTCACAAGCTCCCCAAACAAAAAATTAGTCACCACCTTAAACATGCAAGGTGACAATTTGTTGTCCGGGGAGCTTATTATATTATTTTATTATCTTAAAAAATGAAAGACGTCATATATGTGGGCATGTGTTTGTGTGGTTTAATCTATGGGTGTTAATGTTAGCTCAAATGTAATTGATCAGCCAAGACATATTTGATGCCTGAAGTCTATATTTTCAGTTGTGCATGAATTATCTGTAAAAGTGGACAAATGTCAGGCTTCAAGATCACTTTAAAGTCTGTATGGAATCACATATGTAAGTATACTTAAGGAGCCAAAATGAAAAATGCAATTGCTACATCTGTTGTAAATATGCATATTTGCCTCCTACAGCAGTGCTGCAGTAATCTCGAGGCTAAGTTTTTAGGTTTAAAGATGGAAAAAGCCCCTCTGATAATGTGTCCTGAAGGTGGAAGGAACGTTTGAAAAACTACAAGTGCTTTGGTGTGGATTCTTGAGGGCAGGCTGTCTGAAAGCGTTTTTCTGCTAGCTGGCTAATATAGAAGGAAGCCATATGGGTAACATTTCTGGTAGGAAGCTGAATATCGTTAGCCTCAATGACAGTAGCTGCACTAGCAATCAGGCTTTCCTTATGCCTGTATAAAGATCCCCAATGGTTGTATGTCATACTTGCATAATGCATGCTGGGTACTGTAGTGAGAGACTACTGATGGACAAAACAGAAAAAAAGGATACGAAATCATAAATTCTCAAACCGATGAGGCTTAGGGATACAATAATGTGCTACAGAATATTTAAACAAACAACATATTAAATGCTAGCTTTAAGCCAGAATGCTCCTTATTATTTATTATATTATTATTAATATTATTTAACAACTCAACATGGTTGGAGGCAAGCTTGTGATGATTTAGGTATGCAGTTTGCACAATGCTAATTGGTAGCATTACGTGTTAGCAACATTAGCCTTGAAGCTCAATGTGAAAACCAATGTGGTCTCCAAACTGTATTTTGGTATGTCCAGCTGAAGTCCGTCTTTGTGGGGGCTTTTCTGTGACCATCTTGGCTTTGTCCTCTTTGTGGTCTGTTGTTGTTTCTGGTCATAAGCACACATGCATACCCTGAGACAGTATTAACCCAAACATGCTAGATGCTTTCCAGGCATACAGTAGGTTGAACTAATCTAACACTGACTGTGAGAAACAGTAGAGCTCACTATTTATAGCTGTTTTCACCTGTTCTCATTGGTGTTTACCCCACACCTGATGCTAGTTCTCTCCTTACAGTCAGGTCAGGTGTCCTGCTGTGCACTCGTGTGCTGCCGACTGTCAACAGCACCATGGAACCCTTCCTGTAAGGCAGCTCTTTCAGAGCAGGTAATTATTTTCCCTTTGCTATTGGTTTCATACTTTAAATTGATAGTTCATCCAAAAAAAACTAATATACACAACCCCTTGTACTTGAACAGTCAAGACTGTTTAGTGTCTAAAGTTTGCTTCTTTTGTGTTGTACTTAAGCCATAAGGCTAATATTGCTAACATCTAATGCTACAAGGCTAATATCGCTAAAAACTAAAGCATGCTTACCTTAATCTATGTTAATTAATTTAAAATGGAGTTCATTAATGTAAAATAGACTTGCTTATGTGGTTTTTAACATTGAAATATATTAAGACAATGAGGTGAAATATGTTATTATTATTATATGTTTGTATTACAGCATAAAAACTACTTTTTTGTTATTTGTTTTGTGAACACCACCAATTTCAGCTGAGCATAAGTATAGGACAACTTAATAACAGATGATTCTGATTGTTTAGGTGTGCCAGGTTCAATTCTATTATTAAAATGAATACAAAAAATGATTATCGACATTATTTTGGCTCTCATGGCCTGTTTCAGTCCACTTCTGCTCCCATAATCCTGCTGCCCTTTCATTTGCCATGTTCTAATAACAAAATCTCATAATTGTGACAAGTGCATAGCTATGTTACATTAACTCCACTTAATAACCTTTATGTTACTTGCCACAAAAAACATGCACAAATCCAGTACATCACTGATACTACACTTATCACTAATGAACATGTGCACTATTGGGGAGCCTGTTCAGTTCAGTCGTCCCTCAAAGGAGTTTAGTAACACTAAGGTCAATAACTGACTCAGCCCATTGATTTATCAGTCTACTCAGGCTTTAGCAGGAACTTCAGTGTTTGTAAACAAGCCATTTATTCTTCTTCTGTTCTTCTGTAGAGTATGTCTTTAGACACTGTAGTTAATAAATATATATAGCGATGTTCTGAATACTGCCTTTACAAAATGTAACTTGGACTGAATACAGCTTTATTTTTTGTATTCTGATTACGTCTTCTGAATGCTTGTATTCCGTTACATCCCAACCCTGTTCCTGGCCATGTTCCCTTAACTGTAAACACATAAAAGAGATGTGAATGTGTCGAGTTGGTTGTAGTCATTGAAATTTCCATTAGGGGTCTTATTTTGGTGTATAAGGTACAAAATGAGAATGACAACTAGAGAATTGACTGATGGCATTTCTGCATTTTTGAACAAGAGATTAAAGCAAATACCAATCAAATACCAACTGAGTGTTCTAAAACCATCAAAGGGGATATTTTGTCTACTGGAAGTGTAAGTACTTTCTGATTATCAGGCTGTTCCAGGAAGATCACACCAGCTGATAACAGGAACGTAGTTAGAGCAGTGAAGAAAAACCCAAAAAACATCCAAAGAAATAAAAGACAGTCCACAGAGTGCATGAGTGAAAGTGTCCATATTCACCATTCACAGCAGACTTTGAGAGAAGATATACAGAAGCTACATTACAGGATGCAAACGTCTCATCAGCACCAAGAACAGCAAGGCAAGGCTGGAATTTGCATAGAAGTTATATCAGTGTGTCATGGACTTGAGACAGTTGTTATATAAGGACTTGGGACCAAACTTCATTTTGAATTTACATTAACCCTTTGTGTGGGTTACATTTTCAGTGTTTACCACAAGAGAAAATGATGCAATATATTATTATTTCAACCGCAGATTCCTCAGCCTTTGCCCGTTTTCTGTGAAGAACATATAACACATTTTCAGTGTCTTCACACTGTTCACCCCCCACACATTTATATTACACATGTGGTGTTGGGTGAACCTGCGGGGAATAGAAGTGTGGAGGTGCTGTGTCCTTCACTCTGTTCTCCTCCCTGTTAGTGTGTGTGTGTCTGTGTGTATATGTGTTTGTATATCTGTATGTGTGTGTGAGGGTGGACAACATGGACAGGCTGCTGACTGGCTACAGCTGCTAAAGGAGAACCCTACGCTGGCCACTTGTGATATTTTAAACATATGGTATTTTTACATAAATTGTTATGGCTGTATTGATTTAAAAAAACAATAATGCAGTGGGTCCACCGGACCACTGAGTAACAACAACATCAACACCACACAAGGGTTAAATTTACAGTTTTAGGCAAAGGTTTGGCCACCCCTAGGCATAAATGACCTGTTTTTATGTGAAAAAACATTTATTACATCCTCTACAGAGAACATACTTCTGCACATTTTAACACACAATAACCATTTATTTGCATAATTTATTATACTGGGAAAAAATAAAACACAAAATGCGGCCAGTGCGAAAGTTATGACACATTTTATATTTTATATTTTATTTTTCCAATATATTAAACTCAGCAAACAAATAGAAATTGTGCACTAAAATTGGGCAAAAAATACAATGCAGAAGTATGTGCTTTGTAGTGGATGTGTTAGCTTATTTCCACTTCAACAAAATGTAATTTAATTGGTGTTCAAACTTTTGGACACAACTATATTTGGCCCAGTACTTCTGCTTAGCTGAAATTGGATTAGCACAACACAACAACACAACAAATTACATTTATTTCATGTATGGTTTGTGATGTATGAAAAACATTGCCTTGAAACAGAAGCTGACAATCTGTGCTTTTGTCTCATGCTCTTTTTCTAAACTGGAATTCAAATTTTATTAATATATATAATCCATTTCACCTTATTGTCCCAATATTTTTGCCTCTCACTGCATCTATACAATGATAAACATAGCTAAAAATGATAGAAGCAGCACCCAGGCGTTTATTTGCACTTTGGTCCATTTCTTTGCTCTCTCTAATAAATCAGATGAACCTGGATTTGGAGAGCTCATCCTGATTTGTTTAACTTTGTTTGCCTGTTCTTCATCTCAGTGCATGTCATGCACTCTTTCTCATTGTGGATCTTTTTTACTGGCTCCCCGTGAGCGACTAAAACAATGCCCCCCTACATATAAACACACAAACACACTGGCGCTCACCCCGCCTCTTCCCTCTGTTCTGCTAATTTGCTGGAGCTGCAAACCTGGCTCTTTATTGAGATGCTAACTCCCTTTATGAGCACCTAATCCTGTAGCACGGGGGATAATTTATAGGGCATTTACATGAGGAAGGCCAGCTAATTGGGAGCATGTGTCTGAATAAGCCTGCACCACGCCTCTGTACTGCAGATGAGCTTTCGCAGAGCGTGACATCATCTCCATTGCCCCCCCACTACCTATCTTAATAACCTTCTCTTAACATTAAACTCCATTACATTATATTCACAGCGCCTCGTAAAAAGGCTCCTCCTGTCCCTGGTGCTGTGCTGTTGATTGAAAGTGCATTACCTTGTGTCGTGGTGTGAGATGATGGCTTTGCGCTGGTGCTGTGGTCAGGGCGGCTGCTTGACCTAGTTGTGAGCTCTGCATCTGTTTATGCCGTCCGCTTTTGCATTCTTCTCTCACGGTGACCCCAAAAGCAGAGGCAGCAAATAAAACATCTGTCACTGCTGAAATAAACAAGAAGAGAATATTTAGACAAAAAAACAAGCGAATTTTATAATATATTTAGATGCATTCATATTAATATGAATACATGTAAATATAAAACATACAAAAACATTCATAACTTTTAATTGAAGTTAATGTAAAGAGATTTTATTACAAGTGATTTTGAAGCATTTCTGTTGGTCAGTTCATCAGCTGTTGTGTTCTCTGGTCCTCATGGGGTCATCTTCTCTTTTAATGACCCCAAAAACATATGCCAGCTCTAGGTACAACAAAATATCTGTTGCTGATGGAATAAATAAGAGTGAAATACTCAGAAAAAAAGATACAGAAAAATAAAAAAATAAATAAAAAAATAAAAAATATGTGTGTGTGTATTTATATGTGTGTGTGTATATATATATATATATATATATATATATATATATATATATATACATATGTACATTTCCAGCCACTTTGTGTCCTTCTCTCATAAGAAGGACACAAAGTTAACTTGGATTTATTTATTTATTACATCTATAATGCATTTTCATCCATCACCACTGGATAAACAAAAGGTGCATATTAAAAAATTACATTACAGTAAATAAATTCATTTAAAAATATATTCTAATATATCTAATATATCTAACGTATATATAATGCCATTCACTTCGTGTCCTTCTCTTTTGATGACTATATATATATTTATATATACACTGATATATGCTGATGTTGTGACTTGCTATGATATACAGACACTTGAGTTGAATGGGGACTCAGAAGCCCCCTTCAGTTTGATTGAACACGTCCCTGGTCCTCATGCAGCTGTCACCTTTGGCCGACTGCCACACACAGGCTGGAAAAGTCTACCCGAGAGCTGTGGCGCTTACACCTCTCAAGGGCTGACCTCTGACCCCTGTGGCCTGCAGGGAAGTGTCTGGGTTACTTTCCGCTGGCTAAGTGGCCCTTTACGTGGCGGCAGTGTCAGCTGACCTGTAGCTCTGCTCTTCAGTCTGAATAGGAAGAAGCTGAGTCCAGCTCCATTTAAAGGAACCCCCTAAACCCTCCCCTCCTCTCGCTCATTTCCATCCGCTCGTTTTTTATGGCTTCACGGTTATAGATTGGGCTTTGTCTGGCTGCGCGTGTACCTGCGCTGGTCCCAGCTGCTCCTCATTAATAACCCGGCCTGCTGCAGACGTGGACACAGAGGCGCACCCCGAGATGGAGGAGCTAGTTACTGTCTCGCTGGAGCACCCGAGTCCGGCTAAGGCAAGGCTTCTCAACTGCAGGCATGAGGACCCAGAGATAGACAGGCAGATAGATAAATAAATACATACATACAGACATAAATGCATAAATACATAATGCATATTTATCAATTCCCAAGGGTTCATTTGGATGCAACAGTAGCAACAATACTGGACATTATGTACAAATAACAATGTAGCATAAAGTGCAGCAAACAACAACAGAAGTATCCACATTTAGTAAAAGGATGCTTGGATGGATGGAAGGATGGATGAACAGACAGACAGACGGACAGAGAGACAGACAGATGGATAGCAGGATTCTTTTAATGCCACATGACATGACTCTGCCTTTCAAGGCAGTAAAATGAAATACCCTGCTAACTGTACAGACTTCACAGACATGGATGGATGGAGGGATGGATGGATGGATGGATGGTTGGATGGATGGATGGATGGATGGATGAATGGATGGGTGGATGGATGGAGGGATGGATGGACTTCATTCATTTCTAAGGAGTCATTTGAGGATCCATAAACTGACACATAGATGGATGGATATATGGATGAGTGGATGGAAGGATGGATTAACAGATGGATAGATAGACAGACAGACATACAGATAGAAAGAGACTTTTATTACCACATAGCATGATGTTAATTGTTTTCAGGGCAGTAGAATTAAATACAACCCCACTTATAATAGATTAATAACCTCACATACATAGATGGTTGGATGGATGGACGCATGGATGGGTAGATAGATTCTTTTGCCACCACATAGCATGATGTTGCTTTTTGAGGAGTCATTTGAGGAGTCATAAAGTGTTGGAGACACATAATAGAAGTTTTCACATTCAGTTTAAACAACAGATTAAGTGAACAAAAATGTTCAACAAACATAGACCCATAGATACAGGGAGGGAGGGATGGTTGGATGGATGGATGGACTTCACTGATCTGTGGGAGTTAATTTGGATGCACCAGTAGTAGCAATACTGCACATTAGGTACACATAATAAGCATATATCACATAGTGACAACAACAAGGAGACAACAATACTACATAATAGATTAATGGATGGGAAATTAAATAATTAAATTGTTAAGATGTAAACAAAGACAATCAGAGTGGACTGATGTGAAATGCTACATCTTACAGTAAATTACTACATGAAATAGTTGCAAATATGCTGCCTGATGCCTGAGACATTGTTTAACAGTAGTTTTGAGATATTTTAAAAGCCATTCTCAGCAAGGGGTACATGCAAAATCATCTCCAAAGAAAACTTTTTTTTACCATTTACCAATTCATTTTTACCAAAAGAAAGGTTTTTTTTTTACCATTATTAATATATCGCTGCTGTCGGAACAAAACCTACTTTACTTTTAATGTAAGTCAGTGAAACCAGACTTTTTTCCAAGTCATTTTGAGCTGTTTCTTTTGACCCATTCTTCATGAAATTTATACACAATGTATAAGACAACAGGCATTTTTTAAAACTGAAAAACGAAAATGGAGATACAAGGTTTTGTTCCGACAACAGCGACATACAAACATAACATATACATACATAAAAAACCCAGAAGACACATTGGCTATTTCAAATAGTAAATAAAATATCTATGTTTGTGTTGTGACCCCTGGTTCCTATCACCACCACTTTAAAGAAACTGCTCTGAATTCCCCTTTAAACAAAACTATAGGTTTACAAATGCATGCGTTAGTCTTAGTGACTATTTACAAATGACATGACTTGAGTTAGTACAGAAATACTATAATGATTGCAGATTACTGTTAATCAATAAAGTACTACGCAGCAGAGAATCATTTGGGTGAAAACCTCCTTGA